>NC_058130.1:151365842-151534796 GCF_016433145.1 Gracilinanus agilis
GATGTGTATAAGAGACAGGAGAGAGAGAGAGAGAGAGAGAGAGAGAGAGAGAGAGAGAGAGAGAGAGAGAGAGAAAGTGTTTGTTTTGGAAGAATGCTATATAGATGGACAATATTCTGAATGTAGAAACATGATTATAGGCTTTATGGCTCAAGAACTCTCACCAATCTCAATGTCTTCTCCTTGATGTTCTGCAGCTTGCTTTCTGAAAATGTACTCAGAACAGAACACTAAAGTATACATGTAGTTGGATGAGGGCAGAGTGCAGTGGGGCTGTCCAATTCTGGACAGGTCCTTGAGACAGCCTACAGTTTCACTCGTTATTTTGGCTGCCACATTGCATACCACTTCATGCACTGCGTGCATGCCACTAAGACTATCAAATCTTTTCCACACAAACTGTTGCTTCCTTTCCTGTATGTTTATGGAATGATTTCTTGAACTCAAATGTATGTTTATGGAATGATTTCTTGAACATTTGCCTCTATTAAATTTCATCTTTACAAAGGCAGAGGTAATCTGGCCCAACTGTTACATTTCAAAGATGAGAAGGATGAATTGTAAAGAGGTCACATGGATCTTACTAGACTCCCCCGATCATTCCATCTTAAAGAAATCTTCATCTGGATGCTGACTTTACCATAGAACATGCTAACTTTCCCTTTGTGTTATCTGCAAACTTGATACAAAATTCTATGCCTTCAACCTAGTCATTGATAAAAATGTTAAACAGCACAAGACCTAGATGCCTGGGGCAAAGCTAAAGGTCTACCTCCAAGGTGATATCAATCTATTTTTGTAAACTTTGGAGGGGGTGTAATCATTCCAAAATCCATCTCACTGTAATGTTAAATGCTCTGCTGAGATCTAGCTAAGTGTTCTTTGCAGCATTATCCTGATCAATTAGTTTAGTAATCTTCTCATAAAAGGAAATGAGGTTAGACTTTCATGATGTCTTCTTGATAAAGTCATGCTATTTCTTAGTAATCTCAAAAAAAGTCAAATCTGCAGATGAACTAAGATGCAATGGAAAGATATTTAGCTGTCTTAAGCATTCTGCATAATATTATCAATTACTTGCTTTTGATAAATAGTATTAAAGATATCAAGGACAAGTAAAAATGTGGTAAGCTGCAGATAGAACAAAGTGACAGATAACATGGTCAACCTGAATGTGTTGCATTGGTATCTATGAAATTTTTTTTAACCCTTACCTTCCATCTTGGAGTCAATATTGTGTATTGGCTCCAAGGCAGAAGAATGGTAAGGGTAGGCAATGGGGGTCAAGTGATTTGCCCAAGGTCACACAGCTGGGAAGTGTCTAATGCCAGATTTGAACCCAGGACATCCCGTCTTTAGCCTGGCTCTCAATCCACTGAGCTACCCAGCTGCTCCTGGTATCTATGAAATATTGAAAGAAACAGGCTTCCAGTGAATTGGGTGAAATCTTTGTGGAGGATTTATGGAAAGTTTTGCTCAAGACTTGTATAGTATAAGAAGATAGTCATAGGTTGCTATATGTACCAGTCAGAGGGGTAACCATACTGATGGATGGGTATTTTACTTTATCAAAACATAGCTAACCAATAATAGAATGATTAGAAATATTTAAGGAGAACTTTGATGATCATTTGTCAAAGATATTTTTATGAGTTTCTTACATGTTTGGGAGGTTGAATTAGAAAACCCTTAAGGTCCCCTCATTCTCTAAAATTGCATTATTATTTTGCATCAGTTTTCTGGGGGCACAAATTATTTAAAAGGTTTGTTTTTACTAAGACATGAACCAGAATTTTATAGCTAAAAGGGGCTTTTGATATCTTCAGTACCTAGGATGGTCAGTGCCAGGACAGGTGAAACCAAGAATGACTAGAACTTGAAAACTAGATAGATCCAATAATGTGGGATGGATGAATGAGTCTGGCCTCAATAAACATGCAAGAGAATTATGAAAAAGGAATTCATCTCCCTTTGTTTTCTTTTAATTAATCAGGGACCTGGAGGTCCTTTACCATTGAGATGTGCGGGGATAGACCAACCCACAGTGAAAGGAAGTTGAAACCAAGAGACAGGAAATTGATCCCACAGGCACTGCCAGGCAAATTAAGGAACTATGATTGGTTCCTGAGATGTGACATGGGAGAGCTAGTGAATGGAGAAGAAAAGGACTTATAAAGGTATGATTAGAGGTCTGAGGAGGCATTCAGTTCTCATTCAGATTCTGGTGGAGATTCAGATTTATTCCTGCATTGGTGAATTGGGCTGAAGGGACTCAGATTTGGACTCGGGCGCTGGTGACTCTTGCTAAAGGGACTCTCTGGCTCTGGTGACTCTGGCTGGACACATTCTGGTGTTGTTGACACTTGCTGGAGACACTACTGGGCTGGTGACTCTTGCTGAAGGGAGACGCTTACTCTGGGGACTCTTGCTGAAGAGATTCTCGCGGACTTCTGGCTGGAGATTAGAACCCTGTCAAGGTGAGCTTTGTTCATAGAAATGGCACTTGGGGAGGTAGGCTAGACAACTCCCTATCTCCTTCCTACATTTCCCTCTCTTTACTATCTCTACTTGGATTAAACTAAATTGTTAAAGCTACTAACACTCAATTTAGTTTTAACTATTACAATTTGGCGACCCTTTTTAACTATTACAATTTGGTCCCCTTTTTAATTATTACAGAAGGAAATTTATTCAGGCAATTAGGCCCAGCAGAAGTCAAGGAGCAGATGTCTAAAAAATGATAGTCAGCAGTAAGTAATATAGAGAAATTCTGAGAGGCAAGTGGTAAATGTCAGGAAGGTTTGGTAATTGTGAATGCTCTGGTAACCAGTGAAGCACACCAAGCGGAGGTCATCTAGCAAGTTTGGTCCCAGGGAGCCAGGATTCAGCTACATGTATGCAGCTGTAATATCCGGCTTTAGTGACAGGACTCTGGTCCCTGAGAAAAAACTAGAAGAAGTAAAGATAGGACCTTTAGTTCTTAAAGAAGTGGACTACCAGGAGGTGTCAAAGTCCCAAATTCTGACTTCTGTTTACTACCTGTGTGAACTTAGATTATTTTACTTCTCTGGTTCTCAGTTGAACCAGATGACATACAAGGTCTCTTTGGGTCCTAAATCTATGATTCTGTGACTTTGGGAAAGTCATAACTTCTTTGAATTTCAGTTTATTTTAAATGTAGAATAAATATCTGTACTACCAACCTCAGAAGACTGTTGTGGGGCATCTCAAATTCATCTCCTAGATCCTGCCTTTCTAACTTTGTTGTTTCTGTCAAGGGTACTTTCATCTTCCAGTCATTTGAGTTCACAAACTTAGAGCCATCTTCAACTTTACTTTTACCCTCCCTGTCTGAACTATTGCAATATTAGCTTCCCTCCACAAGCTCCTTCCTTCCCCTAAGTTTTCCTCCAGACAGCTGCCAAAGTGATATTCCTAGATGTATATGAAAAAAAAATCTTCACTAGTTCCCTATTGCCTCTGAGATTAAATACAAACTCCTTTGCATGGTTTTTTAAGCCCTTCATCATCTGACTCCAGGCTACCTTTCCAGGCTTGTTATCAATTACTTTTATTCAAACTATCAATTTCCTGCTATCTGCTGTCCTTTCTACATGTCATCTATCTCTTAATATTCCATTTCCCAAAGCTTGGCCTTTGTTGTGCAAGCTGTCCCTCCTACCTGGAATGTTCTCTCCTTCTTTATCTCTGATTCTTGGAATCACTGAGTTCCTTTAAAGCCCAGCTTATGTGCCCTTCTGCATTAGTTTTCCAGATCTCCCAAATTGCTGGACTGTGCATACTCCATTATGCCGGATTTACTTTGTATGTACTTTTTATTTCCTACCACATGTAAATATTGTTTCCCTTGTTGAATGTAAGCCACTTGAGGTCAGGAATTGTTTGTATTACCAGGATCTAGCACAGTGCCTGGCACATCAAAGATATTTAATGAATGCTGCTTGATTGACTGATTAAGCCTCATACAAGATGTATGAAGTACTTTATTTTAAACTCTAAAATGATTGGCTATTATTATTATCATGAGGCCACAAACTGAAGTTGGAATATAAGTGTAGAAAATAGATAACAAGTTACTGGGGAACCTGGACTATTAGTTCAGGACTCAGGGAAAGAACATGATGATAAGCACATGCAATGAGAGGGAACCATCAGCAAGCTGCCTAATCTGGGGGTTATATTAGCTGCAGAATGCCAGGGTAGAGTAAAACCTACCACTGGTGATGAAGAATTCCTAGTTATAGGCCTTGAAAGATTACCTGGTGCTGAATAGGTTTTCAATAATATTTTCTGAATTAAATTGAATTGAAACTACCTTAATTTCCTTCATTAGGAAATGTTGACATAATGCTGAGCCTCCACAAACGTAGTTCAGCCCTCCATTAACATTCTGCTCTATAATTTTTGGAAACTAATTATGTTATAAGCCAAATCTCTTATATAGTTCTTCTTTTTCCTACCCCTAAACCCTGGAACTAAGTGAAAATTTGATAATCCACTAAAGACAATACTCAGTCTTTATACCTACATTATCTCTTTGCTCTGATGTATCTGTTACTTTTTCATGTATAATAGTTCTATGCTCAAACTCTTCAATTGCACCTTAATGTCTAATGAATTAAACTTCAAACCGCATATCATTTAGGGCCCTCCAATGTCTGATTCAAATATGCTCTTCTCTAAATACTCTATATTCCAAGCCAAAATAGATGTTATCCCAATACATTTCCTGAGCCCACTTGGAATGCTCTCTCCTCTACAAAGCCTTCCTTGATTCCTACCACATCTTAATGATCTTTTCTTCCATTGGCTTTCATATATCACTTTGTACTTCT
The DNA here is from genome assembly GCF_016433145.1 of Gracilinanus agilis. Classification (NCBI taxonomy): domain Eukaryota; kingdom Metazoa; phylum Chordata; class Mammalia; order Didelphimorphia; family Didelphidae; genus Gracilinanus; species Gracilinanus agilis. Next base: position 151,370,699 of record NC_058130.1, read on the forward strand.
CATACACTTATGTATAATTTTGTATTCTGGTTACTGTATTTGGAACTGTTCAAAAGACTTGCAAAGGATTTCGGCTTTTTGTTTCTTCCAGAGTCAACTAGCAACTACGTGTACCAAATGGAAGTAAATTTCCTTCTTAGAGACACTGAAAGGACTAAGGGAATACCTCTCTTTCCTTCAGCTTATTTCTAGAGAGAATGGAATTTTTTTAATCACAGGGGAAAAGATGCTGAGGAGGTAAAAGAGAATCTAATCCACTGTCAAGGGAGCTTTGTTTTACCTATGTACAAGACCAAGAGCAGATTTGCATATATCATCTTATGAAATACTCTTTGGACATGCTGCATTGAAAGCAAAGACTTGTAAGGCTGTTTATACATCTCTCTTAAGAGGAGATTGTCAAATTGCTTCATATTTAAGTGCATTACAACAATGGTTTAGAGAACTGCATGATATAGGAGCATTGATCCAATCTGGTCCATTGGATTATTCTCTTCATAATTTTTAACCAGGTGATACAGTTATATGTGAAAAATTTTGCCCAAACATTGGCAACACAAGAGAGTTGGGTAGTTCCTTATACAATTGCATTAGTTTCACCATCTTCAGTGAAAGTATTAGGAAGACATTCATGGTATCATTGTTAACATATTATATTAGCTCATGAAATTGATAATAAAAATGTAGAAATTGTAGAAGAATAAGGACAAGAAGAAGAAGAGTTCGTGGAAAGTTGAGATTCATCAGTCAAATAGAGTCTGCAGTCAAAAAGATCAGTAAGGAGAGGACCATTCCAGTGGAAGAGGATATTCGGATGGAAGAGGACATTACTGATGAAGAAAAGGATTCAGGAAAATTGAAGAGCATTGTGCAAAGACTGAAAGACTTATAAGAATTAAGCAGATGATGACTTTTAAAGAAAATTTCCAATGAAGAGGATGAAGTGATTAATGGATTAATGTTCTAAGTATTTGGGTAATGTAATATAGCAACATAACATTTTTATATAAGCATTCATCACTACATATCACTACCATGGACTTTGGAGAGGAAGAGTTCTTCAAACAAGATAAGGAGGAAAATCTCAAGTTTTGGTAGGTATAATGCATGCAACAGTAACATAACACAACACAACATAGCATAAATAACAACATAACAAAGACATATTCACAAAAACATGAACATGGTTAGGATACATTGATTCACTAGTTCAGGGGTTGGCAATGTATGGCTCTCGAGCCATATCTGACTCTTTTTGAGGGCCAGATACGGCTCTTTCTGCAGGAGCCATAAAGTCAATTTTTTTTTCAGGCGCTGTTACAGGAGCGCACTGTGAGCACTGTACGGCTCTCACGAAATTACATTTTAAAAAATGTGGCATTTATGACTCTCACGGCCAAAAAGGTTGCTGACCCCTGCACTAGCTGAATGAGTGAAACAATGTGTAGTTAGGTACTAACAATGTTATAATTAGTTATAGGATAATTAGTTACTAACAGTGAATAGTTGGTTACTTAGGACAGGACTTAGTTTAGATTTGTAGGTAGATTAGAATAATAGAATAGGTAATTAGGGTTAGTATTAGGAGATCATATTAAGATAGGGCTGTAGTTAGAAAGCTTAGAATTAGGGTTGATGAGGTAATATAAGGTACTAGCTTACATTACAAACTACATTGCAACATACATAACAAACATGCATTACATAAAACATATAACATATTACAGATCACATAAATATGTAAATAAATATGTAAATATGTGTAAATAGTATATATTATAGTTAGGATTATAAATTGTATTATATTGTATGTATATGCATATATGTAATATGTAGACATATTGGGTGTGTATATGCATAGCATACATGTATGTATTATATGTTTATTATATATGTGTATATATGTAAAATTATGTGTGTAGTTAATATTTGACACTGGTTAAGTTTTATGTGCATACAGTTCTATGTAAAAATTCAGTTTTGTGTAATAGGAATAAGATTTCAATTTAGGATAAGATTATTTTAAATTTTCATCTACTTTTAAATGTATTTTGCATAAGTAAGTTTGATGGGTTGTTTTAACTTTTATGTAAAATCTTATGCAATATTGTATTGATTGTACTTTTTCAAAATTTCAAAATTTGCTGTTTATGCGTTACAATAGTAATAGAATTTTTCTGTACTAGTTTATAAGAGTAGTATTTTATAAATTTAATGTTTTGTATGAAATTTGAGTTTGTATTTCTATTTTGATTTTTTACTATTTTTATGTTAATTTTGCTAATATTCATGTTACATATGTTTGATTTGTACTTTGAACTTTGTAACTGATCATTGTATAATTTTCCTTTTTCCTTTCCTTGATTAAATCCCTAGAGTAAGGTAGTATTAGAAGGATAAGATAAATGAGTGTAGGTTGTTTATTATTTAGGGTAAAAATTTTAGTTAGGGGAAATATAAGTTTGTTAGTGCACAAATACCAAAATAGTGTTTATAACACTATTTTGGCTTTGTGCAAAGGGGGGGGGGGACTATTATAGGGAAATCAGGGAAAAAGCAGGAAGTACCAAAGCAGAGGTAAAGAGAGAGTTCCAGAACTCTAGAGACAATGACTCTGAGTGGATAGTTGGTTTTATGGACTTGCTCTCTCTGAAGGAAGACCCTGTCTGTGTGGATTTATCCTTCAAGCCTTTCACCTTCTAGGAAGTGGTTGAATTTTGGTTTAAACTCCACAGGTGGACTATGTGTATAAAATCCTTACTCTCCTTCCTTTTGGATTTATACCTGCTACTGCTGTGATTCTACTGGACTACTGCCAACCCTAGAGGACAACTGGTAGTGAGATATCTCCCTTGCTGACCTAGTGGACCTGTGGGCCTTACAGCTTTCCCTTATTCTGAATATTAGCAAAGGGGAAGGTGGGGATCCTGGTTAGGATATAGTACAGGTATCTGGGGATCTGTAGATAGAGATTTAGTGTAGTTACATCTATTAAAATCCTATTTGACTTTGGTGGGAGGAATTAGTTTTAAGACCCAGTAAGATCATCCCACTCTCCTTCCCCTACCTGTCCTAGTTTATAATAAAACCCTGTTTTACAACATAGTGGTAACTTGTCAGTTTCTCCCTGGAAGCCTTCCCAAACCTTGGACTTCTGATAACTGGCCCTAAGGACTATTTCATCAAGTGTCTAGAAAACCTAAATCTTACCTACAATATTACCTTTCATTTATTTCAGGACTGGAGGTGGTACTATTGTGCTATAAGAAATGATGAGCAGGATAGTTTCAGAAAAAACATGGTTTCAGAAAAACTTATATGAACTGATGCAAAGTGAAATGAGTAGAACCAGAAGAACACCATACATAGTGTTATAATTAGATTAAGTCTTCACTGCTCATCTTTAGATTTAATCACCAAAGGTAAGAATACCTCTAATTCTAGGAGGTCCATAACCCAGTGTGCTAGAGTGGGTGACAATCAGAATCAACTGAATGCCCTCTAGGCAGTACTATGAGAATGGGTTATTGAGATTGGATATACAAATTAGGAGGTGGATGCAGGAAGTGACAAAAGATGCTATCTTTTAAATATGATGGTAACTTCCTATGGAGGGAGTTGGTGTTTTGAATTTGGTGTAGAAGGATCTCAGGACCTCTGACTGCTTCCCTTTGAATTGTCGGGTAAGTTAGGCTGACTTCCTTTCTCCTCCCTTGGCATTTCTGGAGGCTCTACCCTCAAGGAGGCCTCTCTTGCCTCTCTAATTGTAAAGGCCTTGTGGCTAGAAGCCTTGTTTAATTAACCTCTGTGCCCCTCTGCTGGGGCCTCTAAATTCTTACCTGGTCCGGGCTTCTGGTCTGGGCCAGAGTTTCTCTCTCTCAATTTCCCTACCTTCAACCTTCCTAATTGTAAATAAACTTCCAGAAAAGTCAATTTTGACTTGAGATTATTTTTGAGGATTGATAATAGTTCAACCCTCTGGCGACCATCTTTTAATATATTGAACCTATAAAACCCTTTTTCAACCTTACAACAGTTAACAGCAATATTGCAAAAATGATTAACTGTAAAAGACTTTGCTACTCTGATCAAGTTAATGATCCAAGACAATTCCAAAGGATCCAGGATGGAAAATGATATCCACCTCTAGAGAGAATTGAACTTGGAATACACACTGAGGCATACTTCATTTTGTATGTATGTTTTATTTTGTAATATTGCTAATATGGAAATGTTTTGCATGATTTCACATGTATAATTGATATCATATAGCTTGTCTTCTCAGGGGGTAAGGGAGAGCAAGAGGGAGGAAAATACTTTGGAATTCAAAATTTTAAAAAAATGAATGTTAAAAAATTGTACACGAAATTGGGAAATATTTAAACATTTTTATATTAACAAAAACATGGTGCCTACTAAGTGCTAGACATTGTGCTAAGTGCTTTACAAATATCTCATTTGATCTTCACAACAACCAATGTAGGTGCTATTATTATCATCCTTATTTTACAGTGGAAGGAACTGAAGCAAAGAGATGATAAAGGACTTACTTGCCCAGGATCAGAAAGCAGTAAGTGTTTGAGTTGGATTTGGACTCAATTCTTCCTGACTCCAGGTCCAATGCTCTATCCACAGCACTATCTAGCTGCCTCTTACAAACACTAGGAGTAGGTAACTGATTGCATATGTGGAAAGAGAAATCATCAAGGATAATGCCAATTTGATGAAGCTGGGATGATGGTAATATTTTCAACAGATATAGGATTTTGGAAGAGGGGAGAATTTAGGGGAAAGATAATGAATTCAGTTTTGGACATATTATTTTTGAGATACTTGGAACATTCAGTTTGAACATCCAATAAACCAAAGATGATGCAAGACTTTAGCTTAGGGAAGAGCCTGGGGCTGGATGTTGTAATTGTGAGGCAACAGGGATGTTGTTATTATTATTAAAATGTACCCTAAATGTTTGTGGGTCCACACTGGGTTGAAGGAGAGACAGGACCAACCAGGATAGGGAGACCAGAATTCACTGTTTTAACTGACACAGGAATGGCAGTTGGCCCAACGGTCACCCAACTCACCCAGGCCAGGGCCTATGGAACCAGCAGGCAAAGGTAAAAGTTATACAGTTTAATTGAGGGTAACTAAATAAAGGATGGGATAGGGAATTCTACACTTGAAACCCTATGGGCAAACCACAGGGGGCAGGGAAAGACTTAACTACACTATTCTAATTGACCTAAGCCAGGCAGGGTCCAAAGGAGCAGTACTGGAGTCACAGGGAAGGCTCCTTCAAACATGGTTCCAGTCAGGTTTGGTCAGCACAGCTAAAGGGCCTGAGGATGGCTTTGGGGTCTCATGGTAATCCAAGGATGGTCACTGGATGCCAAGAGCCAACTCCGCCAGGTGATCCAAGGTACCCAGGTAGGGAGAGTGAGTTTGAAATGCTGTCCACCAGGTCCCAAACCACTTCCCCACTTGGAGCAGCTCTACAGGTCAGTTGTCCACTTGCTGAAAGCCTTCACCTCTCAGGATCCCAGGGAATCTGGATGCAGTTTTTCCCTAACTCTGAGATCTCCCAGGGTTAGCAACAGTTATGTCCAACCACTAATGGAGTCTCTCTCAGAGCACAAGCCCACTTCCTGCTCCTTCATTCCATCTTGGAATACTCCAGCCCTTCCTGCTAGGTCCAACACTATTACTAAATTAATTGCTAAATAAATCCTCTCAACAATGTATAGATCAGTGAGTTAGGTTCATGGAGATGGGAACTGATGAAGCCACAAAGAATGTAGGGAGAGAAGAAAGCAGAGGACAGAGTCTTGGAGGAGATCCATGATTATGGGATGTAAGGATCTCTGAAAGGCAAATGAACAGATATGTAGAAGAACCAATAGAGTGGTGTCATGAAGACCCAGAGGAGAAAAGAATATACAATAGAGGGTGGATCAGCAGGGTCAAGAGAATTTAAGAAGGATCAGGAATGAAAAAAATCATCAGATTTTGCAATTAAGAGATTACTTGTAATTTTGAAAAAAACATTTTCAGTTAAGTGATATAGTCAGAAGACAAAATGCAAAGGGCTGGGCAATGAGAGAAAGGGAAGTGAAAGATGTGAAGGGAGACAGCTTTTTCAAGGAGTTTGGCTGAAAAGAGAGATATAGGATGCTACTTTGCAGGGAGAGTAGAGAGGCAGTTTTCAATAAAGCTGAGTAGATGGAAAATGTTATAGAACATATATCTGTTGTGTTCCATAGTCTTATTTCACAGTTAATCAGGTTACTGGGTCTCTGGCCAAATATAACATATCTGGCTATTCACTTTTCCCCCCAAAATCTCCAATTGCACATGGAAAAAGAAATGAAAATGTCATCTGTGCCTTCAAGTGTTTTAAGTTTCCTATGATTTTAATACTGTGGTGATATTTTTGTATCCTATGTGAATCAGCACAAAGGGATAGTGTTTAGTAGGTTTTATAAATGTCGTCTATCTGTCCCATTGCATGTATGTGTTGTTCTAGGAAGATGGCATACTTCCAAAAAAGTTTTATTAGCTCTACACCCCCCTGCCCAGGGTTTATCTTTGTACCAATTACCATTATGTGTCTCTTCCTCTTGGGATAAGGTTTCTTAAACCTGCTTTTAAATTCTACCTGTTCCTACAAGAATGTGATACTTGCTTTTTCAGAAAGCCTAAATTTATCCCTGATGGGAAGAGCCACATAACTGTTGTATAGTGCCAGGAGGGCTTCTTTTCTTTTCCTTCTCTGCAGGGTTAATTCCACAAAGAAATCTAAGCCCACATTATCCCTGCTCTCCAGGACCTTATAATCTAGTTGAGGAGCCTTAACTAGCCACTTAAAATAACCAGAAAATAATAGTTTAGTACTTCATTACATGAATTGAGGAGAGATCAGTGTAGGCAGTAGTAGTTAGAGGAAGTTTCACGAACATTCTAAGACTTGAGCTGGGCCTTGAAGGATGGCTAAGATTTGAATAGGTAGAGCAAGAGAAAGGACATTTCAGGTATGAGAAATGAGATGAATAGCAGATTGGCTAAAATGACAGCAGGGGAGAGTAACAAATGTTGGAGGGGATGTGGCAAAATTGGGACATTAATGCATTGCTGGTGGAGTTATGAATTGATCCAACCATTCTGGATTGCAATTTGGAACTATGCCCAAGGAGCTTTAAAAGACTATCCACCTTTTGATCCAGCCATAGCACTGCTTGGTTTATACCCCAAAGAGATAATAAGGAAAAAGACTTGTACAAAAATATTTATAGCCACAGTCTTTGTGGTTGCAAAAAATTGGAAAATGAGAGAATTTCCTTCAATTGGGGAATGGCTGAACGAATTGTGGCATCTGTTGGTGATGGAATACTACTGTGCCCAAAGGAATAAAGAACTGTAGGAATTCCATGTAAACTGGAATGACCTCCAGGAATTGATGCAGAGTGAAAGGAGCAGATCCAGGAGAACATTATACACAGAGACTGATACACTGTGGTACAATTGAACATAATGGACTTCTCTACTAGCAGCAATGCAAGGATCCAGAGCAAGGCTGGGGGACTTATGAGAAAGAAAACTAGCCACATTCAGAGGAAGAACTGTGGGAGGAGAAACACAGAAGAAAAACAACTGCTTGAATACATGGGCTGATGAGGATATTGTTGGGATGAAGACACTAAATGATAACTCTGGTCCAACTATCAACAATAGGGAATTAGGTCTTAATCAATGATACATGTAAAACCCAGTGGAATTGTGCCTCAGCTTAGGAGGGTTTGGGCAGAGGGAAAAAACATGAAACATGTAACTGTGGGAAAATATTAAAAACAAAAATAAAATTAAAAAAAAAGAAACATTGGAAATTGTGTTCCCCTAGTACAAATGTGGGAGAAGGACAAAAGATGGACCAACTCTTCCAGGACCTTCTCATGTTGAGCACTGAAAAAAAAAAAGAAATGAGATGAAAGGGGAAGAAGCACAAATGACATTTAGCGTTCAGTAACTCAAAATACTGAAAACCATTTCTAAAAGAGGCTAAATCTCATCCCCTAAACATGTTATGGACAAGGATGGAATTTGCATTGGACCTTGAGAAGAGGGACAGATTTCAACAGGTTAAGATATGAGAATCCTTTCTGAGCATAAAGGAGAGTGTAAGAAAAGGTAAAAGGTTAGAAAAAGAGTCAGGGCAAGTTCATAGCAATGCAGGTAATTTGATTTGGCTAGAATTAAGTTTGGAAGTAATCTTGGGAATCAATTAATTTAGATAGAAAAAAAAGCACCGAGAATACGAACACAAGCGAGCACAACAGTCCCTGCTCTCAGAGAGCCTGCATTCCAGTAGGGGAAGACAAACAACCAAAGGGTTGGGGTGGAGAGATATGAACAATGGCATAGTGAAGTGATGGTAGATAAGTGGTATGAAGTCCTAGACCCTGGCAAGCTAAGGTAAGAAACTCACAAATCAGATTTGAGGAGAATCATTGGCTGACAGCAGAAGGCATGGTGAGGTGATGGCAGGGAATCTAACCCCCTCATTTCATAGAGACCCTAAAGGGTTAATGACTTGTTTAAGGTCAGACAGGGAGCAAATGTAAGTTTGGCAAGGACTAAAAACTAAGTCTTTTTATTCAGTTCTTTACACTCATGCTAGAATGCTATCTCCTATGTCATGCAAGCCAAAAGAAAGAAATGATTAACAGTGTCATCTGCTCCAGAAAGATCAGAGGATATGTAATAAAAATATGCCATTAGAATAATGGGATGGGTTAGGATAGGTCAGAAGCGTAATTTCAGAGTTTGGCTTATTGGAGGTGAAAGTTGTAAGTGATTATAAGCTGAGTAATGACCACTCTGCTGAGTGACTGAAATGAAATAAAGATGGAAATCCTAGACTCAAGTGTGAAGAACTGTGGAAATAAGAGGTAATGTAACATAACAGAAAAAAAGCACTGGTCTTAAGAATCAGAAAGCTTCAAGTTGAATATTGTAATTCCCTTTCTGAGCCTCTGTTTCCTCATCTGTAAAATGGGCACAGTGATACTTGCATTAGTTACTTCATGAAGTTGTGTTTATTAAACCTTTAAGGACTATATAAACGTAAAGTTATGCCCATCAATTGAGGAATGGCTAAACAAACTGAGGTATATGATTGTGATGGAATACTACTATGCCATAAGAAACAATAAGCAAGTTAATTTTATAAATGCTTGGAAAACACTAAATGGGAAAATAAAATAAATTGAATACAACCGAGAGAATATCATACACAGCTACAGAATAATGGAATAATAAATAGTGAATTTTATCTCCAGAGAATGAACTGAAAGGTGGAAACATGAAAGACTTAGTTTGTATGAACCTGTCTGTCCTCTGGATAATACTTTTTGTGATATGGGGAGGGAGGAGGTTTGGGATATGTAGATGAATTCTATAATGTAATTTGTCATTGATAGAAGGGACATCAGTATAGATATCAAAAATTCTGAGGATAATAATAAAAGAAATTGGAAATCACATGAACTGGATACCAGAATCATATTTAAGAACTTCTAGGAAGTCACATGAGTAATGAGAGGTATAGTCAGATGGCAAATACTTCAATCAAGCCACAAATATTTATTAAGTAACTACTAAGTGCTCTGTCCCTTGATTATGACAGAAGTAGCAGCAGTGGGAAGGATGCTTACTCATTCCTCTTGCCTTCAGGTAGGTGGAGTTTCCTTAATTGCTCGTTTATCCTTTTCCTTCCCCTCACTTCTTGGAAGTCTGGCTTTCTTTTCAAACCCAGGGGCCAAAGGGTTATTCTTTGGAAAAACTGGAAGGATTCATGCTTGCCTTCATGGCACTAGCAGTCTTTTATTCTTACCAGCTCATGATTTTATTTCTAGGGGTATGTGAATTATGAACTCCCTGCAAGGCTAATACAGTCCAATATCATTCCTTCTACTTTAATTGTTCTTAATTAACTGCACTCAGAGGACTTTCCATCTGAATCTCTCCACTCAAAAAGCTGAACCCTGAAATAAGATAAAAAGTGCGGAGAGAAAAATGGAGATGTATACTAGCTTGAAGAAGTGAAACTGAAGATAGCCACAGTGTTTGTCCTCCACTATCTTTCTTAGAAAGCAGAGTGTCATCATCTGCTTGGAGTGAGGATGAACCTCAGCATGGGCACTGAAGGAGGTTTGGAATAGCCCCTACTGGGAATATGACGGAAAAAACAATTTAGTAGGGAAAAGACAAGGTGAAAAATTACTCCAAGTTTCTAATTTGGGATGTTAAATTCACTAACGGAAGGAGCAGCCAAGATATATATAGGTTATGTAGGGTATGCCTATTAAAATGTAGTTTGGGTTAGATTTCTCCTGTTTACTACTTTATATCTGTCCACACTGAGACCTATTTCTCACTTTTTTTTTTTGCCCACCCATCACATCATCTTTTTGCAGTTTCTTCCCTTTAGATTGGTTTCCTTTGATTACCTGAGTTTAGTATCATCATAAGATGGCATATGAAAAGTGCTTCACAAAACTTCAAGTGCTATGTAAATGCTAGTGATTATTTTGGGGGGGTATTTCACTGAGTACATTTCCCTTTAGACTGTTTATGCAAATTATGTAAAATCTTTCTCACTGGGAATCTCTGTTCAGGAAAACGCCCACTTGTCATTACACTACACTCGCTCTCAGTCCTGAACTATTCAGTTCAATTTATTCTATTTCCTTTTATTAAAACATCTCTTTATTTAGGGAGGCGTCATTTCTCTTAACCAGAAATCTCACGTCCATATCTACTCTACCATATCTACTCTATCAGGTGGATAACTGAAGTGTCTCATTCCTTGGTCTGTGTGTAGCTTCCCCAATCTTATTAAATATTTCCAGCTCACCTTACAGCCCTGGGAAGAACAAAGCATGATCCAAGGGAAGGAAAACATTCCACATCCACAGATGAATTCAGGTCCATTCTCATTGTGTTAATTTACCCTTGTGTTAATTTACCCTTTCCGCATTTGTCTGTTTTTAAAGTTGACTCAAGAGAATTAAAAACTCCTTCATCCCTCTCTAGGCCCTACTTTTGACTCTCCAGACTTCACAATTTTCCAGCATTTATGAAGCACCTACTAAGTGCAAGTCCCCATACTAATTGCTGGGGATAAAAAGATCCAAACAGAACAGTCTCTACCCTAAAAGATGATATTCTTAGTGGTAGAAAACAACATTTAAAGTAGATGAATAAATAGACATATTTGATGAGTGAATACAAAAGAACAACTAAAGGGATTTGATTTACTAGACTGTGTTTAAGTATATAGAATTAGAAAGCTTTTATATTTTATAGCAGGGATTCTTAACTCTTTTGTGCCATGTGCCCCTTTGTTAGTTCGATGGACCCTTTCTTTGTCTTTAAATTCATAAAATACATAGGATTACAAAGAAAATGAATATTGAAATGCATTTTTTAAAATAAATCTGACCCCAGCTAAAGAACAGCTACTCTATACCTATGGATATAGAATTTATAACTGAAGAATTACAATGTTGGACAACATTTTTGCAAAAAATTTGTTCCCAAGCTTACTTAGGACAGGAATATAACCTCTATTGTAACCATTATTTCTATGGGGAAATCAGTTGTAATTTACATCAATTTTCCAGATATGTATTTTAAAACAACTCTTCCAGAAATATATCTCGTGTGTAATGACTGCCTATATAGAATTCAGCTCAGAAAGGTAGTGAGTCCCCCAAATCAGTGCTGAGTACATAAAGGACTTTTCCCCCTACCCACTTAGAGGATCTCAGACTGAATCCCCTAAACACTGTACTTACCACTTATGTGCTCTTGGGCAAATGGACCTCTAGGATCTCTTGAATTTCTAAATCTATGGGTCTATGATAGGCAGATAAAGCATTTATATAATGCTTACTATGAACCAGCCACTCTGCTAAGTGCTGAGAGCACAAATACAAGCAAAAATAGTCCCTTCCCTTAGGAAATATATTCTAAGGAGGAATAAAACTCACAACATAAGGGGTGGGGGAGGAGGAAAAGAAGGAAGGAACTTGGCTGGGTTGGATACTTCTACAAATGGAGATTTCAAGAAGTAACATCAACCAAAAGAGGAAGTTAGAGGTAGAGGGATCTTCCAGGGTGAGAATGCTGCAGGGCCAAGATAAAGAAACCCAGAGCCAGGAACAGAGCTGGGAAGAAAGTAAAGCTTGATATTGGCCAAGTGAAGGTGGAGGCTTCTTTTAATCTTATGTGTGTACATATAAAGTAAGGCTAAAGTAGGGAGGAACTGCCACTATGGACCTCCTACTTTATTTTCAGACTGGGACTAAACTTCTGGGTTTATAGTCTATTGTTTAGACAAAATGTACTTTGGGAGTAATGTAAATATGAGGTATTTTTATGCTTAGTCCCACTGGTAAAAATAAATTCTAAAGGTGCTAATTCAAAAGTTTGGTTAGTCAGGCTCATTTCATTTCTGAGTCACTGAAAAAAACACCCCTACACTTCCATTAGTTTTATATATCCCTTTTGTCTCTAGAACTGGCTCTCAATCCACTGAGCTACCTAGCTGCCTAGTTTTATATATCCCAACAGCAATGGCTCAAAGTGTGCCATGTAAGAGTCAAGGCATGGAGAATGTCTGAAGTGTTAAGATAGATGACTGGGAGAAGAATAACATGAGAATAAGCAGAGGACCCTGTGGAAAGAAAAATGATGGGGGATAACATTGAATTTACCAATAGTGAAAGAATATATATGCCCTCAGGCATAGGACATGTGTTGGAAATTTAAGCCATTCCACAATTAGCATATATCATCATCAACAGTTTGCATTCATTGTAGCATTTTACGGTTTGCAAATCTCTTTACAAATATCATCTCATTTGATTTTCACGGTATCTTTGGGAGGTCTGTGCTATTATTATTCCTGTATTACAGATGAAGACAAATGAGACAGGGCAGTGGTTTATTCAGAGCCACATAGTAAAAGTCAGAGGCTGGATTTGAACTTAGGTCTTCCTGATGTCAGGCCCAGGGCTCTATCCAGTGAGCCACTTAACTGCCTACAGAACATTTATTATTTTTGCTGCAGAAGAATGAAAAGCTCAGCTAATTTCAGGGGTAATATCTTTATTATCCTCAATGCCCAGCACAATGTCTGGAAGCCACATTGTAGGTAATTAATAAAAAGCTGGTTGAATGAAGGATTGATTGAATGTGTCTTAGTTTAAATATGCTTCTCCCAAGTTTTTGTGACAGATAAAGTCTTGTGACAGGGAAAGACTAGGAAAAAGAAAACCCAGTATAGTACTCCCAGGAGCGGTATGAGCTTTCCCAGATACAGAAAGGAACACAATTTTGGATTAAAACTTGGCTGGGAAATATTAGACAGGAGCCAGCAGATATAAAATCAAAAACCAAATACTAAGGAAGCAGTGTAAGTAATGGGAAATAGCACTCTCTTTCATTAGACTTCGTGTAATGGTGAAAATGAATAAATAATATTAAATCATGGTTCTCTAGATCTAATACTAAAGGCAAAAAGTAGTGATAAACAAAAATTCATAGAAGTAAATTCAATATTAGAGGAATCATAGGTCCCCCCAGCTCAATATGACAACCCCTGACCAAGGACATTCACATTAGCTGCCTTAGACATTGCATAATCAAATCTGATGACTGTATCAGATGTTTTGCCTGTCAGAGTGAGTAGGGACCTGCTCAAGATGATGCTAAAGTAGGAAAAATAAATGTTATAGACAAGCATATTTTTGTGTGTGAGAAAGGGGGGAAGGTATAGGGAAGTGACGGGAGAGAGGTTACCAGCAAATGTAGGCTAAACCCTTGTGGAGTTTTTGGACATTAAATTGCTTTATTGGCATGTATGTGGTAAGAGCAGAAAAGCAGTCAAGTCATTGTTTTTACTTAAGGAGAAACTACAGGTGAGTGCATTTTGTCCCAAAGTCCTCTGAGATTTAAAAAAAAAAAAGGCTATTTGCTTTTTCATATGATAGCCTTTCAAATATTTTATGACAACTATTATACACTTCCAAATTTACTTTCTTCTAGGTTATACATCCTTAGTTTCTTCAACTGATTCTCATATGGCATGCCTTAGATCAGTGGTATCAAGCTCAAATAGAAACAAGGACCACTAGTCTGTACACAAGGATCCCCATGGGCCATGTGAGTTTTAAAATGTAATGTTATGTTTTTACTGTATTTTGTTTTGAGATTGAAAGCGGGGACTGTTTTTTTGCCTTTCCTTGTATCCTTTGCTTGGCAAAGTACTTGGCACATAGTAGGCCTTTAACAAAGTTCACTTATACCGACTTCCCTTAATCAATCCACTATACTTCTATCAATGAAGCCTAAAGAATGCATTAGTTATTTTGGCTGTCATGGAACACCGCTGACATATTGATCTTGAAGTCTACTAAAACTTCTAGGTCCTTTTTATATCAATCTGATGAGATAAGAACAAGAGATAAGTTCTCTGTTCTCTTAAAATGTTACCTAGGGGAAGACCTTTCAGACAAGGCCTGCTGCCTCAAAGTTTACCTCCAAAGAGCACAATGATGTCCTGAGATTGACAGATGTCAAAGTAAGATGTCACCCTGGCTCCAACCCCACTCTGACTGAAATACTAAAACAGATCAATTGAGTGGGTATCTTTTTTGTCTTGGAGGTTCAGGAAAGTGAGGAGAGAAGGAGCTACAAAGTGAATGTTGCAAATTAAATCTCACTGCCAGTTGAATTAATCCTTTAAAGCAGAGATCTTTCCATAGCAAGAAAGAAGCAAAGGATCCTAGAAAATACAGGGAAAGAGATTAGTAGGAATATCTATGTGATGGCAAAATAAACTTCCTACCATTTGGTTTATTTAAAAAGAAGCAGAAGAAAAAAAGGAAGAAAGAAGGCAGAGTCAAAGTAATAAATTAGAGAACTTGGAAGAGAGGTTTTTGATAGAAAGAAAAAGAAGAAGAAAAAAAAGAAAACAGGATATGAAGAGTATCGATAGTCTTTGCATTGTTTTTACTGTTCTGGGTAGGGCAGGACTGGGCTGTGCTGGGTTTCATTCACTTCACCAATCTGGGACTGTGCCAGATTGTAGCAGTCTCATCTACTGAGACACATGCCGAACATGATGAAATCTCAATTGTGCCTCCAAGCAGAAGCTAAATTCCTGTTCCCTGATGAGAAAAACTTGTGGAGCAATCTTCATTTTCTTTCTCTAGGTTGAAATAATTTCCTATAAACTTGCCAATTCTTAAGGTCTTTGAGTCAGAGTAAATGAGGAAAGCATTTCTCTAATATCCATTTTTTTCTCTACCTTGAGGAAAACATCAACAAGTGCATTGGCATATGATCCTAGTCCTTGTTAAGGTCATAAGTTCATCTATCACAGTCAGATAGAAAATCTGCAACTTGGCAGTCTTTGAACTTCATCTGAAAGGTGGTACACAACTCATCTGGGCTCCTGAAACACTAACATCTCAATTAATGCCCTGGGCAAATGATGAAATATTTCTTCTGATCCTAGTTCCGTTCCATGTGATCATCTACATTCCCTATATCAGTAAACTTGTCTTCCATGAGCTGACTGTGTGTCCATTATTGTTGGCAGAGGACATCATCAACACAGCTATTGGTATCCTAATGAAACAGATCTGGTTTCAGCTGGATTTTTTGTCACTTTGCCTAGGAAGATCTGGACAGCTGGAAGTGATCGCAATCATTTCCTGTTTCTTTCTTTGTATCAATTTTCCACCTGTGAAGCCCAACAACCCACCACCAACTGCAGCTGCAATTCCTGCCTTGAAGCCTGCAAAGAGGCCAAGTGGACCCCCTACTACTCCTCCAATGATTGCACCTGTCACAGGCAGAGCTGCCAGCTTGTATTTTGCAGCCTACAAAAAAATGAGAGAAAAAAATTCAATTTAGAAATGGAATGAGGATATTTGCTTGTGGTGAGGCACATTTTCCTTTCATTACTGCTGGCACTGCCTCTTTAACTCTTCGTATATAGTTAGCTCTCAGAATTATACTTATAAAAAAAGTGGAATATTTCACAGATAAGAAGACGAGGTCCTACAACTGTTCAAGACTCAGAGACTCAGATGGATAAGAAAAAGTGGATCATTTAAGTTGCCTCCAGCTGACTTACAGAACAATTAATTCACTATTTAACTGATGAGTTTATTTAAATGAATGGCAACAGCCATTAAATGCCTCTAGACTAGAGACTCTGTATCACAAAAAAATTACTATGGGTTGTGAACCTGAGATTCAAAGCCACCTGGGGGTGGGCACAGGTGGTCCCAGGGATATATGGCATCTGGCGAGTTGCTTCATTTTGCCTTTCCTTGGACCCTGCAAACTACCTGGGGCCCTTCCCCCTTTTGAAAACTCCACTGAGCCATATAACATCAGAAGGTTTCTGTTTAAATCTCTTTTTGCAAAAAAAAAAAATAATCCTTCCTGACAGAATGACTCTTGGGGTAGAATATTACAACAACCATTGATTTCTTTTACTACCTATGTGCCATTTCTTCCTTATTTCCTTAATTGCTGGTTCCCTCAACATTAAAGAGGGCAGATCAATGGGGTTAATACTGAAGATTCCTGGGAGGCAGAGGACCATTGATTTGTCAGCAGGAGCAGAGCCTTACCTTCCCCAAGTTTTTGGTTCCCTCTTCAACATTCACAGCAGCACTGTTGACATGGTCTTCAATGCTGTCAATCTTCTCCTGCTGAGACTAGATGCAAAGGAATTATGAGGGAGCTTTCCTGCTGGGAACCAGCAGTAAGCCAATACACACTATTTTAATTCCTGTAATCAGGGCCCTCATGTACTGTAGCCATGCAGTCTTAATGGTAGTTCATTAGGCGCATCTGATAAAGCATACTGAAAAGTACGAATTTACTTTTTTTTAAAGGGAACTTTAACTACTAAGTAATAAAAGGGTAGTACCTTTATAGCCAAATAATCTCATATTAAATTGTTTTTTTATTAATTAATGTGCTATTATCTGAATAAATGAACAGAATTCCAAGCCAAACAAGTATCTAGGTGGCATGTTGTGTTTGCAGCAAAAAGCAATTCCTTTTTTGTGAAGACTAGGTTTAAAACAGGGACAGGTTACATTACAATTAAAATGCCACTGAGTCAAGAATACAAATTGGTACTTCTGATCTTTCTGAATGTGATATGCTTATTTTAATTCCCACAAAAGGCATTTCCCCTTCTAACCTGCAATAGAATGCAATGAATGAACTTAGTGGCCTTAGATAATAGTTTAATACATCAGAAAATAAATTAAAATATTTTGAATTTGGAGAAAAGAGAAAAAATAGCAAACTGACAAGTCAATGTTAATTTAATGAAATTTAACAGTTAAAAGAAGCTAGTAACTACCCGGCACAATAGGAATTGTGCTGTTAAAACTAACCAGGAAAGAATATCTCTTTGGAGCCAATTGATTTAAACTTTGTAAATAATTCAACCTTAGGTCTGTCTTAAATACTGTTTTAATACCTTATGTGAATAGCATCTTACATTGATGCTGTAACCAGAGAACGCAATTATGTTCCCAACTGCCATTCCATCATGGAAAAAAAAGGACTGAAATTTCACAGGTGATTCTTTCCCATAGCAGTCATGTGTTATGTTGTTTTTTGTTATGTTATGTTTCCTCTTCAGACAATGTGCTACTTAACCCTTTCCTGGTATTTCTTTAATATATATTTTTAAATTTTTAAATGTTTATTTAGAATATTTTCCCAAGGTTACATGATTCATGATTCCCCTCCCCCAGTTATTCCTTCCCCAATCCCAAAGCCTACAAGCAGTTCCACTGGGTTACACATGTATCATTGTTCAAAACATATTTCTATGTTATTCATATTTGCAGTAGAGTGATTCTTTAACATCAAAACCCTAATCATATCCCTATCACACTATGTGATCGAGCATATATTTTTCTGAACCATTTCTGGTTTCACAGTTCTTTCTCTGGATATGGATAGCCTTCTGTACAGAATGAATCAAACTTTCTTTGTCTATCAATCAGCAACTTTTAAATTAATCAACCAAAAACTTAAACACCCCTACTTAACACTAAGTAAAGGAATTCCCAAATCACTTACTAAAAGTGGGTGACAACTCCAGAGGCCATGGTCCTGCCCTTGGGCAGTGCTAGGCAAATTTAAAGACTTCAAATGGTTCCTGTAAAGTGGAGGAAGGGACAGGAAGGGACATGGAAAAAGGACTACAAAAAGTCCTGAACTTCCTGTCCATGAGGTCTTCGGCTTGGAGCTTCAGCTGGTGAGTTGCCTTTTGGAGATAGCTTTGGACTTGGATCTCGACTTCAACTTGAGACCTGGGCACTTGGACTGTTTCTTGAAGGACTGCTCCTAGATCTTCCCCTTTGGACTTTGTCTTGGGTAAGTGAGTAGCTGGCCTTCCCTCCCTGGCTTCTGGAGAGATTAGTTCCGGAGAGGCCTCCTTCTCCTGGAGGAGGCTGAGTTGCTGGAACCTTTGTATAAGACATCACTGGGTCCTTGGACTGAGGGTTAACGAGTCCTGCCAGGCTGAGTCAGACACTGGAGCAACATTTAATTTAAGAGGCTAGACATTTTCTCTACTTTCTTCTTACATTTCTCTACTTTCACTCTTTCTACCTCTTTGTAAATAAAAGCTACTAAAAGTCATTTGACTTGAGCTATAATATTTTTTAATTGGCAACCACAATATTACTTTAGAATTCTCATATTTTAGTCAAAGGCCTAAATTTAATTCCTTACAGTTCTTTCTCCTAAGTTCTTCTGGGTTGTCCTGGATCCTTGCATTGTTGCTAGTAGAGAAGTCCATTATGTTCACTTGTGCCACAGTGTATCAGTCATTGTGTATAATGTTCTCCTGGTTCAGCTCCTTTCACTCTGCATCAATTCATGGAGATCGTTCCAGTTCACATGGAATTCCTCCAGTTCATCATTATTTTCAGCACAATAGTATTCCATCACCATAAAACACCACAATTCATTCAGCCATTCCCCAACTAACGGACACCCCCTCATTTTCCAATTTTTTTGCCACCACAAAGAGCATAGCTATAAATATTTTTGGACAAGTCTTTTCCCTATCTCTTTGGGGTACAAACCCAGCAGTGGTATGGCTGGATCAAAGGGCAGGCGTTCTTTTAAAGCCCTTTGGGCATAATCCCAAATTGCCCTCCAGAATGGTTGGACCAATTCACAACTCCACCAGCAGTGTATTAGTGTCCTAATTTTGCCGCATTCCTTCCAACATTTATCACTTTCCTTTGCTGCCATATTGGTGAGTCTTGTAGGTGTGTGAGGTGGTACCTCAGAGTTGTTTTAATTTGCATTTCTCTAATCAGGAGGGATTTGGAATACTTTTTCATGTGCTTATTGAAAGTTTTGATTCCTTCATGTGAAAACTGTCTATTCATGTCCCTTGACTATTTGTTGATTGGGGAATGGCTTGATTTTTTGTAAATCTGACTTAGTTCCTTATATGTTTGGGAAATTAAAACTTTGACAGAGTTTTGATATAAAATTATTCTCCCAGTTTGTTGCTTTCCTTCTAATTTTGGTTGCATTAGTTTTGTTTGTACAAAACCTTTTTAATTTGATATGATCAAAGCTACTCATTTTACATTTTGCAATATTCTCTATCTCTTGCTTGGTCTTAAATTGCTTCCTTTCCCACAGATCTGACAGGTATACAATTCTATGTTCACCTAATTTATGATTTCACTCTTTATATTTAAAGTCCTTTACCCATTTTGAATTTATCTTAGTATAGGGGTGTGAGATGTTGATCTAAATCTAATTTTCCCCATACTGTTTTCTAATATTTCCAGCAGTTTTTGCCAAATAGTGAGTTCTTGTCCCCAAAGCTGGGGTCTTTGGGTTTATTGAACACTAGCTTGCTGAGGTCATTTACCCCTAGTCTATTCCAGTGATCCACCTTTCTGTCTCTTAGTCAGTATCATATCATTTTGATGACTACTGCTTTACAGTGTTATAATTATTATTGATCTGAATGGTGCTATTAATAGCTGGTTGGTAATGCCCGGCTGTTTTTAAGTATAATTAACCTGGACTAGTATTGAATATTAATAACAAATTGGTAATGGCCAGTTATTATAATCAGCTAATAACCAGCTAAAGCTGTCAAAGTTAAACTGAATTTCAGGTGGTAGATGGACAGATGGAGGCAGTTTAATCCAACTTTATATCTGGTTGGGATAGGGAAAGCGAGGAGGATAGAAACTAGGAGTTAGGGATAGCATATGAAATTTATTAATCTTATTTTCTAACACCTAAATAAACCTCCCAAATCTAACTTCTCACGGAGTTTCTTCTTGACTGTAGAGCAGACCTGACTTAACTATACTTACTGATTAAAGAAGAAAATTTCTATTATTCCAAGATAAGATTGAATCTCTATCATTCTTACAACAATTTATGAAACTCAAAATATCAGTTTCTCTTTGTACAGAAACTGAATGCACCACCTCTCTTTCCCTCAACTCCAAAGATCCCCCTAGCTACAACAGTTTCCACAGTCAGCTCTCTGGCTCCCCCCCAAGTTCCTGTCAAGAGTAGACCTCAAAGCTAGACCTCTTACCCCAGAGTGCTGAGGAAAAAATCTCCAGTCACTAGACTTTTGATCACAAATCGGAAGTTTTTTTCTTCAACCTCCTTAATTATCTTCTGTAACTCCAACTGTCACTGTCAGAGTCAGAGCTCAAACCAGCCACTCCTGTTTCCTTTGTCTACCAGAGAACATGAAGTCCAGAATTCTTTCTTTCCTGGGCTTTTATGCAATAGCCAGCTATCTCTGTTCTCTCTCTTAAAGGGGACAGTATAAAAGTCACAAAACCTTTTTCTGACCTAAAACCTGCTCTTAATGAAACTAAATAAAATTCTTTTTGTAACAATAGTACAGTTTGAGATCTGGTACTATTAGGCCCCCATCCTTAATTTTTTTTCATTATTTCACTTGATAATTCTTGATCTTTTGTTCTGCCAGGTGAATTTTGTTATAATTTTTTCTAATTCTATAAAAAAAAGTTTTTTGGTAGTTTGATAAGTATGGCACTGAGTAAGTAGATTAATTTGAGTAGGATTGTCATTTTTATTATATTAGCTCATCCTATGCAGGAGCAATTAATGTTTTTCCAATTGTTTTTTAGTTCTGTGTAAAACATGTTGTGTAATTGTGTTCATATAATTCCTGTGTTTGTCTTGGCAGATAGATCCCTAAATATTTTATGTTGTCTAGAGTGATTTTAAATGGAGTTTCTCTTTCTAACTCCTGTTGCTGAGTTTTGTTGGAAATATATAGAAATGCTGATGATTTATGTGGGTTTATTTTATACTCTGCAACTTTACTAAAGTTGTCAATTATTTCCACTAGCCTTTTAGTTGATTTTCTGGGGTTTTTAAACTATACCATCATATCACCTGTATTTTTATTAGGTTAACCAGTACTTTATCAATTTTGTTTTTTCAAAGTGCCAGCTCCTAGTCTTATTTATTAGTTCAGTAGTTCTTTTACTTTCAATTTGATTAATTTCTCCCTTAATTTTTAGGATTTCCAGTTTAGTTTTTATCTAGGGATTTTTGATTTGTTCATTCTCTTATTTTTTAAGTTGCAAGTCCAATTCATTAATTTCCACCCTTCTCAAGTTTCTTGGCATAGGCACTCAGCTATATAAATTTTCCCC
Source organism: Gracilinanus agilis (assembly GCF_016433145.1). NCBI lineage: Eukaryota > Metazoa > Chordata > Mammalia > Didelphimorphia > Didelphidae > Gracilinanus > Gracilinanus agilis. Next base: position 151,392,496 of record NC_058130.1, read on the forward strand.
TTAGTACTGCTTTGGCATAATCCCATAGGTTTTGGTATGATGTATCCTCATTGTCATTCTCTTTAATGAAGTCTGTAATTGTTTCTATGATTTCTTCTTTGACTGACCTGTTTTGGAGAATTAGATTATTTAGTTTCCAATTAATTTTAAATTTGCCTTTCCATGGACTCCTGTTAATTATAATTTTTATCACATTATGATATGAAAAAGTTGGACTTATTGTTTTTCTGCATTTGTTTGCAATATTTCTATGCCTTAGTACATTGGTTAATCTTTGTATATGTATCCTGTACTGCTGAGAAGAAACTATATTCCTTTTTATCCTTGTTCATTTTCTCCAGATATGTATTTAACTAATTTTTCTAGCATTTCATTTAATTCCTTTACTTCTTTCTTATTTTTTGGTTCGATTTGTCTAGTTCTGAAAGGGGAAGGTTAAGATCCCCGACTAGTATAATCTTACTATCTATTTCCTCCTTGAGCTCCTTCCAATTTTTCTTTTAGAAATTTAGATGCCATTTGGTACATAAGTGTTTAATAATGATATTACTTTATTGCTTACAATAGTACCTTTTCACAAAATATAATTTCCTTACTTGTCTCTTTTAATCAGATCAATTTCTACTTTGGCTTTTTTTGGTATCATGATTGCTACCCCTGCTTTTATTACTTTAGAAGATGCCTAATGTATTCTGTTCCAGTCTTTTACCTTGAATCTGTGTGTGTCATCTTGCCTCAAATTGTTTCTTGTAAACAACATCTAGCAGGATTCTGTTTTTCAATCCACTCTGCTATTCACTTCCATGTAATGGGTGAGTTCATCCCATTTACATTAAGCATTATAATTACTGTCTATTGTCCTCCATTGTATTATTCTCTTTGGATCCTGCTCTATTTCCTTTCACTCTATTCCTCCTCACCAGTATTTTGCTTTTTGTTACCTCTCCTGTTCTCCCTCCCTTCAATTACCCCTCTCCCCCACTTCCCTTGTCTTCTTTCCCTTCTACTTCATTCTAGTGTAAGATAGAATTCTATGCCACACCGAGTATATTCATTTTTCCCTCTGCGCTAATTACAAAGAGAGTAAAGTTTAAGCATTGCCTGTCACCATCCTTATCCTCCCCTCTCTCCACTGATTTTTTAACCTCTTTATATTATATAATTTACCAAATTCTTTCTTTCCCTTCCCTTTTCTCTCAGTGTAACCCTCTCTCTTTCAGCCCTTGATTGATTTTTTACATGCCATTTATATGCATACATATCATATCATACATACACATCATTCCATATCATCACTTTTACATATACATCACATACATCATATTATCCTAATGAGCATATTTTTCCACCCTCTTTCTGAGTAAATTCTTTCTATCTTCTCCACTACTGAGAGTAATTTTTGAGAATTATAGAAATCCTCTTTCCATGTAGACATATAGACATTATTACCTTAAAGAGTCCCTTAAATTTTCTCTTTCTTATTTACCTTTCTGGCCTTCTCTTGTGTCTTGTATTTGGTCTTCAAATTTTTTTGTTTAGGTCTGGCTTATTCCTCAGGAATGCTTGGAAATCTTCTATCTTATGGGATGACCATTTTTTCCCCCTGAGAGAGTATACTCAGTTTTGCTGGATGGGTGACTCTAGGTTGTAAATCCAAATCTTTTGCCTTCCCAAATATCATATTCCATGCCTTCTGATCTTTTAATGTAGAAGCCTCTATGTCCTGAGTGAACCTGATTGTAGCTCCATAGCACTTAAATACTTTCTTTCTGGCTGTTTGAAGTACTTTCTCCTTGGCTTAGTAGCTCTTGAATTTGGTTATTACAAATTCCTGAAAGTTGTCAACTGAAGATTTCTTTCTGGAGGTGATCTGTGAATTCTTTCAATTTCATTTTCTTGTTCAAGGATCTCTGGGCAGTTATCTTTGATAATATCTTGTAATATGATATCCAAGGTTTTTTCTTCATCATGGCCTTCAGGTAATTCAATAATTCTCATATTGTCTCTCCTAGATCTATTTTCTAGGTCTGTGGTTTTTTTCAGTAAGATATTTCATGTTTTTCTGTTTTCTTTCTTTTTTTTCATTCCTTTGATTCTGCTTTATTGTTTCTTAATTTCTCATGAAATCACTGGTTTCTAGATAATCAATTCTGATTTTTAAGATCTGGTTTTCCTCTGTCAGTTTTTGGTTCTCCTTTTTTGGTCCATTTCTTCTTGTGTCACTTTCATTTCTCTTCTCCACTTTTTCTGTACCTCTAATAATTGGGTTTTGAAGTCTTTTTTGAACTCTTCCAGAATCTGTGTCCAATCCATATTTTTCTTTTGGACTTTGGGTGTGTTTCCTTTGCTTCTGCTGTCCCTTTCTATGTCTGCATCTTATTCTTTGTCTCTATAAAAAGTCTTTGAGTTAGGTGCTTTTTTGATTGCTCATTTTTCCTATCTAATTATAGGTAGAGTCTGTTTCCTGGGAAGTTGGGGTACCCTCTTAAACTTCAGTCCTTCCTTGATGTTATTCTCAGCTTATTTTCTGGGTTGTTACTAATTTACCAGATGGTCTGAGGGCTGAGAGCTTGAGATGATGAAAGCTTAAAAACTTTCCTCAAGCTTGGGTGTCAGCTTTTGATCTCAGTCTGAACTTGATCAGGTCAGGTGCTAATCAGATTCTAGCCCCAGGCTTAGGGTTAAGGTCTTCTTGATTCAACCAGGCACACTCTTGATAGCCCTGTTCTGGAGCTCCACCCTTATTTTGGGCAAAAAGATCCTGGGGAGGCTTTCCCTGAGAATTGTGTCCTCACCCCAAACCCAGACTGGGATTCCTGTGGATTGGCCCCCTTCAGTCCAGATTGCCTTGGGCTGGGACTCTGGACTTCTCCACAGGTTTACAATTTCAAGGGGTATTAGCTGGCTTGGACCTCTTCTTGCCCAGCAGGATCCTCAGGGTATGACTTGGCTTAGGTTTAAGTTCGGAACCTGTGAGAGCAGATTTGTGGGGTGGTGGGGTTTTGCTCTTGGCTTCCTCTTCACTTGTTGCTATGCCCCCTGCTCCCCTCCCCTCTCACCTCAGTTCCCCAGTTCCCCAGTTTCTGCCTACCTTTTGGGTTTTTCTTTTTTTTTTGAAGGTTGTTTCCCTCTGTCTCTGTTGGTTCTTTCACTTCTGTATTCGTTTTGTGGTGATATTTTATTCTTGGTTGGAGAGGATTTTTGTGGTGAAACAGTGAGCTGCTGCCCTAGTTACTCCTCCATCTTCATATTTCTTTAATCTTGCAATCTACATTTCTACCTAGATCTCTCTGATGACATAGCTAGAGGTGCATGATCAATTTTCCATATGGGAAAACTCAAGTTCAACTTCTTAAAAAAGCCACCATTCCTTTCACAGTCCATAAATCTTTACTTACTGACCCTGCTTCCATTCAGAGTTATTCTTCCCTATTTGGTGTCTGATTATAGCTTGGTGATGTCCTATGCACCATCTTTTATAATACTAGTTTTATCTTTCCCAGATGCTAATCCTCTGATTGAAGTCTTCCCCTTTCAAATCCTTTTGAGAGTAAGGTCCTGGGCCAGTGATTCCACACTTTCAAGTCCACTTCTAAAACATCTTATAGTAAAGGTCCTTTACTATTCACTCACAAATGTCTGGTCAATCATGAAGCCGAAGCTACTCGACTTTAGGAAAGCAGTGAAGGGAATTTTCAACAAAAAAGGCAATTCCATGTCTCCTTCCCCACTTAAGATCTTTACAAGATTACTACTAATTATTGTTATCTCAAAGGTTCAGGGAAATATAAATTAACTTTTCCCCAAAAACTGGATATATGGAGAGAGCACAGTGCCTTGGCTTTGCATATGTTCCTTATGAATACTTGTTGAATGAATTATAGTTACCTTAAAACATAAATATACTGAATTAATTTTAAGTATTTTATAGAACACCTTGGAAATAACTGGAGATATCTCAGAAAATCATAAAACAAAACTAGGGCTGTAAATGATTAAATGTTAGAGCAGTTATAACTGTTACAATCATAAGCAAGTACAAAAATCCTACTTTGGGGAGCCATGTATTGGCTTTTAATGACCCATACCAGGACATCTATTTAAAAAACAAGCTGGACAATCATTCCTGCAGCTGCACTGTTTTATGAAACCAATTGCCTCTTTTGTATCTTAAGGTGCTCTTTTTAGTTATTAGGTTAAACTTTAGTTTAGTCTAGTTTTGTCTTCTGTGTTAAACACTATTATCCACCTGCTTATTCTTGCCTACCTTCAATCCTTAATTGTGCTTACATACCTGTGACATACATACAAAACATGAGATGGAGCTTCCTCTCCTTCTGAAGCTAAAAGATTCTAGGTCCCTTAGAAGTTTGGCCCAAACTCTAGCAATACCCTGGAATTGAAGCCCTTTCTATGGTTTTTCTACCTGTATGCTTTCTTTGTGTGAATGTTTTATTAGTACTTTTAATTAGAGGTAAACTTTCAAAGCAAAAAAAAATCTGAAACATTGTCATATTTAACTGTGAACTAATATTCACTCCCCCCATGACAAAAGCCTGTTTTAATCTCATGTGTTCAATAAACATATGTTATTTTTTGAGGAAAATTGTGCATGATTTGTTGGATATAATTTGCCACATTTGCCAATGCTAGAAAATGATGAATTTACAAAATTCTTGGAGTGAGATATTTGCTAAAAGGGTAATCTAATTCTGAGGGAGAATACAAAAATGACATGACAACATATAACTGATATAAATTTCAAAAGTTAAAATACTACTTATGCTGTAGGGATCTACACCTGATATCACATGGGGATAAGTCTCCATCTCCAGAAAATGCCTCATCCTGACCCTGTAAAGGAATGTGATTAGGTTTAATCTAAAAAACTCCCACCTTTGTTCTCATCTCTACCTAGAGATCCAAAAAGAAAGAAAACATTTTCACATATTCTATGAAAGAGTTGAAGGCTTCTGCTAACTTTATCAACTCCTTAAAGAGCACAGGTCCAGAGATTATATACCTCAGACACAACCAACAGATCCCTTAATGTTTCTGCTGTAGGTTCTCACTGACTAACATTCTAGGTAACTTTTGCTAGCTGCCACTGAAGCTTCATTCAAAGCTTCTTCCAGATCATAGGATCTTCACAGACTTATCTAAATTTACCCTGGCAGTCCAGAATGTCTCTGAGCAGCTTGAGGTGGCACTTATCCTTTTTTAACCCTACTCCTCAATAACAATTCGCTGCTAAAGCAGAAAAACGACTCTATTGGGGTTCTTCAATCTGAATATTCCTTCTCTCTAAGCAACTGCTGTATACCTAGGCTATTTTTCTCCTAAGAAAACAGTTTTATAGTACAAGTCCCTTATAAGGACCTGTGCAAGGGATATATTAGCCAGACTTCATTATATCCCAGGTCAGCCAACATATACTATTAGAATTAGAGGTTGTTCATTTTACAAAGTAACTCTGATTTGATGTGACCTAGTGAGACTTTTATTTAAAAAGGAAAATATTTCAACTTTTCATGTTTAATATAATCTTTATTTATAAACATATACCTCACCCTTCTATAACTGCAAGAAAAGAAAGAGGACCAAAAAAAGCATTCAGCAAATCAAATCAACATGTCGACCAACTCTGACAGCATGTGTGTGCAATGTTCCAAACTCATTGTCCTCCATCTCCATAATGAAGAGAAGTGTAAAGTTTAAATTCTTTGAGAGTAATTTCAGGATAAGGATTGTACCATCTCCCCAGAATCCAGACGATGAACCTGTTTGGTGGAGGCACCAAAAGATGCCTAAAGACCCTTCACTGGACCATGAAGACCAAATTTGAACTTTGGGGTGCAGTTGATTTGAACTATGGGGAGTTGAATGAGTTGAATGCATTTATTTTGAATGGACACTTTATGCCAGAAAAAGGGGACTGCCCCTGAATGGCTTATTGTCAATGCACTGAACATTGGTTTTGTTCTTTCTCCCTTTTATTTCCCTTTTATCTCTGAATTATTGTAAACTTTAATTTGATTATGTTTTCATGATCCATTGGGGATACTTGTCTCCCAAAGGATCACAGGGGGGTAATGTGTTAGTTAAAATCACCTGGGGTTCTATTTGGAAGGATTGAGCCTCAATATATGTATCAATATAGTGTTTGACAAACTTCTGTGGACCTGTGGGGGACCTTGGAACTATATTTCTCATGATTCCTCATGGCAGACAGGAAGTGTGATGATGTAAGAGAGGGGTGCTCTTTTTAGCTACCTGGGCGCACGGAGATAGGAAAGGTAAAATGGCTGAGGCGAGGTTTGAATAGGTTTCTTACAGGTGCGTGGTCGATTTATTTTATCAGCAATGGCTTTTATTAAAATACCATTCTCCCTTTTAATCTCGGCCCTCATCATTTTAAAAACAACAGAAGTAAGGTACCTTTCTCATCTTTTGCTGTGGGACAAAGCTTGTGCCTTTACTTATAGAATTATAAATTGTTCCAGCTTACAAAATGGCAAAATACACACATTTTCTTCTGAGGAAGAAAGAACCCCTGGAGGACAATTATACTCACATTATTCCTGATCTTAGTCAGTTTTCTGATGATGGGGAAATCTTCCCACCATAAAAGTTCACACTGCACAACCCTTGCTGATACCTATTTTATTTGTTTTCAGTGGCACTAGTTTGCCCAATATGTCCTTTCTGACTGAGGTTCAGATTTCTTCCTTTTTTTTTTTTTTCAGAACCTCCCTGATAGAAGGACTGTCTGTGGGTTCCCGTCTAGGAAAGAAAGCTCAGACAAAATGAATATATCCTTGGCTCCCTAAAGCACCAACAACATGACACCCTCATCCAGGGCTTCTGAATCTGCTGGCAATAATATTTCACATTCACACTTAGAATGTTTAAGGGATCTTCTTAATCTCCCTCTGTCTAGCTTAAGAGGGGAGAGAGCAGGGTGGTTTCTCAGTGGATCAGAGAACTGACAGGTTCAGTGAGCAGTGAGCCAGAGCTGAAGATTCTGTTACCAGAGACCAGGAAGGTTGTAAAACGACAGTTGGTCAGTGAGGAGATAAAGGAAGCAGCCACTGAAACAAGGGACTTTTTGCCTCTAGGATCTCCGGAGAGCAAGAGGTCTGGCTCTCACATCTCTCTATTGTACCATTTTCCCAAACTTTTTCAGACTCTGTACCTAAACTTCTTATCATTTATACTTGAAATGATAAACCAACAAACACCCATGCTACATTAGTCTGTCTCTTAAGAAAAAAAAAATTAGCTACCATTTTCCATGGAGAACAAAGTCTAGCTCTTTCTATATAATCACTGACCTTAGTGTACCTTCCAGAAAACTCAACTACCAGTACTATATGCCATCTGTTACTATTCACTAACTCTCTGTTGAAAAATTCAAATTGGACACTCCTTCCCTCTACCCCAGTACCTTCAAGCACCCTTAAAATTTACTGTATCTTTCCCTGTCTGTCCATTTTGGCTGTACCAAAATAATTCTTTTCTAGAAAGGTTTGCCATCTCTTATACCCCCTGCTGAAGGAATACAGGAAGAATGCTAGGTTTAATACATTTTCATGGCAAGAACCCATACTATGAATCAGGAGTCCCACTTTCAAATCTCATCTCAGTCACTAAATAGTTACATAACCTTTAGTAGGTCACTTAAGCTTCTAACAAGTGGTGATTCAGCTCTGCTGGAAGATCTCCTGATAGATACCTTGCAATATTCTAGGTCAGTCTATTACATGTTTGGATAACAAATATTAAGAAGTCCTTTTTTATTTTGAAACCCAAATCTATTTCCCTATGATGTTTACTTATTGGTTTTAGTTTTCCCCAGTTAAACAAAAGAAAATTTTTTTTTAATTGGTGGGAAAGACCCATGAGTTTATCATGGTTATGTAGATCATAAGATAATATCTGAAGACAAAGATCATCTTTCCAATCTTCCTGCTCTAAGGCAAATTTGTCTTCAGGCTAAACATCCCTTTTCTATAGAATATCAACAAAGTTTCCAAATTTGTATTCTTCCATGTAGGTCTGGTTAATATCAAAGGCCTAGAGATGAAAGACTCCCATGTGTTATAAAATAAATGGGCTGTTAGAGAGGGAGAGGGTAAACTGGGTACCACCACTGCTAACTGTAACAGCAGTGATAGTTCAGATAGGTGACTAGTGCAAGATCAACTGAAGCTTGCCACCTAGCTAGATGATGTAACACCTCCCTCCTTTATAACAGTGCCCAGGCAGGATCCTTCAGGTCAATGGATGGTATCCCTTCAGGTCCCGCCTGGGGTTGATTAATGATGGATATTGGGCTCTATTAGCCTTGGAAATGGTTTATCTGACTGCGTGACTCCCTTCCCAGAGAAGTTATGAAACAACCACTCCAGGAAGGTACTTGAATAGTTTATCTATATTTCAGCAAAGATGGAGTATTGGGAAATGGATAGAGGAATTGGGAAACCCTAACTAATTGATAATAATAAACCCTCAGAGCTGTAGGCAGGTAATTGATTCTGGTTAGTTAGCTCCTCTGGCTCAGCCTGGCCACAGCCAAACCAGAGAAAGCAAGCTGCTGTTTGATGTCTTTCAGCTTCTTCTTATTGCTAGATGTTATGCCTATATAGCCTTCAGGATCCACCCCTTTCCCACCCTCTTCTTCTTCTCCTGCCCACTTCCCGGATCCCTCCCGGGCCCTGGGATACCTAGATAACTACAGATGATTTGAATTCCTAAATATCTAGGGGACAGTAGAATAAGAAGATTGATGGTCTGGGTACAGGTTGGCAATGTTATTCAGGTACAAGACAGGAGGTTCTTGCAAGGTTGAGCCAAGCAATTCACCAATCCCGAAAAGACCAGGATCCACAGATCTCAGGTCCAAGGGAAGTGAAAGGAACCAAAAGCCAGGGCTGCCAGGGTATTTATACCCCCCTGGCCAACCACTTTCTCCCCTGTCCTTATGGCCTCTGGGAACATTCTAGGTTCCAACGGTCTCCACCTGTCAATCAATAGTGCGAACTCCCAGCTCCCAGAGTTTCAATATAATACATGTCATCCTACTAACCCTGAGGTTAAAGAAATGGATTGTTATACTCACATTCACTAACAGAGAGAAATCAGTAATTAGTTGGTTGAGTCCAATCAAATCCTAAAAAAGAAGAAAAAGAGTATTATTTTATTGTCAGAATTATGGTAAATAAAAAGGGGGAATGCTTCTTAACATACCGCTTCTAAAGTTTCCCAGGATTCTGCAGCATTTTGATCTTGAGGAATTTCAGGCAGTGATGAATATACCTGGACATTCAAACTCTGGGGACCAGCTTCAGCTTTGGCAGTACGAAATGCTTCTGAGTGAAAACATTATCATATGTACAAGTTTATTTACTTTATTAAGGAAAAGGCAGTGAGAAAAAATTTTTCTATAATTCTAAAATATATTTTCCAATTTGGGTTCAGATTTATTTTAAAGTAATTATTATAAAAGAGCCTTTTTGGACAGTATTTTGCTATCTAGGTTGGTTATGAAAAGAAAATGTTACAAAATCAATATATAAAAGAAGACTGAATGGTGGCTGTCTACACTCATCAGCCAGAAGTAGCTGTGGAGGAGAAACTATACTGAACTATATTCTAAACCTGTAGAGAACAGAAAAAAAGAGAACCACTCCAGTAACTCGGTATTTATAGATCATGTCAAGACATTTGAGGATATTAAACCTGGAGAAGAGAAGACTGGTGGGAGAAGGAAGGAATGATACAGTTTTCAGATAGGTGAAGCATATTTTTTTTTTTTTAGCCCTAGTGGGCAGAACTAGGACCAATAAGGATAAGTGAAAGAGAGGTAAATCTCAGCAAGACCTAAGGGGTAAAAAACAACACCTCATAATGATTAGAAGTACTTTGAATATGGCCTTTAGGGGAAGTGACTTCCCTATCTGTAGAGGTCTTTTTATGGAAGATGGACAATCAATAACTGGGGATATTGTAGAAGGGATATGTACTTAGAGATTGAGTTGTATTAGATGACTTCTGAGGTACTTTCCAACTCATAGAATCTATGATTCATGCCAGGGTTTACATAGGACTTGGGAGGAAATGAACATTTATCCTTTATCCACATTGCTTCGTAAGGTTACAGTCATTTCTTTGGCTATTTTGGTTAATACTAATCTAGCCCACAAAGAGATTAAAATTTGGGAGCTGCTGCACAAGAAAAGTTAAATCAATCACATCAGAGGACAATGAATCTTTTATCATATGTGCCATTTATTGATGTAGGCACTTTAAATTATTGAGTTTAATTGTTTAACTCAACAAATATCAGGTGCTTACTATGTGTAAGATCTTTTTTTTTTCGTTTTTCAAAATGTATTTAGAATATTTTCCCATGGTTACATGATTCATGATCTTGCCCCCTCTCTATACTCTCCTCTCCCAAAGCCAACAAGCAATTCCACTGGGTTATACAGGTATCATTGTTCAAAGCCTATTTCAATGTTATTCATATTTGCAGTAGCATAATAACATCAAAACCCTAATCATATTCCCATTGAATGATGTGACCAATCCTATGTTTTCCTTCTGCATTTCCGTTCCCATAATTCTTTCTTTGGATGTGGATAGTGTTCTTTCTCCTAAGTTCCTTTGGGTTGTCCTGGATCCTTGCATTGTTGCTAGTAGAGAAGTTCATTATGTTCACTTGTGCCACAGTGTATATGTCTCTGTGTACAATGTTCTGGCTCTGCTCCTTTCACTCTGCATCAATTCCTAGAGGTCATTCAAGTTCACATGGAATTCCTCCAGTTCATCATTATTTTCAGCGCAATAGTATTCCATCACCATAAAATACCACAATTCATTCAGCCATTCCCCAATTGATGGACACCTCCTCATTTTCCAATTTTTTGACACCACAAAGAGCACAGCTATAAATATTTTTGGACAAGTCTTTTCCCTTACTATCTCTTTGGGGTACAAACCCAGCAGTGGTATGGCTGGATCAAAGGGCAGGCGTTCTTTTAAAGTCCTTTGGGCATAATTCCAAATTGCCCTCCAGAATGGTTGGACCAATTCACAACTCCACCAGTAGTGTATTAGTGTCCTAATTTTGCCACATTCCTTCCAACATTTATTACTTTCCTTTGCTGCCACATTGGTGAGTCTCGTAGGTGTGTGAGGTGGTACCTCAGAGTTGTTTTAATTTGCATTTCTCTAATCAGGAGGGATTTGGAACACTTTTTCATGTGCTTATTGAAAGTTTTGATTCCTTCATGTGAAAACTGTCTATTCATGTCCCTTGACTATTTGTTGATTGGGGAATGGCTTGATTTTTTGTAAATCTGACTTAGTTCCTTATATGTTTGGGAAATTAAAACTTTGACAGAGTTTTGATATAAAATTATTCTCCCAGTTTGTTGCTTTCCTTCTAATTTTGGTTGCATTAGTTTTGTTTGTACAAAACCTTTTTAATTTGATATGATCAAAGCTATTCATTTTACATTTTGCAATATTCGCTATCTCTTTTGCTTGGTCGTAAATTGCTTCCTTTCCCACAGATCTGACAGGTATACAATTCTATGTTCACCTAATTTATGATTTCACTCTTTATATTTAAGTCCTTTACCCATTTTGAATTTATCTTAGTATAGGGGTGTGAGATGTTGATCTAAACCCAATTTTCCCCATACTGTTTTCTAATATTCCCAGCAGTTTTTGTCAAATAGCGAGTTCTTGTCCCAAAAGCTGGGTCTTTGAGTTTATCAAACACTAGCTTGCTGAGGTCATTTATGACTAGTCCAGTGATGGGCAAACTCCGGCCCGCAGGCCAGATATGGCCCCCTGAAATGTTTTATCCAGACACATGACATTATTCCTAATCTGACGAATACAATGAGTAGGATACAATACAATGAAACTTCCAAAGAGTTGCCTTAGAAACAGACTAACAGATGAGCATTTCCTTTCCTTTGGCCCCCTCTTTAAAAAGTTTGCCCATCACTGGCCTAGTCTATTCCATTTGTGTAAAGGGAATTAGCTCATCCTCATTCATTGTTTAGACTCTAGCCATCATAAATAATGTCACCCCACCCAACTTAGAATTAAGTGGGGAGGGGAAGGTCTGTTACCTACATGTAACAATAAGTAACAAATAAAAAACCAGGGGCAGTCCAAAACAGTGTTGAGGCTGCCATTTGTCCACTTGGAGGTGGATGCAGGAAGTGATGAAAGATGCTATCTTTTAAATATGATGGTAACTTCCTGTGGGGGTAGTTGGCATTTTGAACTTGGTGATGAAGGATCTCTGGTGAGACCTCAGACTGGTTCCCTCTGAATTGTCATGTGGGTAAGTTAGGTAGACTTCCTTTCTCCTCCCTTGGCGTTTCTGGAGGCTGCTCTACCCTCAGGGAGGCCTCTCTTGTCTCTCTAATTGTAAAAGGCCTTGTGGCTAGAAGTCTTGTTTAACCTCTGTGCTCTTTTACTGGGCCTCTAAATTTTTACCTGATCTGGACCTCTGGTCCAGCCCAGAGTCCCTCTCTCTCTCTCTCTCTCTCAATTTCCCTACCTTCAACCTTCCTAATGGTAAATAAACTTCCATAAAAGTCATCCTGACTTGGGTCTATTTTTAATTTCAAATCGTGTTAATCTGATTTCTGGTGACCATACCCTTAAATATCTAGTTTTAACTCTTACAGTTGGCTGACCACGTCAGTCTTGGATACCCTCAGTCTTCCTATATTTTCTTGCCTTTTCCTTTACTTTCGTTACTATTCCCAAGTCAGCCTTTTTTTTTTTGGATCTGTGATTTACATAAAGCTGCCAGACAGGTGAGATCAAACATTTTCTTTCTTTTATCCTTTAAAATACATTAGAAAAGCAGCCAGTTTTAATCTTAGCTGCAGGGCCCTGAGACCTCAGCTGGGGAGGCTGTTTCCACCCCCCCTTGCCTCAGGGAACAAATAACCCAATTAGCTGACCCTCAGTTTCACCTGGGAAGGAATCCTATTTTTCAGTTGCCTTTCTGGGGACTAGCAGACTGATTTGTCTCTTAGCTAGCCCAGGGACACACCTGAAAAAGCTTAGAAGCAGCTCTGCTCTACAACCAAAGTGGAAGGTATTAGACTCAGCATATTAGTAGGGTCTTTTAGGGAGAGTAAATTTTTAGGCTGAAATTAGGTCTTAGTCTTGGTTTTACTCCTGGGAGTCTACTTTCTTTTCCAAACCCCACGTGTCTCTAGTTTTAAAAGTAAGTGAGAAGCAAAAGCATGGTGGGGCCCGCTAGAATTGAGCTGCCCTTTTGCCCAAAGAGGGAAGCACATGCTTTTAGCAGTTTCAGCCTCAGGGGGAAGGAGAAAAGAAAAAGCTCCCTCAGACTTTTAAAATTGAACTTTTGAAGCTGAAAAGAGTTTCAGCTACACCACCTTCTTACCCCTCCCAAACTTAGTCTCTGAAAGAGACTCAACCTGCCTGGGGCTAGAGGCTTTGTCTAACCCTCCAAAGCCTAATCTCTAGAACTCAGCCTCCTTTGTTTTTCTTAATTTGAAAAACAGTAGGTACCACACCTAGCCCTTAGCAAAACCTAACTAATAGTGACATCTACTGACAAAAAGTAAAATTACAGGCAACTTAACAATTAACTAAATGAAAATGTGGTTCGAACCATTGAGTGCCTTAGTTTAGGGGTTGGCAATGTATGGCTCTTTCTGCAGGAGCCATAAAGTCAATTTTTTTTCAGGCTCTGTTACAGAAGTGCACACTGTTACAGGAGTGCACACTGTGAGCACTGTATGGCTCTCGCAGCCAAAAAGTTTGCTGACCCCTGCCTTAGTGGATACCTGGATCCAGACTTTCGATTACATAATCAAACTTGTAGAAATGACTTTTTTTTTGCTGGTTAGTAATCCCACAGAATGTATTACAAGGGATATATCTTGCGCTATATTTGGGTGTGATGGTAATAGTTGTAGGGGGAGTGGTCTATCTTTACTTCTCCCAGAGAGACTTGAGAAATACCCTAGATATACTAGAGAAGCAAGTAAAAGATTTATCTTAGCCTCTCCAATCACAACACACTTCCTGTCCAACCCAAATAAATGCCACTTCTAATATAGAACCACCCAGGATATCACAAGCTCAGCTTAATTATAACTCAAGATTGGATAATGTGGAGGAGAGTATAGAGCAAATGATGGCTTCTATAAAAATCCTTGTAAAGCATTTAAAAAGAAGAAAACGGAAAACGAGAAAACTCCTGCATAAGAGAGACTTCTTTCTCCATACATACTTCCTCATCATCCGAGTCTCTGTCCGACTCTGCTTCTGCCACACTCAACCCATCCCACAACCAGTCCCTACTGATGCTCCAGCCCCTCCCCAATCCAATCCTTCCTCCATTGCTCCATCCCCTCCTCAATTCAACCCTTCCTCCCTTGTCCCAGTCCCTGACCCCTCTCATCCTGCCCCTTCTACCTCTCATCCTTTTAACCCTCCCTACCCCCAACCCCTTCCCCTTAGTTTACCTACTCCTTACCCTCCTCTTACCTACCTACCCCACTGATCACCAGGCAGGGATCCTAGAGGCAGGAATGCAAAATGATGCAGCCCAAAGCCTATTTCCCTTACGGGAAGTACCTATCTTCAATAAAGATGGGGTCTTGGTTCCTATAAGACACTATATACCCTTCGACCCTCAAGATTTAGCTAGATTCAAAGAAAATATGCCTACTTAATTGTAAAAATATTAGAGAATATATTCTGGACTTATGACCCCAGTTGGCAGGATGTTGAAAATATATTAGATGAGTTTCTGACAACCAGTAAAAAAGATAGAATCATTTCTCTGGCAAATCACAAGAAAGGTAATGGAGGACCTACATGGCCCCTCTAGGATCCGAACTGGAATTACAATTCTGTCCCAGATCACAACAAATTATGCAATGGCAGAGATGCATTATTGTCAGCCATGAAAGCTTGTGCTGATACGCCTGACAATTGGTTAAAATTCAAGGAAACCAAACAATATACCAATGAAACTCCCTCCCATTTTATGGACAGGCTGATTGAGGTGGGAGACATATATATGGACCTTGATTTGACCAGGGAATGGGATATTAGACATGTACATAGGCAATTCATTGAAAATTCTTGCAAAGTAGTCAGACTATTTTATAACTAACTGCCCAAACTGGGAATCTATGAATCTTGAGGAATTAAGGAAAGTAGCATCTTATGTTTTTAAGGGCCATGGATAAAGACATGAGGAAGACACTGACTCAATGGATGCTTTAAAAGCATTAAAATGCTAAAAGAAAAACTGAAAAATAAAGGAGAGACTATAGCCCCTCTCAAAGAATCTAACTATCAATCCATTATCTGCCACTTCTGTGAGAAGAAGGGCCACACAATGATGAACTGTAGGAATTTGTTACGAGTAATCAGAAATAATACCCAGTCTAAGGATAACTATAGAAATAATGACAGGAATAATAATAACAATGATTCCAGGAATAGCAACTTTAGGAGTGGTAAAAATCAGGAAGATGATAACTCATACCAAATGACCCTGCAACAGTATATCTTAAGTGGAGCTTGCCCCCAAACTACCCAGGGTGCTAATGCCCCTTGCGGGGGGACCCAAGGAGCCCAAACATCTTTATGAAGGTGCAATGGGGAGGGAGGCAAGGGCCTTGGAATCAAAAAAGGGAATCTTTGATTTTCCAGACCCTGATGTTTTGATGCCAATCATCCCCATACATCCCCCACACATAATAAGGAACCTCATGTAACCCTAAAAGGGGGAAATTCATATTACAATTATTTGTTGGACACTGGGGCTTCAAGATCAATACTGGTGAGTAAACCGCATGAAAACTGTAACTCTATTGGCTCTCTAAATGTAGTAGGTTTATCAGGAACACCTCAAAAGGTCCCAAAACTTTCTCCTCGCATGGTAAGCATAGGACCTCTAACTGTGGAACACTCCTTTCTGGAACCTCACCCCAAACTGTGGATTATGTCCTCAATCCAAGCCCAGACTGGGATTCTTGGCTTTACTCTGGGCCCACATGGATTGCTGTGGGCTGGTCCTCTGGACTTTTCCACAGGTATGAAATTTCAAGGGGTATGGGTTGGCTTGGACCACTATTTGCCCAGGCAGGATCTCAGGATCTGCATTTTAGCTTGAGCTTAAGTTCAGAACCTGTGACAGCAGATGTGGAATGGGGCATATGGTTTGCTCTTGGCTTGCTCTTCACTCCTTGCTATAAGCCTCTTGTTGGCTCTGCTCTCTTCTCGCTCCAGTACCCTAGATGTTGTCTGTCTACCTTTTGGGTTTTTCTTTTCCTGAAAGTTTTTTTTTACTCTGTCTCCTTGTTGGTTCTTTCACACTTATATTCCTTTTGTGGCAATATTTTAATCTTGGTTGGAGAGGATTCTTGTGGTGACACGGAGCTAGTGCTCTAGTTACTCCTCCATCTTGGTTCCACCTATGTGTAAGATTTTACACAAATGCAAAAGTGACTCTGTGTGTGTGTGTGTGTATAGAATCAATATGGTGGAATACAAGTATGCAAAAGAAGATGAACAATTTCCTTCCCCTATCCCTTTAAAGAAACAAACTTCAAACTCCTTCAAACAAAACTAGAAAATGCACTGGACAAAATCCTAATTAAAACATCTAAGAAAAACCATAATGAATAATTTTTTTCCACTCTGGGTCAGGATGGGGAAACAAACACAAAAGGTTTGTGGATACCAGCATGAAGCCTAATAGGAATGTTCTAGGAACATTCTAATACCAAGAGACTTAAAGAAGACTAAGACTATGTACTGGGATAAAGCAAAGTCCCAGACCCAGGGCATTACAATCTCATTCATTAGGTTTCGGAATAGGTGCCAATTGGCATCTTTGTGGCTCATTACTTAGTTACTGGTCATAGATATATGGAGGACCGAGGAGAAGACCTGCACTCATGGGTGCCATTTTGGAGTAAATAGTAGCCAAAGCCTAAAGGAAGGAACAAGTTGAGAAGCAAACAATTGTTCTGTAATTTGGATCCTGGGAGTAGAACAGCATTTTAGTTCTAACTTCCAGCCCAGTTTGAAGCAGAGGAATACAACAGCACAAAAGGGAAACCTATAGTTCTGTCACACTGAACCAGCAAGACTTTTCATCTGACTGATAGTGGTTGAGTTCAGAAGCAGTCTACTGAAACTCCAAAGCAGGAAATCTCAAGGACCTGTCACTCAGTCCTAAACCCAGGTCAGGAACTTTAATAATAAAGAGAGCTTAGAACAGGGGTATCAGTAATTAGACTTTACCCCAACATTTTGGGAGCACTAAAAGCTTGCAGGTATCCAATATAAGCTATTCTGGAGATCCAGGAATAACACAACATTTGATACCCCAAGAAAGCAACAGCAGGATCAGCCTAGCCCTCTCCTTCAGAAGTGTGCAGAGGGGGGCAGGCAGCTGGGTAGCTCAGTGGATTGAAAGCCAGACCTAGAGAAGGAGGGCCCTGGGTTCAAATCTGGCCTCAGATACTTCCCAGCTGTGTGACCCTGGGCAAGTCACTTGACCCCCAATGCCTACCCTTACCACTCTTCTGCCTTGGAGCCAATACACAGTATTGACTCTAAGATAGAAGGTAAGGGTTTAAAAAAAAAAAAGAAGTGTGCAGAGGTTGGCCCTAACATTTTTATATTAGGAAGTAAGTTGGAAGAATTAGCAAATGAAACAAACAAAAAAAAAGATCTCACCACAAAAAGCTATTAGAGTGACAGGGAAATATAAACCTAGAAAAAATGGCTATAAAATATCTACAGAGTCTCAAAGTAAAGCAAAGTCTGTGTGCAAATTCAACTACAATTTCAAGAAAAGATGAAAATTTAAAAAGGAGTTTGAAATATTTTTGTAAATAGAATAAAATCACAAGAGGAAAAAATCAATAAAGAAATTAAAGCTATAGAGAAAAGAACTGGAAGAATGAATTAATAGTTTGCAATAAGAGGTATAAAATCTAGCCTAATAAACAACTCTCAAAGCCAGAGTGAGCCAAACAGAAACCAATGATTTGATGAGACAACTAGAAATATTAAACAAAGTCAAAACACTGAAAAAAATAGAATAAAATGTAGAGTATCTCAGAGCAAAAATAACTGGCCCAGAAAACAGGTCAAAGAGAGGAAATTTCAAGATTATTGGACTACACGAAAGCCATGACTAAAAAATGAGACTGAGTATCATATTTCAAGAAATCATAAAACTGGCTAGATCTCTTAGAACCAGAGGGTAAAGTTAAAATTGAAAGAATCTGCTAGTTATGAAATCCCAAAATGAAAATTCCCAATAGCTAAAAATCCAGAGCTTCAGGATCAAAGAAAAAAATTTCAAGCAGCCTTAAAGAAAATTAAAATCTCAAGGAGGCACAGTAAAAATCACACATGATTTAGCAGCCATCAACATAAAGAGGCCAAGAACTTGGAATAAAATATTCCCAGGAGACAATGGATAGAGGTTTATAGTCAAGAATAATTTACCCAACAAAACTGAGTATAATTCTATAGAGAAAAAAAAATAAACTTTTAATGAAATAAAGGACTTCTAAGCATTCCCAATGAAAAGACCAGGGATAAGAAGAAACTATGAAATTTGTGCAAACACAAGACTTATGAGAAATATAAAAATGCAAGCACGAATAAACAATTACAACAAATTAAACAAGGATAAAACTACATCCTAACATGAGCAGATGACACATGTGTCCCCTCTGACCCTTATTTTCATTAGGGATTGTAAAAGGAATCTAATTATAAAGAAGGTCTAGGAGTAGTCTTGTATGTCTTGATAAGGAACAATAATAATTTTTTAAAAAGGAAGAATGGAAAAGGAGGAGAAAATTAAAATACTAAGAGGCAGGAAAAGGGAGAGGAAGGTCAGGGAAAAATATTTCACATATTTGGTGTGTGCAAATATAAAGGAGTGGTGGGACAAGTAACAATTAAACTTCATTCTCATCTAAACTGATCAAAGGTAGAAGAATATACAAAGAGTTGGGTAAAAAAAATACATTTCACTGAAAATGGAAATAGGAAGGAAAAAGAAATAAGAAAGTGGGATTTTAAGGGAAGGTGGGTTAAGGGATTGATTAGTCCTAAGCAAAAACAAACTCTAAGGACGCATAGAGACAATGGCAAAGACTTGGAATCTGAGGAAGTGCCCATCAACTGGGGAATGGCTGAACAAGTTATGCTGCATAATGTGATAGAAATCTTGAAGAAGATAAGTTTCAGGAAAAAGCTAAAAAAATTTGCATGAACTGAGGCACAAAGAGTTATTTATATAGAGAAAACAATTTTGTAAAGTCAAATATCTTTGAAATACTTAGGAAGGGGGCAGCTGGGTAGCTCAGTGGATTGAGAGCCAGGCCTAGAGACGGGAAATCCTAGGTTCAAATCCAGCCTCAGACACTTCCCAGCTGTGTGACCCTGGGCAAGTCACTTGACCCCCATTGCCCACCCTTACCACTCACTCTTTCACCTATGAGCCAATACACAGAAGTTAAGGGTTTAAAAAAAAAAGAAATACTTAGGAATTCTAATCAATGTAATGACTTCATTATATCACATTAATTACTTCAGAGGACTATTTTGGGGACATAATGTGGAAATTTATTTTATTTGACTACATATATATTTATGACAGGAGTTTTCTCTTTTCCTTCTCAATTAGGGAAAATAGGAAGGAGAAAAAGAGGATTTTTGCTGATTGAAAAAAATTAACAGATCAGGAGTTTTTCTGAGTAATTTATTTTTTCCAGTTTACCAAACATAGGGCTATTTAATTTCATTGCTTCTGATTCTATCTTGTATAGTCTGTTCCACTGATCTATCTCTGGGTCCAGAACTGGAAGTTCAGAAAGCTTTCAAAGGCTAGTTCTTCAGGATTAATTTTTGTATTTTGGGGTCTCTGAAGCTCTGGAAGGAGAGGCAGGTGGGATGTGGTATTGAGTTATATAGTTCAAGACCAGACTTATGTTCTGCCCCTTTCTCTATGTTCCTGGTTCTCTGTAGACAACATTCACAACACAGAACACTGTCCAACATAATACTGTCTGTGTTGTGCTAGTGAGCTTCCTTTGGGCAGCTACAAAAGTTAGACAAGTAGAACTCCAAAGTCAGGAACAAGGATTTCCATGGCCCTGGAAAGAGGGAGAGGATGCTGGGGTATGGTTTGAGTTTACCTCTGAAGGTAGTATGGGTGGTAGAGGAAGGGTGATAAGTAAGCTCAAGATAAACCTCAGTTCATGGATTTGTTTGACCTTTTGGTTTATCTTTCATTCCTGATCCTAGTTTTGGAGAAGTTTGAGAGGTTGTAAAGATGAAAGAAAATGTCATGAAAACAAATTTAACAATGAAAGAAAAATAAAAGAATATTTATAGAAAAACAAACTGCCTAGACCAGTAATGGGCAAACTACAGGGGCCCCCTGAAATGTTCTATCCTGCAGTAGGACATTATTCCTAATCTGACGAATACAATGAGTAGGATACAATATAATGAAACTTTGAAATGCCTTAGAAACAGACTGACAGATGAGCATTTCCTTTCCTTTGGCCCCCTCTCTAAAAAGTTTTCCTATCACTGGCCTAGACTAAAAGAGCAAGAACTAGAATACACAAATAAAAATATTTTTAAAAAAGAAATCAAACAAGCTATAAGTGAACTTCCTTAAAAAAAAAAAAGCATCAGGACTAGATGGCTTTACAAGTGAATCCTACCAAACATTTTAAGGACCAACTAATTCCAACATTAAACAAATTATCTGAGATAAGAGGTAAAGAGAGAGTTTTGTGAAACTCCTTTTAGGAAATAAATAAGGCGCTAATACTTAAATCAGGAGAGCAAAAACATAGAAAGGAAATTATAGACCAATCTCATTAATGAATATAGATGCAAAAATCCTAAACAAAATACTCACTAGGAGACTACTACAATATGTTACAAAGATAATACATTGTGACCAAATAGGATTTATACCAGAAATGCAGGGATGGTTTAATATAAGGAAAACTATCAACATAATCAATAATTTAAACAAAAGTAATAAAATCCACATGGATATATCAATAGATACAGACAAAGCCTTTGACAAAATGCAACATTCATTCCTATTAAAATCATTGGAATGCATAGGTATAAATGGAGTTTTTCTTAAAATGTTATGAAGCATTTATTTAAAATTATCAGCAAGTATTATCTATAATGGAGAAAAGCTAGAAGCCTTCCTAATATTAGATTAGGAATGAAAAAAGGATGCCCATTATCCTCAATATTATTTAACAAATCATTAGAAATGCTAGTAATAGCAATAAGAGAAGAAAAAGAAACTGGAGGATTCAGAATGGGCAAAGAGGTAAAAAAACTGTTTGCTGATAACATGATGGTATATGTAGAAAATCCCAGAAAATAAACTAAAAAGTTAGTTGAAACTATAGATAATTGTAGGAAATTAGCAGGATATAAAATAAGTTCACATAAATCATTAGCATTTTTATATATTACTCACATAATCCTACACTAAGAGATAAAAAGAGATCACTTAAAACAACCAGAGAGAGAATAAAATACCTGGGAGTATACCTGCCAAAACAAACCCAGGAACTACATGAACATAATTATAAAATATTTTTCATATCAATAAAGTCAGATTTAAATAAATGAAGAAAAGTTCACTGTTCATAGATGGGCAGAGCCTATATAATTAAAATGACAATCCTAACTAAACTAATCTCTTTATTCAATGCCATCTCAATTAAATCACCAAAAATTTATTTTACTGAGTTAGGAAAAAAAATAAAATTCATTTGTAAAAGAATCAAAACAACTTTGAGATATCACCTCATACCCATCAGACTTGCTAAAATGACAAAAGGGCAACATGACAAATGTTGGAGGGGATTTGGAAAATGGACACTAATGCGCTGTTGGTGGAGTTACAAAAGTTGTGAACTGATCCAACCATTTTGGAGAGCAATTTGGAATTACACCTATATATTCCAAAATATTTATAGCAGCTCTCTTTGTGGTGGCAAAAAAATAGAAACTGGGGGAATGCCTATCAATTGGGGAATAGTTGAACAAATTGTGGTATATGATTGTGATAGAATTCTACTATGCCGTAAGAAATGATGAACAGATGGATTTTTTAAAAACATGGAAAGAATTATATGAGATAATAAACAGTTGAGTAGAACTAAGAGAACATTATACACAGAACTAATAATAGAAGAATAAACTGAGAATGTTACCTCCAGAAAGTGAAAAGAAAGATAAAACATGAAAGATTTAATTTATATCAACCCATTGGCCTCCCTGATAATATCCTATGTGATTTGGGGAGGGCTAAAAGGGGTTGGGACATTTGTGGATGGGATCTATTATGTAGATATGAATAAAGTAAAATATATAGTAGATTTGTGATTTTATTTGTGTAATATCTTCTTTTTCTTTATATTTGGAAAGGCTTATTTTGTTTGGATCTAGAAACATTTGTAGTAGTAGTAGTAGTAGTAGTAGTAGTAGTAATAATTAATAATAATAAGAAGTCTAGCTCTCTCTTCCATCTTGTTGATAACATTGCCTACAAATTCACTTCACTGTTTTTTTAAAGCACAGTAATTTACTTCAAATGCCAAAATTTGTATAGATATTATCAAATAGTTATTTACTTTGTTTCTAGTTCTTTGCTACAGCAAAAAGTGCTGCTGGAAATACTGTGATGGATATAGTCTTGATTTCTGTCAGTCACCTCCTCTTTGGGGTATATTCTGAACAATGGAATCTCTGGGACAAAAATCTATGGATACTATTTGCATAATTCCAAATTACTTTTCAGAACTTTGACTAATTCACAACTCCACCAACAATGTATTGTGTGCTCTTCTTGCCACACTCCAATACTGATTAGTTTTGTCATCTTTGCCAGTATTGGGGAGTGGCTTTAAACTACATTTCTCCTGATTGTCTATATATCTTGAATAGAAAATTCTTATTGGATATATTTGATGCAAAAGTTTTTTTTTCTCAGTCCAACCCCATTATCCTTTATGCAAAATGTACTAACTCTGTTGTGCAAAAAATTGAAACTTAATGCAATCAAAATAATCTATTTTATCTTTTGTAACTGCATCTATTTCATTTGGTTAAGAATTTGTTCCCTACTCATAGCTTTGAAAGACATACAGTCAGCTTCTCTTCTAATTTTTTTAATGGTCTGATCTTAAATATTCATTATGAACCAGATTTATTTTTTGTTGGAATAGGGGGTGAGATACTGTTATATGCCTAATTTCTACAGACTGCTTTCTAGTTTTCCCAACAGTTCTTATAATGGAGGGAGTTCTCTCCTGGATAATTTATGTCTTTTGGTTGGTTAAAATGGTAATAGGTATTCTATATTTCTTAAAGGAGAAAGTACATTACAGAGATGTGGAACCTTAAAAAATATCACTATCCATCAATGGATTTTTTTTTCCCTTAAGGAAAACTCTGACAAGTGATTTCTAAAAATTGCTCAGGAAGGCTAGGATGACAATAATTTACTAGGATTAAAAAGGGATAATTTAATGAAAAGATAACTTGAAGGCTTGTCAGAATTGACAGTGTTCTTTTAATTTTGAACCTTGAGTTTCTTAAAGATGCTTTATATGATTTTATGGTTTAAAAGGTTGAGCAAAAACATTACTGACACAAATTAACTTTTGCATTATATCACAGTATCAATGCATTGGTATTTTAAGATCTCTAGCTGGTTTCATAACTGCTTTAAACAGTAATTTCATACTGTATGCTGAGTACAAAGAATTTTTCATTTTCACTTCAGTTCAATACAGAAATTACCCTATAATTTTATGCCACTTAAAATTAATAATATAATATGAAACCCGGTCTTCAACTTCTTTAGAGGATTACATAATTTCTAGGAGGAAGACTTTACTATATATTTACTTTAACACTATAAAAAAATACACATGGAGTACTTATTTTGCTGCAAATGAAGTACTTTGCAACTATTCAAGCCTTTTTTTCCCCCCCACAAAAACCTCTGGAGCATTGACACAAAAAATAGATTAGATTGCAAGAGGATATATAATAATAAGTAGGGAGATATTAACCACATAATAAAATTATTTCTTTTAAAATGCAGGATCAGGAAATATTTGGCATTTTAAATACAAAAAGTTCTCTCAGTAATAATTAAACAAAAAACAAAAAACTTAAGGCATTTACGTCTCACTTAAAAACCAAACTACGTATACATCTTAGTTCAAAAGGTGGCTTAGCACAAAGAGGTCCATTCTCTTTCACAGAAATACTATTGTGAACTTAAAACACTGAACTGTTAATCAATGTAAGGCATGACTGGCAAATTAAGTCTAGCCAATCCAATTTGCTGTGATCTTCATAATTCATATATTCCAGATTATGTTATGAATCACTATGTCAGTAATTGGGCCCACCAACTTTGAATTTTTTTAGACTTACGTAAATGATGAGGTAAAACACATAGACAGATTATCAGTGCAGCAAAAGAAAACTGAAGAACTCTCATTTTAACTACTCAAGGCATAAAACTCCCAATTGCTTTGTATGATTTGACAGAAACTGAACTACAACCAGAAAAGATTAAGAAAATATGTAACCCTATCATTCTTTCTTAAATTTCAGATTCATTTAAAGTTACATTTCTTCTAACAAAAGAAAGGAACAATGATTATTCTGGAATACATACAAATATATTCTAATTAATAAATTAATTAGCTCCATAAAAACATTAAAGGGGACACTTAGGAATGGAATGTGAAATAAATTCCTGGGTGGTTAAAACTTAGACCAAAAACGTTTGTCTATAAAGAAGTGATGGATGCTACATAATTTTTCTACTGATAATATGGACTCTCTTCTCGATACAAATTCCTCTTCTCTAGTTATTTAAGGTTTCTCACCTAGTATGTAGAATGAAGGGTAGTTGTTTCACAAATGTCCCTCTAATTCTCTGGCATGTCTTGGGAGTACTGGAGCCTCAGTGAGAATAGGGAAGTGGAAGAAGTGGATATGTGATATAAGGAAAGGCAGCTCTTTTGATGCTAGTCATTCATAAAATGTTGTACCTTCCAGTTGTAGCCTACCATACCCCCATATTCCTTCATTCTGAGTCTCCTAGGAACTTATAAGGAATATCTATTTTAGTTCAGTTGGGAGAATTACTGAAGAGCCTGATAGGGAGATTGGTATGCAGATGTGCCTTCTGATTCATTAGTATTACTGTAGTCCACAACTGATTAATGCTTGATCTGAATATCAAAACTTCCTGGTGGGTTACACTTGGTTCTCCAATAAAAGAGGGTAGACAGAATTTTTGCCTCCAGGAATTAGTGGCCATTATAAGCAAGATAGTGATAAATAAGAATGGGGCCTGATTAAAATGCATTAACTATGTTAATGTGCAACAGGGTTATTTTAGGGTGTCATGGACCCACCTTTGGCAGTCCAATGACTCTTTTTAAAATCATGTTTTTAAAATATATAAAAATAAAATATATGGGATTACAAAAGAAACTAATTGTATTAAATATAGTTATCAAAATGTTCAAAGTTCCAAATTCACAGTTCTCCTTGACTCCTGAAAACTATTCATGGGCCAGAGGTTAGGAATTCTTGCTTTGAAATAATACTGGTTGTTGGGAACAGTTAGTGGATTGAAAGTCAGATCTATAGGTGGGAAGTCTTGAATTAAAATTTGGCCTCAGACACTTTCTAATTGTGTGACCCCAGGCAAGTCACTTAACTCAAATACCTAGTCCTTACTGCTCTCTTCAGCCTTGGAACCAACACAAAGTATTGAATCTAAGGTGGAAGGTAAGGGAATTTTTTTTAAAAAAGAAGAAAGAATACTGGTTAGGACAATAAAATATGTTTAATAAAATGGTTCATAAGTTATTCTTTGCCCTCCCCAAACTTCATCATGAACAGTGATTCTGCCTAGAATTCATAAAATCAGAGACTTATATCTGGAATGAACCTTATGTGTTATCTAGGCCATTTTCCTTCATTTTATATATACTTGAGGGAACTGGGCAGGCCAGTTTTTTATTATATCACAAAGAGTTTACTTATATATGTAAATTAAGCATGAGTTGATCTTCCTATTGTTTTCCACATTTTGTTAAGTCTGGAATATCCTCATAATCTAATCTTCTAAATAGTCCCTGAGTTTAGGTTTAATTTAGTTGAAAAGGAAAACTTCTGAGAAAAGTATAAATCAACAGAAAATCCAAGTTTTAAATGGAAGTGCCAATACAAATTTCCCAGAGCTGCTACTGAGTAGATATAATACAGAAACTATCCGCATGCTTCACAAAACTGTTTTTCACCTTGTTATAAATGTGATAAAATCTCATGTTCTATCAAAATTCAATATTCTTGGTCTCAAGTTTCCAGCGGTTTTAAGATTGGATTCTTTTCTTTTGTTACTATTTGTTTAAAATGATAAAATTTTATTCTCATTGGGTTAGCAAAATTTGTATGCTGGAGGGAATGTAGAGATCTAGAGAAGGGGAGAACTCTGAGTCACTTTAAATAATTTTGATATACTTTCCCAAATACAAAAACATATCACTTATATGTAAGCATATCATTTCTCTAGATGAGAAGCAATATGCTAAAAACCAAGCTAGTGACAAAGGTGGGTTATCTCTCAGATTAAACAAGATTGCCAAATTTGCACTGAAAACTCAGACTACGGACAAAAGAAACAGCCAAATCACTGTAGATGCCCTTTAAATACATGAACTTGTTTTATTCTGTAGAAAAAATAAAACATTCTCATTCCTTTAAAAATTTTTACTGACAAAAGAAGATAATTTGTATTAAAACTCTGACTATAGCAACATAACAACTGTTTCTTAATCCCTAGGAATGTTTCTAACATATATTTTTAGGTTTTTAAGTTAAGGGAAAATTGTTTAAAGAATAAAAACAGTATACAAATAAGGATTTTTGTGTTATATGATTATAGATCCAAAGCAAAAGACAAGAGAAAAAGAAGAGAGTATGAATAATGGTAGAAAACCATATAAGGAATATATGACACTTTTGTTCTAAATAACTTTATATCTTTGAGGGCAAACTTTGATGTAGTGGAAAGGATAATTATTCTGGAGTCAAGGTTTGAATTTTAGATCTATAACTTTTAAGCTATGTGACCCTGGGAAAGTCACCAAGTCTCTTGGATCCTCATTTCTTTCATCTGTAAAGTGGAAATAGTAAGGTATAAAAAGAAAGGTAAAGGTGCAGAGGATCTGGCTGAATCTTGGCTCTGTCAATGGTTACTTGTAAACTGGGCAAACCATTTTACCTCTCCAAACAATTTTCTCATTTGTAAGTGAGAGAGTTGGACTAAATTATCCCTAAAATTACTTCTAGCTCTAAATCTTTTGCCTGTCCTGCCTTACATGTTTAAATGAAGAGATAACATTTGTCAAAAATTATAAAGCACTAAAGATGTTTTTGAAACTAAAAAATATTAGATATGTCAGCTATTATTGTGATGAATAATCAATGAATGTAATTTCCATTATGATTAATAATGGTATACTTCCCAGCTGTGTGACCCTGGGCAGGTCACTTGACCCCCATTGCCCACCCTTACCAATCTTCCACCTATGAGACAATACACCGAAGTACAAGGGTTTAAAAAAAAATTAAAAAAAAAATAATGGTATAAGAATGACTGGGTGAGCATTTGTCAGAGGTATTTCCTGGAATCTGGGGCAAGTTGTGGAGGTTCCTAGAAGGTTAATATTCAATGCCTTAGCACAGTCATGGATGGATGTGAAGGTAGCAGATCTTCACAAAACTAACCAGGAAAAAAAAATCTCAAGTCTTTATGATAATATTAGTCATATAAATGTCAAGTTATCTTTGAATTCTGGCAGCTGAGAAATGTAACTTGCATTTTATAAAGAGTAACAACAGCAGCAACAATAGACGTTTCTTTTATTTCTGTAATTTTCTCCCATAGTTGTTCATTTATGAGATTTTGGGATTTAAGGTAGCTTGGAAAAAACTTATTCCTGATGGTCTAGAATCCTGGTGGCAATCTTCTAGGTTAACAATGAGCATTGTCAAAGTGAAGTCCTGTTTACAATTGGTTTTAAGAAGGAATTGAATATTTCCCCATGAAATTTAATAAAATTATATATCATATCCCCGGTGCCTCATGAAAAACAGTACAAGATTGAGATAATTTTTTTCCCTTTGTTTGAAGAGTTACAATTGGGTGGAGTTGTTAATCTCTGGTTTTTTTTCCCTTGTTAAAGACCTCCATGCTGGTGAAAAACAGATGACTAGTAATAGAAGGGGGAAAAAAAGACTCCCCTTTCTTCTTCCTCATGTTCTAGTGCAGAGGTAGCAGGTAGCATATAGCAGCTAGCACTGAGGCTCACAACACTTTAAACACTACTCATTCTCACTCCTGAGTGAGACTGGTGCCAGATTAAAACATACTTGGAAAATATTTAACAAAATAAATAGAAACACAAGAGAACATTCAATATGTGGTCCGCAGAGAACCTTAAAGATATTACGGTTTAGGCCCCCATTCCTATCTAACATCACTGCTCTAAGTGATACTCTCCCCACACCTAATTTTAGCTTTCCCCTTTTCATTTTCTTATTCAAATGCTCTTTTGAATCCTGACAAGAGAATGTACTATGATCTCTATCATTGTGGCACTATAAATGCTAGAAATTCTACTGATCAGTTAATTATATTGTATTATAATTATAGAATTATAGATATTACAACACATGTCATATTATATAGTATTATTTTTATTTTATTAGTTATTACATTTCTGCCTTTCTTGGAATTAATGTAGTATTATATTATTATGTATTATTATATTATTTATACCCTTTAATTTATAACACTACCTCAGTTATACACATAGAGAAGATCAGCCAGCTGTTATGAGTAAGATGAGATTAGCTAGTTATTAGGAATTAAATTGTACCTAGCAGGAAGGAGCTGGAGCTAGGAATTCCAGGTTGGAATGAAGGAGGAGGAAGTCTGTCTGTGCCCTGAGTGTGGACTCCATTAGTGGTGGGCAAAACTGTTGCCAGCCTGGGAGACCTCAGAGCAAAGGACACCCTGCTTCCTGATTTCCCCTGGGATCCTGTGTGGTGTGGCATCTAAGAAAAGGACAAGATCTACAGAGCCAAGAGAAGAGGTGAAGTTTGAGTACTGGAGGACAGTGCTTCAAGCAAAACCCTTACTACTTGGTTCCTGAGACAACTTTAACTCCTGGCATCCAGAGATCATCAGTGGATTGCAGTGAGAATCCCAAAGCCACAAAGCCCTAGCTGTACTCAAGCCTGGTAGGTTCCAGGTTTGAGGCAGAAACCCAGAGACTCCATTTACAGCTCCTTGGGCCCTGTTAGTTTAGATCACTTAGATAAGAGTAGAATAAGTCCTTCCATTGCCCTGTGGTTTTATCCTTTAGATTTTAAGTATAGAAATCCTTTCCCACCTTTTAGTCTAACATAATTAAAGCTGTTAAGTCCCTTTTCCCTTGTTAGCCTGTTACTATACTCTGGTCTAGTGGAAGCTGGGTGACAGTTAAGATCAACTGCCATTCCTGTGGAAATCCAGTAAACTCTGGTCTCTTCACCCTGGTCCAGTCTCTCATAAATCCTAGTGTGTGTTCCCACAAACCACTTAGTTTATTGTAATATCCCTGGTGACCCCATTACCTTACTTATATTTTCTTACACAGCTTAGCTGAAGGGCAAAAGGTACCCTGAGGGAAAGACAGGAGGCAGCATTGCCAAGCAAGTCAAACCATCTCTACCACCTTGATCACCATAACCCACTCAGATCCTTATGGACATAGCCTAAGACCCTGTTCTCCACAGCACTGGGAATAGTAAGGCATCCAAGCCCAGGGCTCTCATAGAGAGGCAGCCTTGCAATTGCTCTGCAAGTGCTACAGTCACATATACTGAAGATCTAGAAAAAAAATTCTTGCTAACAAAGTCCTTGTTGCCGCCAAATTGTTCACCATCGGAAACTGATGATTTTTATTGGTGGAAATGCCATTCGATAGGGGCATGACCATCTATCTGCTTTGCTGCTACCATAAGGACATGAGGCCTTTCCATTTGATATGAAACTGAAACTTTCCATGTGTACTATCTTCCCTATTATAATGTGAACTCTTTGAGGTTAGGGGCTATTTTTGCTTTTCCATTTGTATCTTCTGGGCCCAGCATGATATTCTGCACGTAAGTGCTCAATAACTTCTTTATTCATTTTATTATTTATCTGTAAAATGGAGATGATATTGTTGTTCTTTTTCACATGGCTGTTGTAAGGAAACACTTTGTAAAACTTAAAAGTGCTATTTAATTGTGGTATACTCTACCAATAACTTTGACACACTACAATAATAGTTGAGGCAGCTAGATGGCTCAGGGAATGGAGTACTGGGTCTGGAGTCAGGAAGATTTGATTTCAAAACCAGTCTCAGACATTCACTAGCTGTATGACTCTGTTTCCCTAATCCACTAGAGAAGTAAATGGCAAACCACCCAGTATCTATCTTTGCCAAGAAAACCCCATACAGGTCACAAAGAGACAGACATGACCGAATGAATGAACACATAACAATAATGACTACTGAAGTCAAATGAATTAGGTAATATATTTTGATTAGCTAGTTCTAGGATCACATAATTCTTCTGATTATATAAATTTAGAATGGGGGAGGGCTAGGCTCAAGTGGCCTTATAGGTATGGTTAGAAGTAATGCAGACCTTGTGATGGATTAAATGCCACTAGGCAAAGAATAACTTATCAAAAATGCCACACCACTCTGTCATGAATAAGTATCATCTAGCTAACTCCTCCTCCAAAAATACATAGATTTTTGAACAGTAATAAAAGAACAGACCAGTGATGGGCAAACTTTTTAAAGAGGGGGCCAAAGGAAAGGAAATGCTCATCTGTCAGTCTGTTTCTAAGGCAGCTCTTTGGAAGTTTCATTGTATTGTATCCTACTCATTGTATTCATCAGATTAGGAATAATGTTGTGCGGGTGGATAGAACATTTCAGGGGGCCACATCTGGCCCATGGGCTGTAGTTTGCCCATCACTGGACCAGACTACAAAACACAACTCTAATATTTTGGCTCTTAAAAGAAAGGCTGAGTTTATCCTTGGAACAATTGTACTATCTGCTGCCTCTAGAGCTCAGCTGCCCACACTCCCTCAGGATAATAACAACATTATACCCAAGGCCCATCTCTGCCCCTCCTGAGATTGAGAATGGAGTTTTGTGCTACTAACCAGCACTCCTGAAGATCTCTTCAATTGCCACACTGAATCACTACTGTTTAGCTACCTTTTTCCTTCACAAGCAATTAAACATAAGTAAAGATCTGCATGGTCTATCTTACACTCCAAATCTTTGGGTAGATTTTCCTTCCTGCCCTTTACACATAGGATAGGCTTCTGTTAACAGCCTCTTCAATTATTTTCTACATAACTTTGTACTTTCTGGTTCCTCTCAAGATATGTGAACTGCCACCTTCTCTTTCTGTGTTTTCTCCATTCAGGGTAAAGACTTGAATTTTTAAGTCTTAACAGATGTTTTTCCTCATCTCTATACTCAAGGAAGCATGGTACAATGGAAAATCAAGGAGTCAGAAGATCTGGGTTTCAGTATTTGTTCTGCAGCTTTCAAAGTGTGAGACTGTAGGCAAGAAACTTAATGTCTGTGGGCCTGCTTCCTAACACATATATTATCTACGTCAAAGTTATTGTGGAAGATTACCATTGTAAAGTGTAAAGTTCTATGACAACATAAGCCATCATCATCATTATGATTTTTAGTGCTGTAAAAAGACTTTAACCAGGAATATGTTTGGTCAGCCATATCCTATATCAGGAGTGAAAAATCAAGAATTTCTAGATTTCTAGATGCTCACTAACTTTATATTTAATAATATCCAAAAATTTTCCAGAAACTGAGGTTAGGCCCACTTCTGGTTCTATTATCTTCTCTCTCTCTCTTTTTTTTTTTTTTTTTTGAGTGAGCCATTCGTCTTTTTCTAATCCTACATAAGAGTCCATTCTTGAAAGTCTTTCAGATAACATTGACAGTAGCTCAGCAATCACTTCTGCCAGTTCTTTCAAAAATCCAAGGGTCTAGTCAATCTAGGCCAGATGATTTTCATTCTTTACTGGTATTAGGTGCTCTCATACTATCTCCTATTTATCTTGGGTATCAATTTATTAGCCATTTTTGTTGTCCTTTCTAGTCCAAATGCTACCCCCTCTTGATTTTCATATGCTGTGGTCCTTCCCCAAAGATGATTTCAAAACTGAGTGCCTCTTGCTATAGGGTAGTCTTAGGAAGGGCATTCCTTTAAGTCCAATCAGGAAGAATTCAATTTCTCTATTCTCCAGTTAAGATGAAAGTCCTTTTGACTTCATTATAGGACCATGTGATCACTACCACCATCAATATGCCAAAAACAAAGATACTAGTAGGGAAAGGATAGTCAGAATACAAAGCATTGAGGTTTCTACTTCATCCTACTTTAACTCTTTCCCCTGCCTTTCTAGCTCTCTCTACTTACCCTCCATTTCCTGCTCACCAAATGATCAGATGCATAAATTATGATATGCTTGATAATAATAACTCTGAAAATAATAATGATGCCATATTTCTAAAATGGTTTAGGGTTTGCAAAACACTCTCTTCACAACAAAACTAGTGAAACTATTTTAATGACCAACTTATATATATGGAAACAGACACAGAGAAGTTAAAGGAGTTACCCTAACTGGGCAGCACATTTCTAAGGGTGAAGATAGGATTAACTCTACCCTTGTCTATTTTTAGCTAATCAAATCAAGAACTTAAAGTACTCGTACTTTACCATTAAGTAGGAGAGTTAATGTAGTCACTTACTAGAGTAAGCTCACACCTCCAAAGGCTACTTCCCTGCTCCCTTGGGCAGTGCTAGGCAAATTGAAAGACTGCCATTGGTTTCTGTGAAGAAGAGGGAATGACAGGAAATGATGTGGAAAACAGGAGCATAAAAAGAAGAAACTAGCATGGTCTAGAGCAGTGATGGGCAAACTATTCTCTGCGGGCCAGATCCAGGCCCCCATCTGGATGTGGGGGCATAGTGATTAGGGAATTGCTTAAGGCAGTGATGGGCAAACTACGGCCTGGATCTGGCCCACAGGGAATAGTTTGCCCATCACCAGTCTCGAGTCATTCCTTTCCTGGCTTCTGGAGAGATTGGTTCTGGAGATTCATTCTCTTCCTGGCATTTGGAGTGAGTGGCTGAGATCCCTGCCTTGGTTTTGGAGGAGGCTGTGTTGGTGGAATTCTGGCTGAAGATACCATCGGGACCTCTGTCTGAAGATTACTGAGTCCTGCTGGGGTCTAAAGGACATATACAAAGGTTGATAAAATAACTTCTTTTGTAGTTGAATCCAAGTATTATAATGTAAGCTCACCCTCTGGTGCTCAATGAAAGTATTTCCAACATAGCTCTAGGAATAAATAAAAGAATGATATGTATCTCATCCTTCTGCTATTTGATCTATTTTTTTTTAAAACAACCTTCATCTTCTGTCTTAGAATCAATACTGTGCATAATAAGGGCTAGAACATGGGAATTAAGTGGCTTGCCCAGGGTCACATAGCTAGGAAGTGCCTGAGGTCAAATTTAAACCCAGGACCTCTTGTCTAAAGGCCTGGCTCTCAATCCACCAAGCCACATAGCTGTCCTTGTCATATGCTTTTAATATCTTCTGCTGCTAGGTTTGAAAGCTTTTGGTTCCATGTGCCCTGAAGATAAAAAGTATTCACTATGATAATATCTATTAAAAACATTGTTCTAGAATTTTATGACTCAATGTTATATATATAGATGATTGTGGATAACAGGTCCATTTGTAATAATGATCTAATTTTAATACAGGTTATTGGTTGAAATTCCTAGGGATATTTGTGTGGTGATTTATTGTCTGTTGGTCCACGATCAATCCTGAACTTCTGATGTATAATTCTAGTTATCAAATCAGGTTTTGCTAATTGTTGGTGCTACATTTTTACAGTGCACACTTTCTCTATCCCCCTTTTTAAAATACATTTGCTTCTACATTACAAATATTTATAGATCACTCTCACTTTGCAAAAGGTTTCTTGTAACAAAGTAAAAGAGTTAAGTAAAACTGAATAAAGTGATTCATAATTTAAAAAAAAACTTATCTAAAAGTTCATGAAACATTTCACATCTGTATAACTTTGCAACCTCTCTATTTTATGAAAAAAATAGTAGAAATCTATTTTTCTCCTTTCTACCTGCCCCAGTCCATCAGAAAAAAGTTGGGGGGGAAAAAAGCTCTTTCTTTACAGAATCTACACTGATCACTAATTCTGGCCACCTCATAGATGACCCTTTGTAATCTCTTGTAGAAAAGATTTGGTACTATGATATAAGGAAGCTTCTAGTGAAGAAACTCCTACAAGAAAAACTGTTGGAGTTTCAGATACTTGCCTGGGGGAGCATTAAGGGGCTTAGTGAGTTGCCCAACTTCACACAGCTAATGAGTCAGAAGGAAGACTTGAATCCCAGTCATCATGATTCCAAGGTTGGCCCTCTGTCCATTTAGTTATGCTGCTTCTCATCATAATCACATATCCAAAAAGAAGTCATAATATCTTGCTTTCTGTGGGGATACCAAACATAGGCAGGATCTTGGCCTGATAATGTTAGGTAATCACCAGCAAGAAGCCACCTTCTTCTATCAAGAGAACTTCACAACTCAGAAAGCCTCTTCTACCCATTTCCAATCTGCTAAAACAAGTGGCTGGGTTTTAAGAGGAAGCTGACACTGATCTAACAGTTTCTATTTCTACTGGCTTTGGAATGTAAGAGTAGAAACACTGGTGGCTTCTAGCAACCAATGCTACTGCAGTTGGAGATTGTATAGTAGTAATTTTCATGATCAACTCCTTGCTGTTTCTACTGCTATTCACAATGCCTACATATGTCTGTATCAGATTCCTCTAGGGCAGTGATGGGCAAACTTTTTAAAGAGGGGGGCCAAAGGACATCTGTCAGTCTGTTTCTAAGGCAATTCTTTTGAAGTTTCATTGTATTCATCAGATTAGGAATAATGTCACATGGATAGAACATTTCAGTGGGCCACATCTGGCCCTCTGCCGTAATTTGCCCATCATTGCTCTAGGGTTTAAGAATTTAAAATTTAGGTTTTATGCTAATATGAGAATTCTAAAGTAATATTGTGGTTGCTGAATTAAAGATATTATAACTTAAGTCAAAAATGACTTTAGTAGCTTTGTTTTCAAAGAGGTAGAGTGAAAATGAAAAAAGGTACCTAACGAGACAGGTTTTAACAAGCCTACTAGCCCTTCTCCAGTGAAATGAGGCTCTGTCCTGCAGGAGTTTCCCCATGTCCAATGGTGTCTTCAGCTAGAATTCCACCAACACAGCCTCCTCTAAAGCCAAGGCAAGAATCTCTGGAACCAATCTTTCCAGAAGGAAAGGAAGGAAGGCCAGCTACTCACCCACTCCAAAGGAGAAGACAGAAGGCCAAGTCCCAAGGTGAAGTCCAAAACTGAAGTCCAAAGGAGAACATCCAGGAGTAGTCCTCCAAGAAGCAGTCCAAGAGCCAAAGTCCCAAGTCAAGGTGAAAGCCCTTGGACAGGAAGTTCAGGACCTTTTATAGTCCTTTTTCCACATCACTTCCTGTCCCTTCTTCCACTTTATGGGAATCAATTGCAGTCTTTCAATTTGCCTATCACTGCCTGGGGCAGGGCAGTGGCCTTTGCAGTTGTCACCCACTTTAGCTAGTGACTTGCAGAACTCTCTTACTTAGTGTTAAGTAGGTGTGTTTAAGTTTTTTATTGATTAATTTAAAAATTTCTGATTGATAGACAAAGAAAGTTTAATTCACTCTTCACAAGGGTTAAGGATGAGAGGAAGTGGAGTTGATGCAAGGAAAAAGAAAGGGAAAATTCCATGATGAATCCTTTGATATAGGGACATTTAAGAGAACAGGGAAGAGCTCATTATTACCCAAACTCTTTGATTTCTGCTATGTCTAAAACCTTGGGAGGTTTACAGAATGCTCTGGAACACAAGACTCTCTCAGGGATACATATAACATAGGAGAAAATAGTCACACAAAAATCTACCCGATAGCAAAAGACACTAAGAGTTTTATTGCTGCCCTATGAAGGGGGATAGCTAGGTGGCATAGTGGCTAGAGAATAGAGCTGGAGTTAAGAAGACCCACCTTCCTGAGTTCAAATCTGGCTTCAGACACTTACTAGCTATGCCTCGGCAAGTCACTTAACTCTATTTGTCTCAATTTCCTCATCTGTAAAATGAGCTGGAAAAGGGAATGTTGAACTATTTTAGCATCTTTCCCAAGAAAACCCCAAATGAGGTCATGAAAAGTCAGACAAGATTGAACAATAACATGAAAAAATCTCACTTCTCCTTCATTCCCAAATAACTACATTTATAGAGCTATTATACCAGCCTAACAAATACCACTCTGGTTCTCCTGGATTTCACCTGTTGCCCATAGAATCCTCTAAATGATAGAGAGGCTAAAGAAGTCCCTAGAGCTAATGACCATAGCTTGTACTTGTTGCTTCCATTGCTTAGTTGACTTGACATCCTTCATATTTCAAAATCACTTGGTCCAGTCTGCCATAACTAATATTACTACATCAATTGTAATATTGGGTGTATAAGCCTTCCCCTGATCAAGAAACTGGAAAAGAGTTATTCTCTCTATGTATGCAAAGAAATCTAGCTTTATCCACTATCACAGGACAGCAGAATGAACCTGTATGACAATAACAGATTAGTCAAGCAGGGTTGGGTGAGACTGTCTATTGAGCACAGACATACAGTTGTCTGCATCTATGATTCTGTAATTAACTTTCATTGCTAGAACTGCTTTTCCTCATAAATGTCACCACTGACCAGTTACAGAGTGGGATGATTTCAGACCCTTTGAAAATACAATCGTCTATAAAATATGAATTAGAAAATAAAACTAGATGAAGGTTATTTGTTTCTTTACAATAATAATTTGATTTTCTTTTAAATGTGGGGAAAGCAATATTAACATGGTTAATACAAATATAAAAATGAATAACCTGGTTGAGAGAAAGTGGTGAGAATTTTAGGAGGACTTTGAGAACTGACATTTGGGCAAAAGAAGAGGCCTAATCATCAACCACAAAAGAGAAGTTAGATAGAAGAAGGGGCCTGAAATTCAGCCAAGTGAAACAGGAGATATCCTTCAGTATTAATAAATATCAGGAATGCATAAATAGAAAATAAGGAATTCACAGAATCATAGAATTTGAGAGTTGGAATGGACCTCAGAGGTCACCCAGCACAATTCACATGGAAAAGGAATCTCTATTTTATAATGGGATTCCTAACAAGTGGTTGTCCTGACTCTACAGGAAGACTTTCAAAGAGAACAAACCCCAAACCACCTCTCAAGGCAGTCACTTCCACTTTTGGACAGCTCCAATTTTTAGGAAGTTTTTCTTGACATAAAGCCTAAATTGGCCTTTGTACCTTCCATCCATTGCTCCTCATCCTCCTTTCTAGGGGAATCTAATCCTTCTTCTTCCATCTAATAGCCTTTTAAATACTTAAATATGCTATTGTCTTCCCTGAGTCTACTCTCTAGTCTTAAGATGCACAATTCCTTCAATCAAACTGGCCTACTGACATGTTCTAAAATAATACTTAGCATAATACATACCTCCTACAGTCATTGACCTTGTTAAGGGAGAATGAAGTGAGGTTCCATCATCATTAAACTGATTTTTAAGTTTTTCTGCAGATTGCAAATGAAGTTGGAGAAATTCCGCTATTGCAACTGATGCTGCTTCTTTAACAGGGTCCATCATTCTTTTCAAAACACCCCTGTCATCCTTATGGACTTTCAAACAGAGCTTCTCCATTTGTTGGATGTTGGAGCGGAGTTGCTACAATGAATAAAAAAAAATGAAATCACCACAAATATTTCAATATTCAAGTTTTGTGAGTCATTATCCCTTATGTACAACTATACTATGTTCAAGGAGAGATAAAAGATTTTTTTCAAGTGTAAGACCTCAAAATATGCCTAATAGAGTTGAAGTCACAGGATCATAGATCTAGAATAAGAAGCCCTAAATATCACTTAGGAAAATCCCTTCATCTGATAAACTTTGGTCCAAAGTTATAAAGTGATTTCTCCAAGATCACATGGAGCTAAAAAGAAAAGTTGCAATTTGAACTCAGCTCTACTGAGTACAAATTCAGTGCTCATAATTCCTTCTAGATAACTTTCTTTAATGGAAATAATTTATAATAAAGCAGTCCATGTTTATTTAGTATAACTTACAAAATAATTTCTTCATAAGAACCCTGTAAGGAGGAGCTGGGAGCCAAGACAGTGGTGTAGTAGTGGAGAAATCCTGAAATTGTTCTAAATATCCTTCCAAACCAATCTTTAAAAACCGCCTCAAAAGGACAAAAGTCAATCAGGATGAGCAAGGGGAGCTCTCTTCCACAAAACACAAAGGGAAAGGTAGGCAGAAAGAGTGGACTTCCATGATATAAGGGGGCAAAATGGTACAAGGAGAAGCACAGGCCAAGCACCCCACCCCCACCACCTACCAGATGCAGAGCCAGGCCCTGGGCAACCTCAGGACTTTAGGAGGTGGCTACGCTAACCAAAAAGCACCCACAGACCTACTCTTGGAGGCTCCAGGCCCTGGCAGTGAGATTTGAAGCTTATCAGCACTGGCCTCAGTGGCTTCTTTGCAACAAGGATAGCAGAAACAGAGAAAGACAGCCTCAGGGCAAATCCTGCTACATCAGCATCACCACCACCAACAACAAAAAAAGCCAAACCACAGACTCTGGAAATCTCAGGCCCTGAAGGTGAGGATCTGAGCTCTATAGTACTCAGTTTACTCAGGCCTCCTACAAGGGAGTGAAGATAGCCTCAGGGCAAAATCTTGCAAGATAGAAGGCTAAGACAAAAATGACCAGTAACTTGCTGGACTCCCAGTTCTGGAATGGAAAAAAGAAAACAACAACAACAACAAAAAAAGCTCTTGACCTGGAAATAGAATACTTACATAATTCCAAATCAGAAAAACAAGCTATCAAGGAACTCCCCAGAGCCAGATGAATTCACAAGTGAATCCTATCAAAAGAACAACTAATTCCAATACTCTACAAATTATTTAACAAAATAAGCAAAGGAGTCTTACCAAATTCTTTTTATGACACAAATATGGTACTGATACCCAAGCCAGGAAGAGCATAAATAGAGAAAGAAAACTATAAATCAATCTCATTAATGGACACAGATGCAAAAATATTAAGTAAAATACTAGCTAAAAGACTACAGCAAGTTATTGCAAGGATTATTCACTATGATGGGGGGGGCAGATTTCATACCAGGAATGCAAGGATGGTTCAATATTAGGAAAACCATTCACATAATTGACTATCTCAATAACCAAACTAATAGAAATCACATGGTTATCTCAATAGATGCAGAAAAGGCCTTGGACAAAATATAATACCCATTCCTATTGAAAACACTAAAAAGTATAGGAATAAATGGGACTTTCCTCAAAATAATAAGCAGTATTTGTTTAAAACCATCAGCAAGTGGGGGCAGCTGGGTAGCTTGGTGGATTGAGAGCCAGGCCTAGAGAGAGGAGGTCCTAGGTTCAAATCTGGCCTCAGACATTTCCAAGCCATGTGACCCCGGGCAAGTCACTCGACCCCCATTGCCTACCCTTACCACTCTTCTGCCTTGGAGCCAATACACAGTAAGTTGGAAGTTAAGGGTTAAAACAAAACAAAACAAAACAAAAAAACCATCAGCAAGTATTATCTGCAATGGGGATAAAATAGAAGCTTTCCTAATAAGATCAGGAGTGAAGCAAGGATGCCCATTATCACCATTACTATTTAATATTGTAGTAGAAATGCTAGCAGTAGCAATTAGAGAAGAAAAAGAAATTGAAAAGGATCAAAGTAGGCAATGAGGAAACTAAACTATCACTCTGCAGATGATATGATAGGGGTATACTTAGAGAATCTGAGAAAATAAACTAAAAAGCTAGTGGAAATAATTTACGACTTTAGCAAAGTTGAAGGATACAAAATAAATGCACATAAATCATCAGCATTTTTATATATTTCCCAACAAAATTCAGCAGCAAGAGTTAAAAAGAGAAACTTCATTTAAAATCACTCAAGACAATATAAAATATTTGGGAATCTGTCAAGACAAACTCAGGAATTATATGAATACAACTACAAAACACTTTTCACAAATAAAACTAGATCTAAACGACTGGAAAAACATTCATTGCTCATGAGTAGGATGAGCTAATATTATAAAAATGACACTCCTACCTAAATTAATTTATTTATTTAGTGCCATATCTATTAAACTACCAAGAAACTTTTTTACTGAATTTGAAAAAATTATTACAAAGTTCATTTGGAAGAAAAAAGATCAAGAATATCAAGGGAAATAATGAAAAAAAAATGTGAAGGATGGGAGCATAGAAGTACCAGATCTTAAACTGTACTATAAAGCAGTGGCCATCAAAACAATATGGCATTGGCTAAGAGACAGAAGGGAGATTCAGTGGAATAGACTTGGGGTAAATGACCTCAAAAATAAAAAATCAGCATGATAAACTCAAAGATCCCAGCTTTGGGGACAAAACCCCACTATTTGACAAAAACTGCTGAGAAAATTGGAAAAACAGTATGGGAGAGATTAGGTTTAGATCAACATCTTACACCCTACACACCAAGATAAATTCAGAATGGGTGAATGACTTAAATAAAAAGAAGGAAACTATAAGTAAATTAGGTGAACATAAAATAGTTTACCTGTCAGATCTTTGGGAAAGGAAAGATTTTAAGAAGAAACAAGAGATAGAAAATATTACAAAATGTAAAATGAATAATTTTGATTACATTAAATTAAAAAGGTTTTGTACAAACAAAACCAATGCAACCAAAATTAGAATGGAAGTAACAAATTGGGAAAAAATCTTTATAACAAAAACCTCTGACAAAAGTCTAATTACTCAAATTCATAAGGACAAATCAATTCTACAAAAAAGCAAGCCATTCCCAAATTGATAAATGGGAAAAGGACATGAATAGGCAATTTTCAGATAAAGAAATCAAAACTATCAATAAGCACATGAGAAAGTGTTCTAAATCTCTAATAATTAGAGAAATGCCAATCAAAACAACTCTGAGGTACCACCTCATACCTAGCAGATTGGCTAAATGACAACAAGGGAGAGTAATGAATGCTGGAGGGGATGTGGCAAAATTGGGACATTAATGCATTGCTGGTGGAGTTGTAAATTGATCCTATCATTCTGGATGGCAATTTGGAACTATGCTCAAAGGGCTTTAAAAGACTGCCTGCCCTTTGATCCAGCCATACCACTGCTGGGTTTATACCCCAAAGAGAAAATAAGAAAAAATACTTGTACAAAAACATTTATAGCCATGCTCTTTGTGGTGTGTGTAATTAGAATCTGTTACCCCAAAAACTATGATTCCCAGCATCCTACTCCTCACCTTACGTGCTGAAGTAGGGAAGATATAAATTTGGTGTAGCCCCACCTCTCTCTTCTCTTCCTGTGGCAGCAGCTATGGATGTGGGGTTTTTGAGCAGGTAGAAAAACTTAAGTCACATGGTTTTATTTTGTTAGATAATTACTCTTTTATTCCTTTTACTTCTAGTGACTATTAATAAACTTTATAAAATATAATACTTGGAGTACTAGGCATTAATTTAAATCCTACAGGTGGCAAAAAATTAGAAAATGAGGGGATGTCCTTCAATTGGGGAATGGCTAAACAAACTGTGGTATCTGTTGGTGATGGAATACTATTGTGTTGAAAGGAATAATGAACTGGAGGAATTCCATGTGAACTGGAATGACCTCCAGGAACTGATGCAGAGTGAAAGGAGTACAACCAGGAGAACATTATACATAGAGACGGATACACTGTGGCACAACTGAATATTATAGACTTCTCTACTAACAGCAATGCAATGATCCAGGACAATTCTGAGGGACTTATGAGAGAGAATGCTATACACATCCAGAGAAAGAACTGTGGGAGGGGGCAGCTGAGTAGCTCAGTGGATTGAGAGCCAGCCCCAGAGATGGGAGGTCCTGGGTTCAAATATGGCCTCAGACGTTTCCTAGCTGTGTGACCCTAGGCAAGTTACTTGACCCCCATTTCCTAGCCCTTACCGCTCTTCTGTTTTGGAACCAATACATAGTATTGATTTCAAGATGGAAGGTAAGGATTAAAAAAAAAAAAAAAAAGAACTGTGGGAGTAGAAACACAGAAGAAAAACAATTGCTTGATCACATGGTTCGATGGAGATATAATTGGGGATACAGACTCTAAATGATCACCCTAGAGCAAATATTAAGTGGAATTGCTCATTGGCTATGGGAGGGGAGTGAGAGGAGGTGAGGGAAAGAACATGTTTCATGTAACTATGGAAAAAGATTCTAAATTAATTAAATAAACTTAAAACTAATAAAAATAAAATAAAATCACTCAAGACAATATAAAATATTTGGGAATCTAACTGCCAAGACAAACTCAGAAATTATATGAATACAACTACAAAACACTTTTCACACAAATAAAACTAGATCTAAACAACTAGAAAAACATTCATTGCTCATGGGTAGGACAAGCTAATATAATAAAAATGACGCTCCTACCTAAATTAATTTACCTATTTAGTGCTATACCTATCAACTTACTAAAAAACTTTTTTATCAAGTTAGAAAAAATTATAACAAAGTTCATCTGGAAGAACAAAAGATCAAGAATATCAAGGGAACTAATAAAAAAAAAAAAGGTGAAGGTTGGAGACCTAAAAATACCAGATCTCAAATTGTACTATAAGGCAGTGATCATCAAAACAATATAGTACTGGTTAAGAGACAGAAGGGTAGATAATGGAATAGACTTGGGGAAGATGACCTCAGGAAGCTAGTGTTTGATAAACCCAAGGATCCTAGCTTTTGGGATAAGAACCCACTATTTGACAAAAAATGCTGGGAAAATTGGAAAACAGTATGGGAAAAATTAGGTATAGATCAATATCTCACACCCTACACACCAAGATAAATTCAGAATGGGTGAATGACTTAAATATAAAAAAGGGAAATTATAAGTAAATTAGGAGAACATAGAATAGTATACCTGTCAGATCTACGGGAAAGGAAAGATTTTAAGACCAAGCAAGAGATAGAGAACATTATAAGATGTAATACAAATAATTTTGATTCTATTAAATTTTAAAGGTTTTGCACAAACAAAACTAATGCAACCAAAATTAGAAGGGAAGCAACTGGGAAAAAAATTTTATAACAAAAATCTCTGACAAAGGTCTAATTTCTGAAATTTATAAGGAACTAAGTCAAATGTATAAGAAATCAAGCCATTCCCCAATCAACAAATGGTCAAGGGACATGAATAGGCAGTTTTCACATGAAGAAATCAAAACTTTCAATAACCACATGAAAAAGTATTCTAAATCCCTCCTGATTAGAGAAATACAAATCAAAACAACTCTGAGGTACCACCTCATAGCTAGCAGATTGGCTAGTATGACAGACAAGGAAAATAATAAATGTTGGAGGGAATATGGCAAAATTGAAACACTGATGTATTGCTGGTAGAGTTGTGAATTGATCTGACCATTCTGGAAGGCAATTTGGAATTATGCCCAAAGGGCTTTATAAAAATGTATGTCCTTTGATCGAGCAATACCACTACTGGGTTTGTACCCCAAAGAGATAATAATGAAAAATTTTTGCACAAAAATATTCATAGTCAAGCTCTTTGTGATGGCAAAAAATTGGAAAATGAGGGGGGCGTCCCTTGATTGGGGAATGGCTGAACAAATTGTGGTATATGCTGGTGATGGAATACTATCATGCTATAAGAAATGAAGAACTGCTTGATTTTTATATGAATTGGAAAGACTTCCATGAATTGATGTGGAGTTTAATGAGCAGAAGCAAGAGAACATTGTACACAGAAACTTAAACACTGTGGAATGATCAAATATAATCAACTTTGCTACCAGTAGCAATGCAATGATCTAGGACAGTGATGGGCAAACATTTTAAAGGGGGGGGGCATAAAAAAATAAAATATTTAAATCTAAAAAAAAAATAAAGAGAGGGCCAAAGGAAAGGAAATGTTCTTCTGTCAGTCTGTTTCTAAGGCAACTCTTTGAAGTTTCATTGTA
This sequence comes from Gracilinanus agilis, assembly GCF_016433145.1. Lineage (NCBI taxonomy): Eukaryota > Metazoa > Chordata > Mammalia > Didelphimorphia > Didelphidae > Gracilinanus > Gracilinanus agilis. The sequence goes on from NC_058130.1 coordinate 151,436,999, forward strand.
TTGTATCCTACTCATTGTATTCATCAGATTAGGAATAATGTTGCATGGCCAGATAGTACATTTCAGGGGGCTGCATCTGGCCTGCTGGCTGTATTTTGTCCATCACTGATCTAGGACAATCTCAAGGAACTTATGAGAAAGAATGCTATCCATATCAAGAGAAATAACTCTGGGAGTAAAAATGCAGAAGAAAAACATATGACTTATCACTTGCTTGGGGTTTTGGCTTTAAAAGATTACCCTATTACAAAAATGAATAATATGGAAATTGGTAGCAAGTGATAACACATGTATAACCCAGTGGAATTGCTTGTCAGCTCTGGGAGGGAGGAGGAAAGACAGGCGGGAGAGAACATGAATCATGTAACCATGGAAAAATATTTAAAAATAAAAAATATAAGAACCCTGTAAGCCTAGTTAATGCAAATATTACAATTAACACTATCATGTATGTGCAAATATATGTTTCTATGATTGCAGGTTTTAAATTTTTTTTACCCAACTATTACCACCTGAGGATTTCTGAAAATCAAGGAAGCATTCCTAGCACATAGATAAGGGATTTTGTACCAAAAGGAAAAGTTTGGAAGCCATTTTTGGACTTGGCACATCATCCCTCTGATTTGGATATAGACTTGAAGAACCAGAGCTCTGGGCCTTGAGTCGGGAAGATCTGAGTTCAAATTTGACCTCAGAACTTACAAGCAGTGGGACTTTGGGCAAGTCACTTAACCTTTGTTTACCTTAACTCACTTGAGAAGGAAATGGCAAACCATTCCAGTATCCTTGCTAAGAAAGCCTCACACAGTCTTGGGGTGCTATGTGGTCCATGGGTCAGTGATGAGTTGGACACAACTGAGCAATAACCATATATCTATATTAGAAGAAATTATGACAGTGGCAGTAGAGAGCTGTTATCTATGTCCTCAGAGGAAGGAACACATCTAAACTTTGGAAATATTTGATTACCAGTATAAGTGTCTTTTCATCTTTAGTAGACCATAAGTTCCCTGAAGTCTGGAATTATATCTAGTTTGATCTTACTAAAACTAAGTGAGGTTAGGGGGGCAGCTGGATGGCTCAGTAGATTGAGAGTCAGGCCTAGAGACTGGAGGTCCTAGGTTCAAGTCCGGCCTCGGACACTTCCAGCTGTGTGACCTTGGGCAAGTCACTTGACCCCCATTGCCCACCCTTACCACTCCTGGGCCAAGGACGGTCCCTAGCCCTGATGAAAAAGGAGGAGGGTTGGGCGTGGGGCTAGCAACCCCACCCTGTAAAAACTGCATCTGCTAAAGAAACTGCAACCTAAAGTGGAGGTAGCTGGGCTAGCTCAGTGGATTGAGAGCCAGGCCTAGAGACAGGAGGTCCTAGGTTCAAATTTGACCTCAGCCACTTCCCAGCTGGGTGACCCTGAGCGACTGCGTGACCCATTGCCTACTGGTTGTGGCCCTATGCTCCTTGAATGGAGTCCCAGGATAAAAAAAAAAAAAAATTAAGTACATTGTGCTTAGTAGATGCTTAATAAGTGCTGAAGGAATGAATGGGGCATTAGGTAAAAATTCCTTATGGGAGTATTTTAGATACTCTGGACACAAAAATGCAAAAATCCAAGAAGTTATGGCATTTGTTTCTCTGGATATTTATTTTTTTAGAGCAACTGTTAAACCATTTAAGAAAATCTAAAAGGAATTCCTATTCAGATTAGAATTTTAGAAATCTCAAATGTTAGGCAGGAAGGTATTAAAATGAGTTCTAGGCTTGGAGTCAGAAAGACCCGAGTTAGAATCCTGCTTTTCATACTTTCTAGCTGTACGGTTATACACAGATCAGTGAAGATAACATTTTCTATCTCATTACAAGGCTCCAATGAGATAATGTATCTAAAGTACTTTGCAAATCTTCAAGTGCTATATAAATGTTGAATGTTATTATTTTAAAAAGTTAACCATCTGTTACATCTGAACTTTTGGATTTCACAACTTTATTTTTACTTCTTTCCATTATAACAGGTATGAATGTATTTAAAGAAAACTATACACATACATGCATATACATACACCTATATATACATACATAAAACAAAATACATAAGACAAAAGATATAAATGTAATTCCACTTACACCAGAAATGAACATGGCTTAGGGGTGCCAGGAGGGTGGTTGCAATCAAGTGATCAATTGCAAAGTTCAACTTCATTTTCTTTGGATTTGGCACCTCCTACAACTCTGCCCACTAGCTTTTAAACAATCAAAAACTGAACTCTGCCAAAAGGACTATAAAATTGTGAATACTCTGATTCAGCAATATAGCTACTAGGCCTATATCTCAAAGAGTTCAAAAAAAGGAGGAAAGGACATATGTATAAAATATTTACAACAGCTCTTTTTGTGGTGGCAAAGAATTGGAAACTGAGGAGATGCCCATCATTTGGGAAATGGTTGAAAAAGTTGTGGTTGACTGTGATGGAACACTACTGAGTTGCAAAAAATGAGCAGGAGGATTTCAGAAAAATTGGTAAGAGCTATACAAACTGATGCAAACTGAAGTAAGTGGAACCAAAATAATATACACAGTAATGGCAATATTGTAACAATAATGAACTGTGAAAGACTTAGCTACTCTGATTAAGACAATGATCCAAGACAATTCCAAGGACTCATGGTGAAAAAAGTGCAATCCATCTCATGAGAACTAATGAATTCTGAGTGCAGACTGAAGCATAATTTTTCACTTTTCTTAATTTTCTTCCTTTTTATTTTGCAACATGGCTAATATGGAAACATTTTACACGACTTCACATGTATAAACAATACATTACTTTCTTTTTCAGTGGGTGAGGGGACAAGATGGAGGGAAATTTTTTTAAAGGAATGTTAAAAAATAAAGCAAATACATTTTAATTTTAATTTTTTCATTTTTAATTCTATTTCATTTCTAACTAATCCCCCCAAAATAACAATTGTCCCTTTCTACTCTATTTCTAGTCTAAGCTATTACTACTCTAAGAAATTTGCAGGAAAATTATGGGTACGGGAGATTTGGGGATTTATAACAATGTATGCATAACGTAAAACAAATGTTGCAACACAACAATCCTTAATAATAACAACTACTGGGGCAGCTGGGTAGCTCAGTGGATTGAGGAGAGTCAGGCCTAGAGACCGGAGGTCATAGGTTCAAATCTGGCCTCAGACACTTCTAGCTATGTGACCCTGGGCAAGTCACTTGACCCCCATTGCCTAGCCCTTACCACTCTTCTGCCTTGGAGCCAATACACAGTATTGACTCCAAGATGGAAGGTAAGGGCTTTAAAAATAATAATAACTATTAATTGTAAAAGTCCTTTTGGATTGTAGACAAGATCTGTCACAACACTCAACATTTTTGGTAAATGACTCATTTGGGATCAAAACTCAGGAGATCACTGAACTAAGTTACTTCTGCAATTGTGTCTGTCATATAATCTTGTATGATTCTGATGCAATGGTAAGAGACACTAATATCTAATAAAGTCTAATAAGAGTTGTCAAGGTTGCATTAATCTATACTAGGTCAAATGCTTTCTTATTCCAATAAACAATACATTAAGATCTTATATTCTCTATGCCTCACAACTAGCTGCATGACCATTAAGATGTAGTTCCCCTGTAGAAAAATCAGTCTGTAGGGATTTGTAGATGATTTTATAGGTAACAAAAAAGTTTTATTATTATTATTCACATTGTGCTTGTCATCAGTGAATTTCAGGTGGAATTACATACATTAATTAGTCTTCACAATACTCTAGTACTATTTGAGTCAATTTTTAAGATGGAGCAAATGAGTCACAAAGAGATTATGAGCCTTCCTCAACACAGCCAAGAATAGAATTCAGACTCTCAATCCTTTGTACTAAATCATGAGACATTCTTTACCCTTCAAAGACACAACCCTAAAGTAAAGAAGACTACCTGCCAAGTTATAAATAGGCCACATGATGATGTCCTTTTAAAACCAGACAATTCTTGCTTTTGGAGGTAAACAAAAATTTTTATAATCAGATCCTGCCCTGTGCTTCTCCACTAAATGTTTATCATTCATTTCATATTTCTACATAGTATCTTGTCCACTGTGGGTGCTTAACAAATGTTAAAGTATAAAATCTACAGCTTAAGGAATGTTAAGTTTCCTCAGTTTCCAAATGGGAAATTTAAAAGATAAGATAAAATTATTTTGAATAGAGGACTAGATAAGTCTAGTATATCTTCCTATCATAAAGGTGAACCATGTTTAAGTCCCAAAATAAAAGGAACTTTAATAATCTTATGAGAAACCTATTTTACTTAATAATAAGTCTAAAAGTCAATAAATTATTCTATTTATATGACTTCTGCAACTGCTTAAACCCATTTTCTATTATATCCTTAAGAGGGCCAGAAAATAACATAAAACATAAAGTCACAATTCTGCTCCTACCTAAAGGAGAAAATTTATAAATTATTAAAACTGGAAAAGAACTTCCACCAATCTCCTTATTTTAGATATAGAGAAACTGAGGCTGGGGGGTTTAATTGACGTGACCAAAGTCACATAAGTATGAATTTAAATGAGCCCAGGTCTTCTGACTCCAAAGTCAGTTGTCTTTCCATTAAACTTTGCTGCCTTCTGTCCAATCCCTTCATTTTATAAAGGGGAAAACCAACTTCCTAAAGAGACTAAAAATGTCTCCAAGGCCAACAATGATGTTATAATTGCCAAATCTAATGGGCTTTTCTCAATCTTCATCCTTCTTGGCCTCTCTACAGCCTTTAACACTACTGATGATACCTTCTTCTGGATACCTTCTCCTTTTCAGATTTTAGGAACATGCTCTCTCCTGGTTTTCCTCCAACTTAATATGACTCTTCCTCCATAGGTGTTTGTTTCCTAAAGGTTCTGTCCTAGCTCCTCTACTACTTTGCTCTGTAGTCTCATCAGCTCCCACAAATTCAATTATGATCTCTATTTAAATAATTCCTAAATCCATATTATCTAATGCTATCCTTTCTCTTGAGCATCAGGCCTTTATCAACTATTGCCTTTTGTTTTTCTGAAACTCAACATGTCCAAAACAGAACTTACCTTTTATCCTAAAACTTTCTTCTACTTCTAAGCTTCCTTATTACTATTAAGGGTACCACCGTTTTCCCAGTCACTCAGGCTTGAAACATTTGTCATCCCTGACTTCATTCTCAAATACACTCCATATAGCCAATCTGTTGCTAGGTTCTGTTGATTGTACTTTCATAATATCTCTTGTATACATTTCCTCTCTCAAATTCTCTTGGTACAATTTATTCTTATCACCTCAGGCTCAGACTATTGCAATAGCTTTCTGTTTGGTCTCTATGCCTCAAATGTCTTCCCACTTTAGTTCAATTTTCTCAAAGTGATTTGGCTAAAGCCTTGGTCTGAACATATTTCACCACTTCCCCTACCCTTCTCTTCCATAACTCCAGTGGCTCCCTATTACCTCTAGAATCAAATATAAAATCTTCTGTCATTTAAAGCCACCTTTGACAAACTGTTTTCTTAGCTTTTTATCTTCATACACTTTACAATACTTCACATACTCTACAACCAAGCAATACCAAGTTTAATGATGTTCTTAGCACAACTTACTCCATTCTCCCAACTCTGTACCTTTTCACTGGCTTCAAAATTCATCTCAAATTCCACTTTCTTGAGGAGGCCTCTCCTGGTCACACCTATTCTTAGTGTCTTCTCTTTGAGATTACCTTCTATCTACTCTCTATCTCATATGAACAGAATCGTTTACATGTGGCTTTCCCCATTAGAATATGAGCTCCTTGAGGGCAGGCACTATTTCTGACTTTCTTTGTCATCTCAGAGATAATGAAATAATATTTGTATAGCATTTACCAACGTGCCTAGTACATAGGAGACATGTAATAAATACCTGTTCCTCCCTTCTTCTTCCCTTCCCAGAGCTTAGCATAATATCTGGTATATAGTAAATACTAAGATGTTTACTAAGTGATTTACTGACTAAAGTGATATAACCTAAGCCACAAGACAAGGCAACTACAAAACCACCAGGACTAGAACTATGGTCTCCTGATTCTCAGTTTAATGTTTGTTGCTGAGCATCTTTTACCACAGGATCTGCTTTCTAACCCTGCCTCTTTAGTTCTTCAGAGACCCTCCAAGTTCTCTCACCCATCATATGGCATGGATGCTGCAAATGAATTCAATAATGTAATAAGTTAACAATAAAAGCAATGGCTACTCATATTTATAAGCTTTTTAAGGACTACAAAGCATTTTTCTCACAACAATCCTGGGATATAAGTAGAGAAGGGTTATGACAGGGATAATTGGCTTTCATAGGATCATATGCTTAGAAGATTTTGGGCTAGAAGGGTCTTTGAAAGTCACTAATTATAACCCTCTCATTTACAGATGAGAAAACTGAAGCCCAGAGAGGTAACATAACTTATTTAAGGTTTTAAAGGAAAAAATAAAAGTTAGTCAATTCATATGCATTAAACACCTGGTCCCTGTGCTAAGTGCTTGGGATTAAATAAAGGCAAAAAACAGTCACTGTTCTCAAAGCCCCATAGTGTAGCAACAAGGTGGTTCAATGGATATAAAGTCAAGCCTAGAGTCAGAAGGTCTTGGGTTCGAATCTAAAGGCAGACATTTCTTAGCTGTGTGACTGTGGGTATGTCACTTCAATTGCCTAGCCCTTACAAGTTCATCTGAGAACTGATATTTAGAATTTATTCTAGGACAGAAGGTAAGTATTTTTTAAAAAATTCCCCAGTGTAATGGGAAGACAACATAAAAACAACTATGTACAAACAAAATATATACAGGATAAACGGGATATAGGATATAACCAACAGAGTAACAGCATTTAGTGTAAAGGGGATCAGGAGTCTTCTTGTAGAAGATGACGTTTTCATTGGGATAAATCTGAAGTCTTATATTTGGGTTAAAATTAAAGACTTCATAACAAGGTGAGGGAGTATTATGGTTAGTTCACATTTTGTCTAAAAAAATCTGGAGAGGCTTAGTGGATTGTGAATTCAATATGAATCAATAGGATGATAAAAAAAATCCCCAAAGTTAATGCTGTGTTGAGAGGCATAGCTTGCAGAAACAAAGAAATAATATCTCTGTGTTCTGACCTGGTCGGGCCACATCTGGACTATTTCAGATTTGGACACCACATGTTAGAAAGGATGCTGATAAGCAGGAAGGCAACTAGGACAGTTAAATGCTTTAAATCTATATCATATGAAGGGCACTGGAATTAATAAAATATTTTTGGCCCTGAAAAGAGAAGGCTCAGGGAAGACAAGAATTGCTTCAAATATTTAAATGGCTCTCATGTTGAGAGGCTTTAGACTCAGTCTTTGAAGGAACTATGAGCAATGGGTAGAAATTGCAAAGAGACAGATTTAGACTATGTATAAAGAAAAGAAATTTCTTAAGAATTAAAGCTATCCAAAAATTGAAAGGACTGAATTCAGGAAGTAATGGGCTCCCTGTCACTGGAGGTCTTCAGGCAAAAAGCAGATAACTTGAAGGATGTTTATCATCAGAATTTGTTTCGGGGTATAGGTTCAAATAGATGGTCACTAACATCCTTCTAAGTCTGTGATTCTATGAAAACATTTCCAAATTTGGCTAGATTTATCTTTAAGTATTTAAAAAGAAAAAGAGGATAAATTATACCACAATAAAGAGGCACATGGGAGAGGAGGGGAAGAATACTATTATAAGAATGGGAGGCAGAGAGTGGCAATAGGTAATACTTAAACTTTGCTCTCAGTGGAATCCGTTTTGAGAGGGAAGGACAGCCAGATTTATTGGGAGATAGAATTTTATCTTACCCTACAGGGAAAGTTGAAAGGAAATAATGAAGGGGGGTGAGTGGGGCAGGGAGTATTAAAATGGAGGGAAAGGGGGGGGCAATAAATAGGCCTTAAAGAGAAATAAGAGGGGAATAAGAAGGGAGAGGGTGGAAAGTAAAGTAAAATAAGGGTGAGGAAAAAGGGGACTGATTAAAAGCATGATACTGGTATAGAAGTAAATAGTGAAAGAAGAAAGGGCAGGACTAAGAGAGGAAATCAGAATGATAGGGAATACACAGGTGGTAATCATAACTCTAAATATGAGTGGGATGAACTCACCCATAAGACAGAAACAGATAGAGTAGATCAAAACCAAAATCCTACCATATGTTGTCTACAATAAACACACACGAGGTGAGTAGACACACACAGGGTAAAGGTAAAAGACTGGAACAGAATTTATTGGGTATGAACTGAGGAAAAAGAAGGCAGAAATTGCTATCATGATATCTAAAAAAGCCAAAGAAATAGATCTGATTAAAAGAGATAAGGATGGCAATTACATCCTGATAAAAGGCAGTACAGACTATGAAGAAATATCAGTACTCAACATGTATGCACCAAATGGTATAGCATCCAGATTTTTAAAGGAGAAACTATTATGGCTTTAGGAGGAAATAAGATAGTAAAACTATGCCAGTGGGAGATCTCAACCTTCCTCTATCAAATCAAAAAATAAATAAGAAAGAAGAAATGTGAATGAAATCTTAGAAAAATCAGTTAATAGTTATATGGAAAGAAGTAAATAGGGATAAAAAGGAATACACCTTCTTTTCAGCAGCACATGGTACATTCACAAAGATTGGCCATGTACTAGGGCAAAAAACATTGCAAACAAATGCAGAAAAGCAGAAATAATAAATGTAACTTTTTCAGATCATAATGCAATAAAAATTATAATTAATAAAGGTAGAGAGAGGCAAATCAAATCAAAAATTTAAAAATATGATACTCCCAAACTGGCTGGTTAAAGAACAAATCATAGAAATAATGATTTCATTGAAGAGAATGACAAAGAGTAAACAACATATAAAAAGTTTTGGGATAATGCAAAAGCAGTACTCAGAGGAAAATTTATATCCCTGAATGCCCATATTAACAAAAAAGAGAGACAAGAGATTAACAAATTGGGCATGCAACTAAAAAAAACTAGAAAAAGAACAAATTAAAAACCCTCAGATGAAGACTAAATTGGAAATCCTAAAAATCAAAGGAGAAATTAATAAAATTGAAAGTAAAAGAACTATTTAACTAATAAATAAGACTAGGAGCTAGTATTTTGAAAAAACGAATAAAATAAAGTACTGGTTAATCTGATAAAAAAAAAGGAGAAAACAAAATTAACATTATCAAAGATGAAAAGGATGACCTCACCTCTAATGAAGAGGAAATTAAGGTAATTATTAAGAACCATTTTGCCCAATTATATGGCAATCTAGGTAACATGGATGAATATTTACAAAAATATAAACTGCCTAGATTAACAGAAGAGGAAATAGAATACTTAAATAATCCCTTATGAGAAAAAGAAATTGAACAAGCCATCAATGAACTCCCTAAGAAAAAAATCACCAGAACCGAATTCTCAAGTCAATTCTATCAAACATTTAAAGATCAATTAATCCCAATACTCTACAAATTACCTGACAAAATAGACAAAGAAGAAGTCTTACCAAATTCTTTTTATGATACAAATATGGTACTGATTCCCAAGTTAGGAAGATCAAAAACAGAGAAGGAAAACTATAGAACAATATCCTTAATGAACATAGATGTAAAAATAATAAATAAAATACTAGCTAAAACGCTACAACAAGTTATCACAAGGATTATTCCCTACGACCAGATGAGATTTATACCAGAAATGCAAGGATAGTTTAATATTAGGAAAACCATTCATATAAATGACCATATCAACAACCAAACTAATAAAAATCACATGATTATCTCAATAGATGCAGAAAAAGCCTTTGACAAAATACAACACCCATTCCTATTGAAAACACTAAAAAGTATAGGAATAAAAGGGCCTTTCCTCAAAATAATAAACAGTATTTATTTTAAACCATCATCAAGTATCATCTGCAATGGGAATAAGTTAGATGCCTTCTCAATAAGATCAGGAATGAATCAGGGATGCCCATTATCACCACTACTATTTAATATTGTACTAGAAATGCTAGCAGTAGCAATTAGAGAAGAAAAAGAAATTGAAGGGATCAAAGTAGACAATAAGGAAACTAAACTATCACTCTTTGCAGATGACATGATGGTATATCTAGAGAATTCAAGAAAATCAACTAACAAACTGGTAGAAACAATCAACAACTTTAGCAAAGTTGCAGGGAACAAAATAAACCCACATAAACTATCAGCATTCCTATATGTTTTCAACAAAACCCAGCTGCAAGAGTTAGAAAGAGAAACTCCCATTTAAAATTACTCTAGAGAAGATAAAATACCTGTGAATATACTTACCAAGGCAAATTCAGGAGTTATATGAACATAACTACAAAACACTCTTCACACAAATAAAACTAGATCTAAACAACTGGAAAAACATCAATTGCTCATGGGTAGGACAAGCTAATACAGTAAAAATGACAATCTTGCCTAAATTAATTTACTTATTCAGTGCTATACCTATTAAACTACCAAAACACGTTTTATAGAATTAGAAAAAATTATTACAAAGTTCATCTGGAAAAATAAAAGATTAATAATATTAAGGGAAATAATGAAAAAAATGTGAAGGCTGGAGGCCTAGCTTTACCAGATCTCAAACTATACTATAAAGCAGTGTGATCACCAAAACTATATGATAGAAGGGTGGATCAATAGAATAGACTTGGAATAAATGACAGTAACAAGATAGTGTTTGATAAACCCAAAGAGCCCAGCTTTTGGGACAAGAACCCACTATTTGACAAAAACTGCTGGGAGAACTGGAAAACAGTATGGGAGAAATTAGGCTTAGATCAACATCTTACACCCTATACCAAGATTAATTCAGAGTGGGTAAATGACTTAAATATAAAGAGGGAAACCATAAACAAATTAGGTGAATAGTATATCTGTCAGATCTATGGGAAAGGAAGGAATTTAAGACCAAGCAGGAGATAGAAAACACTACAAAATGTAAAATGAATAATTTTGATTCTATTAAATTAAAAAGTTTCTGTACAAACAAAACCAATGCAACCAAAATTAGAAGGGAAGCAACACATTGGGGGAAAAATTTATAACAAAAATCTCTGACAAAGGTCTCGTTTCTCAAATTTATAAGAAGCTAAGTCAATTGTACAAAAAATCAAGCCATTCCCCAATTGACAAATAGTCAAGGGACATGAATAGCAGTTTTCAGATAAAGAAATCAAAACTATCAATAGCACATAAAAAAGTGTTCTACATCTCTCATAATTAGAGAAATGCAAATCAAAACAACGCTGAGGTACCACCTCACACCTAGCAAATTGGCCAATATGACAGTAAAGGAAAATAATAAATGTTGGAGGCAATGTGGCAAAATCAGGACACTAATGCATTGCTGGTGAAGTTGTAAATGAATCCAGTCATTCTGGAAGGCATTTTGGAATTATGCCCAAAGGGCTTTAAAAGACTGCCTGCCCTTTGATACAGTAATAACCACTGTTGAGTTTGTACTTCAAAGAGATAATAGGGAAAAATACATGTACAAAAATATTCATAGCAGTGCTCTTTGTGGTGGCATAAAAATTGGAAAATGAGGGGATGTCCTTTGATTGGGGAATGGCTGAACAAATTGTGGTATATAATGGTGATGGAATACTATTATGCTGTAAGGACTGATAATCTGGAGGCTTTCCATATGAACTGGGAGAACCTCAATGAACTGATGCAGAGTGAAATGAGCAGAAGCAGAAGAACATTGTACACAGAAAGTAAAACATTGTGGAACAATCCAATGTAATAGACTTCATTATTAGTAGCAATGCAACAAGAGAGGACACTACTGAAGGACTTATGTAAAAGAATGCTATCCACATTGTGAGAAAGAATGATGTGAATAGAAATGCAAAAGCAAAACAAGACATCATTTATCACAGGTATATATTGGAATGTGATTTGGGGCTTAGGCCTTTAAAAACTGCTGTATAGCAAAAATGAATAATATGGAAACAGGTATCAAATGACAACATTTGTACAACCCAGTGGAATTGCTTATCGGGTTCTGGGAGCAGGGAGGGAAGAGCAGAGGGAAAGAAAAGTAATCATGGAAACATGGAAAAATATTTAAAAACAAATAAAATTTAAAAAATAAATTATATTTTCTTTATATCTAGATTTATATAGTCCTCATATGAAGATGGTACCAGTCACAGGGAAGGTACTCAATAGTTAAGTGAATGAAGATACCCAAGAATTAAAAATGTGTCTAATTTATTAATCTCTTGCCATTATCTAAATACCTTTCTCAAGCTAGCTGAGAAAGAAGTTAGTGAGAAGCTATAATCTGGAAGTGTTACACAAAGCAAAATGTCTTCAAGTTAACATTAGTTAAAATTTAGGGAGTCCCAATTTCCTAATAAATTTTTAGGCATAGGGCATTTATTATGTGTTTTCTATGTGCCACGCACTGTGCAGTGAGGATCCAACAAAAGATGAAAATTTCCAACAGTCTTTGCCCTCAAGGATCTTATAATTTAATAGGGAAGTCAACAAAAATCATTGTGTACAAACAAAATATATTCAGGATTAAAATCTCAGATGGAATGCACCAGCACTAAGCAGGACCAGGAAAGAATTCTCTAATGCCAGTCTGTTTTAAGAACAGATTTGAATAAATTCTTCCTGTCATCACAAGGCTTTAAAAAAAAATTCTCTTATTATGGATGACAAATGTCAGCATCATTCCAACAGTGTTAAAGTATTATAAGTTTTCTTAAATTTCATTTAACTTATAAAGAATAAAAGATAAGAATTTACACATATCTATACCCAATTAAACTGTACTTCTATGATAATCAAAAAGTAATTATTCCGTGTTAATTGAAATTTCTGTAAAATAGCTAATTATGTGCCAACAGATTAAATGTAGAATGGCTGTGCATATATTTGTATAAAATCTGCAGAGCTTGCCTTGGGTCAATATTGACTTATGGATTCCTAATGTACTTTTAAAACATAATTTTGAGAGCAAAGTGTGCAGCAGAGAACATTTGGTATCAATAATTAATCTGTTGGTTTTTTTTTCTTTTTTTTTGCAAACAAACAGAACACAAGTCTGCCAGTAAATGTTTAAACAGTTTAGAGCAAACACATTCTAGATATCATGTAATTTATTACTGAGAGTTCCAGAGTCATAAGTATTTAATTAAAATGTTTTACCTGTTTTACCTAAATACTTATTCTAGAGCACTAATATCAACATAACAACACTTGATTTTGGCTATAATATTCCAGGGAGTTTTTTTCCCTTCTTTTTAATCTGTCTTCCATGCCAATTAGTTTTGGTTATAGCTTGCAATTTCTTTTTTTTCAGTCTTGATTTTTAAAAAATATTTCTTGTTTTCTCAGTCATTGGCTTCTATTTGGTCAATTCAAATTTTCAGGGAGTTGTGTTGTTTGGGCAAGCTTTTATACCTCTTGTGCCAAACTGTTAATTCCTTTTCCAATTCTTCCTTCCATAACTTTTAATTCTCTCCTATTTTTTTGTCCTTAGGTGCTCTCATTTCATTTATAAATTTTTTAAAACTCTTGCTTCATTTCTTCTAAGAATTTTAGTTGAATTTTTGCCCAATCTATGTATTTCTCTGAAGTTTCACATGTAAGTGTTTTTGGAAATTTTGTTCTCTTGGGTTTGTGTCTTGTATGGCCACTTTGCCACCAAAATAACTTTTTATGATGGGATTTTTTTTATTTGCTCATTTTTTAAGATTTGATGTTAAGGTTGAACCTTTTTTTTTAACCCTTACCTTCTGTCTCATAATCAACACGATGTATTATTTACAAGACAGAAGAGTGGTAAGAGCTAGGCAATGGGTACTAAGTGACTTGCCCTGGGTCACACAGCTAGGAAGTGTGTAAATTTAGATTTGAATCCAGGACCTCTCCCTTCTCAAAGCCTAGCTCTCAATTCACTGAGCCACTTAGCCTTAGGTTAAAGTCTAGTATTTCTGGAGGAAAAGAAGAGACTAGGCCCAGTAGACTGCTCTTGGACTCAGATCCTATCAGCCAACTGGAAAGTCTGTTGGTTATAGTGTCAGTATTATAGGCTCCCTTTTGGTCTGGGACTCTTGCCTTGGTTATTCCTCTGCTGGCTAGACTACATGCTGGAAGTGAGCCAGTGTGCTGAGTCTGAGGGATGAGCCACAACACTGTTGCTTCTTCTGAAATTCTTCCTTTCTCCACACATTGCTCAGACCCTCCCTACCCTGCACAGATTTTCTTTTCAGTAAGCCTAGAATCTGTGACCTGGAATTGAATAGTGGAAGACAAAGCTGCCAATTTGCAACTATCCTCATTACTCTGCCTCTCATATAGTTGAGATCTGTTGCTTTGGTGCATGGCCTCTCCCTGGGCATGCTTGGGAGGGGTATTTACCTGGCTGGACTCCATTCCCAGTATCTGTGGGCTCCTCTCCCAGTCTCCCTATGCCAATGCGGGCTGTCAAATGACTTACTGTGACTTTTCTGGATTTTCCCATTAGAATTCAGTCTGGTGTGTTTTCTAGATCTTTTTGGCAGAGTTTGTAGAGGGAAGCTCACTGCATTGCTTCTGCCACTTGGCTGTCTTGGTTCTGCCTTGACTGTGATTCTTTTTTTTAATATTCCCCCCCCCATTATGTTTAAAGGCAATTTTTAACACTTGTTGAAAATTTTTTTTGAATTCCAAATTCTCTTTCTCCTTCTCAAATGATAAACAAACTGATATAGATTTTACATGTACAATCATGGAAAACATTTTTTCCATATTAGTCATCGTGAAGAGAACTCAAAGAAAACCAACCAAAAAATCCTAAAATAAAGAAAGTAAAATATAGTATATTTCAGTCTATATTCAGCCTCCATCAGTTTTTTCCTTGGAGATGGATGTTATTTTTCATCATGAGTCTTTGGATATTGTCTTAGATCGCCATTTGGCAGAGAAAACCTGTCATTCACAATTGTTCATCAAACAATGATGTTTCTACGTACATGTTTTCTCCTTGTTCTGTCCATTTCACTTTGCATCAGTTCATAGAAGTCCTTCCAGGTTTTAAATATGCCACAACTTATTCAGTCACTTTCCAGTTGATAGACATCTCCTCAATTTCTAATGCTTTGCTACCACAAAAAGTTACTATCAATCTTTTTGTACAAATAGATCCTTCCCCCCCAACATATTTTAAAAAATCTCTTTGGGACCTAGTAGTGGTATTATTGGATCAAGGGTATGCAATTTTAAAGCTCTTTGGACATAGTTCCAATTTGCTTTCCAGAATGGTTAGATCTGTTCACAAATCCACCAACAGTGAATCAGTGCCCCAATTTTCCCATACTGCTTCCAACATTTATCATTTCCCTTTTCTATCATATTAGCCAATCTGATAGGGGTGAGATGGTGGCTAAGAGTTTTATATTTACATTTCTGTGAGAATGATTTAGGGCATTTTTTTCATGTGGTTATAGATAACCTAGATATCTTCATCTGAAAAATGCCTGTTCATATACTTTGCTCATTTATCAATTGGGGAATGATTTATATTCTTATAAATTTGACTCAGTTCTCCATATATTTGAGAAATGAGACCTTGATCACAGATACTTCTTGTAAAAAAATTTCCCCAAGTTTGCTCCTTTCCTGCTAATCTTGGCTGCACTGGTTTTATTTGTGCAAATGTTTTTTAATTCAATATAATCAAAATTATCCATTTTACATCCCTGTCTGTCTCATTTGTTCATAAATTCCTCCCTTATCCATAAATCTGAGAGGTAAACTATTTCATACTCACTTAAATTTTTGTTTATGACATCACTTTTTTTGGTCTATATCACATACCCATTTTGACCATATCTTGGTATACAGCAGGAGATGCTAATCTATACTCAGTTTCTACCATACTGTTTTCTACTTTTCCCAGCAATTTTTTGTTAAATAAAAAGTCCTTGTCCCAAAAGCTTGGATCTTTGGGTTTATCAAATGTTAAATTACTATGTTGACCAGTGATTCTTAAATTATCCTTTCTTGATCTGTTTTCTTAGGTCAGTGGTTTTTATTATGGGATATCTAATTTTATTTCTATTTTTTCAATCTTTAAAAAAATATTTCTTGTTGTCTTAGGAAGGCATCAACTTCTTTTTGGTCTAATCTAATAGGACTCTATTACTTGAGTAAACTTTTGTACAAAGCGTGCTAAAATGCTAAATTTCTTTTCAAATCTTCCAAAGTTCTCACTTCCTTTCCAAATCCTGTAGTGTCCCAATTTCAATTCTATTTGTTTAAACTTTTTAAAAAGTTTTTTTAAAAAGTCATTTTCTTTTGGGAATTCTAATAGATAATGTGGCCAAATAGTGGTTTTCTCTGATTTTTTCAATTATTTTCCTCTTTTGTATTTGATTGTTAAGCATCTATAACATTATTACAGTTTTATCTTTTTTCACTTATTCTACCAGTCTACTAAAGGGACTAGTCTCCAATAGGATTCTTCTAATAAAGTTCTTAAGGCTTTGTATGACCCTGGCTTGTCTTATTTTGGGTCCTGCTGCCATCTGTGTTCTTTAGTGCTATGTTTTTCACTAATCATAGGAATCCTGGCTTGTGCTAGAGAGATATAAACTCTCAGTAGGCCCTATGGGGTCAGATTAAGGGTAGAGTCAGATTGCTTACACTCTTGATATTTACAGGTTTCAGACCTTTGTTTAGGTCTAGGCAACACAGTTGCAAATTTGCCCCTGATGGAACTCCAGCAGACAGTTGTTCCAAATCTCTAGCTGGAAGACTTAGCAGACTCAGTAACTATTGCCTGCTTACCTGAACATAAGGGGCCATGTCTGGCCTTTAGAATCCCAAGACTTTGGAATCCTAAACCCCAAGATAACAAAGGTAAATGGGCAGATAATTATTTTTGTATAAAAGATATAGATTTCTTTTTTTGTGGACCTCAAGGGAAATCAATGGTATAACATAGACAAAAAAAAAGTTGATCTTAAGCAATAATAAAAAAAAGATATCCTAAACCTGAGAAGTTATCTTTAGTTTTGAAAACATTTGGAGAAAAATGGATTTGATACAAAGAAGGGTCAACCAGTCAGGCAAGAGGCATTTATTAAGCACCTACTATTTGTCAGGCATTGTGCTAGGCAATGGGGATGTCCAGGCATGGGGTGATAAGGGTGGTGGTACAGTGGAGGACCCATAACAATACAGTGTCAAGGAATAAAGAAGGAGTAAATGATAGATGTTATGAAGGTAAAACTGGCAAGACTTCATGATAGATTACACATCATTGGAGGTGAGAGAGTGAGAAGTCAAGAAAGACATCTACATTGAGAACCTAAGTGACTGGAATAATGATAGTGCTATTTATAATAATATAAAAATTAGAGAGGAGAAGGCTTTGGGGGAAAGATAATGAAATCAGACTCAGATAAGTTTAGTCTAAAATGTTTATATGACATCTGGTGGAAATTTGGGGCTGGTGACAGAGAGAGGCTAGGGTAGGACAAATAGATCTAGGAATCATCCTACAGAGATATCTGAAGCAATGGGTATGTATGAAATCACCAGGTGATGCAATATACAGAGAGAAGAGGGTGGATGGAGGCTTAGGGGACACTCACAGTTAGTGGATGAAGATACAGAAAAGGAGATTGAAGTGAAGTGGTCAGGCAGGTAGGAGAACCAAGAGAGTCTACATGCCATGAAAACCCAGAGGTAAGAGTATCAAGGAAAGGTCATTCAACAGGGTCAGTGGCTGCTGTGTGGTCTAGAAGGATGAAAACTCAAGAAAATTCTCATTAGATATGGTAAAAGAAGTAGAGACACAGATTACAGATAGACTCTTCAAGGAGATCAGCCACAAAAAGAAGAGATATGAAGTGAGAACTAATAGAAATAGATGAATAAAGTGAGGGTTTTTGTTATTGTAGTTGTTGTTGTTTTTAGGAAATAGGAGACTTAAACCTGTTTGTAGGCAGTAGGGAAACAACCAGTAAACAGAGAGAATTATAGTGAGAGAATGTTAGTGGAGGAAATCTGAAAGAGAAGATGGGAAAGAATGGGATTACTTGTGCATATAGAGGGTTTAGGAGAAGGGCCAACTCTTCATGTGAGAAAGGGAAAAAAGAGTGGTGGAAAACTGAATATGAGATGATAATGAGGGATTAAGAGGAAGGTCTTGTAAAATGATCTTAATTTTTTCAGTGAAATATGAAGTAATGTTCTAAGCTAAATGGGTGGGTAAAAGCTGGGCTGTGGAAGGCTGGAGGAGGAATAAAAATGTTTGGATAAGGCATTGGGGTGAATAGGTAATGAATCTATTAGAAAGACATAAAAAATTGTCTCCCCACAATGAGGACCCATTTCTAATTATGTATACATAAATTTGTAGTAGACCCAATGACAATCAGTTTCATGATTTTCTCCAGCTTTTTTCAGTACCACATGAGGAGGAATGGAGGCAATGGATAATGGGAGTAATACCAGGTGAGGACTGAAAGGGCAAGATTGGTGATAGGATAAGGGGGCAAGAGACTCAAGAGGAAAGTACATAGTAGAACTCTGGCTCTCTAAGGGGTCAAGATGTATATATCCAGTGCAGGGGGTGATGGCCTGGAAAAGACCTGAGGGATGAGACACTGTATTAAGGACAAAGAACAGGGTTTAGGATTGTAAAGCAAAGGGAGAAGTGGAATGATTAGATAAGGAAATTTAAGAGTTCATAGACATGGAAGTGGAACCCTGGTGGGTGATAGAAAGATCCAGGTGATAGAAAGATATATCTCTCTCTATCTCTCTCTATCTCTCTCTATCTCTCTCTCTCTCTCTCTCTCTCTCTCTCTCTCTCTATCTCTCTCTCTCTCTCTCTCTCTCTATATATATATATATATATATATATATATATATATATATCTGTGGTGAGGTAGTAAAAGTGTGCTACAAAAGGTTTAGTTGAAGAAAATGTGCATGCTTTGCCTTGTAAAGACTTCACTATGTTTGAGAGCTATCATGTAAAAGATGAATTAAATTTATTCCACTACTTGTTGGAATCAAGAAAACAATATACAGAATGACTACACAATGATAATAGCTGGCATTTTTATACTACTTTAAAGGTTGTAAAACGCTTCATATATATGTTAACTCATTTTATTCTCACAAGAATCTTGGAAAGTTGCTGCACTATTATCACCCCTATTTTACAGATGATGAAATAGAGCCACAGAGAGAATAGGTGACTTGCCCAGAGTCACATGGCTAATAAATGTCTGAGATAGGATTCATATTTCAAGCCTTCCGTATTCCAAGTACTCTTTTCTCTGTTAGCTACCTCAACGATGTAAATGAAAAGAACTACCATGAGACAACCAAAAAATGAATATTGCACAATTAGGAATAAGCTTGACCCCAAAGAAGATATATGAGAAAACATTTTTCTCTACTTCTTTGTGGAGGTGGTAATTCTTTGTGTGTAGAATATAGCATATGTTGTCAGATTTTTTTTTTTGGTATACTGATATAAGTTTTATGGATTTTTTTCTCTTTACTTTTTCTTAAAAAGAATAATTTGTTATGAAGAAAGGCTTTCTGGGAAGTGAGAGAGATGGAAAGCAAGCAGAAATTTAGGTGAGAGAAAATATAAGATATCAACAAAAATTATTTTAAAAATTCATTCTACGAGTCACATTTCTGGCCATGGTTAGTATGAGATATGTTTTGCTTGAATATGCATATTTGCTACAAGTTTTTTTTCTTTTTTCTTTCTCAGTGGAGGGAGAGAAAATAAATGCTTGCGAATTGAAAAAGAATGAAATTTTAAAAATTAGTTCTTGATCTCAGAGGGCAAACTGGGAGCAGTAAATGGAAGTTGAAGGGACAATTTCTTAACATTAGAGCTATCCATAAGAGGAACAGAATTCCTTGGGAAACAGAATTCATCCTTGCTAGGTATCTTCCATGAATGCTGGATGAGTATTATGGAAGGAATTCCTGTTCAAGTCTGGTTTGGGCTAAATGGCTTCTGAGGTCCCTTCCAAGATTTTGGATTAAAAAAAAAAAAAACACAAAAAAAAAACCCAGCCCCAACCCACAGTGCAGGCTATGAATTTGTATTTACATCCAGGAGCATATTTTATTTTAAATGTTTTCTACTGGAAACCTATTAAAACTTAAAATACAGAAAATTATGCTGAGACTTTATGTGGATCAACAGCTGAATTAAATGACTTTTGTTGAGAAATAAAAGCTTCTTATGTCTTCATAATTTTAAGCCATATCAACAGCATCTTCTAAACAGTAAAAAGGCATGACAAAGGGAGTCCTCTGTTAAAAATTGACATAATACAATTACCCAGTTTATAAATCACAGACTTTGTGAGAAAAAATTTTGATGAAAAGACTAGCTTCATAACTTACTTTTTATATGCACCTAAATAATAAGAAATGAAGGCAAAACATAAAAATGATCCTCTGCAGTAAGAGCTAAAAAACAAACTACTTTATAGTTTGGGTAACTATTAGTATAATTTAGAAGGATTAGCCTTATCTTTGTCCTTACAATGGAGGCAACATTTTATGCCTTCAACTATGATAGAATGATGGACTTATGTGATTCTTATAACTACCCCACCAAATTGTTTTTTTTACAGATTCAACCCATACAATTTAATATCTTTACCTGAACTGTCCGGCCTGCATTGATATGCTCTTCATGTAACCGGTCCCAGAGTCTGCATCGTTGATACTGTAAACACAAAAAATATTTTTTTTAACTATGTAATTTTTCATCTTTAGGAACTGAATAACTTGACTCAAGAAATTCCTTCAGGTTCTAAAATTTTCAGTAATAATTTACTCCTTTGAGAATTTTTTTTCTTTTAAAAACAACTAGGTTACAGCTTTAGACCTCTGCTATTACAGAACTATACCTGAGATTCTCCACCCTATCCCAAAAGCAAACAGTTATTTCTTCATGTTATTGCAATTACTAGAAATATTCTTGGGACAGCATACATTTCTCTAGAAGCAGAGAATGAAAAAGGCAGCTATAAGTCACAGTCTTTTAACTGCTTGAGATCTGTCTGAGCTTTGAGGAAGGGGTACAGAACAGAGTAGCTAACAAACTAGTGAAGTGTAATTGTCCTGAATTCCAACTTATCAATGATGTTTATTCAATCTCACTTGATTCTCATGCTTCTCCTCTGTTGATTATTTCCAATTAATCTTGCATTTAGCTTGTTTGTATATAATTGTTTATATGTCACTTCACCCAACAGATTGTGAGCTCCTACTGTACAGAGATTGTCTTCTACCTTTCTATTTCCATGCTTAATACAGGCCCAGTACCTAATGTTTACAGACCTCCTGCTAGTCAGAGATGTCCTCTCAAGGCCCTATTTCCACTCTGAATGAAGTTTTCCAATAAGTTTTCCAACAGTCTTTCTGTGACAGATATATACAATATAAACTGCTGCACAATGGAGAATGAAATTGTACTACTAGAGAGCTGCAGGAATTATCTGTTCTCACTGTTAAGAGCCTAGAAATAGGAAATTACCTGGCTTTCTGTTTCAAAAGTTCAAGTTAGGAACCTGGAATAATTTTTTCCCCAAGAAAAAAACTTCTGAATGGTTCTTAGGTTCCTAGGCTAGCCCACAAGAGCCCATTTAATATACAATGTTGCTGAAAAATACATATTTACAATGACAAATAGTAAACAATATCATTGCAAATACTAGCAATTATATAAGACAGAAAAACAAATCAAGGGGACAAGAAATAATGTTGGTATTTGCTTCTGAAATGAAGAACAAAGTCAGGAAATGATGTAGAATTTGTTCTATATAGTCATACTTCCCAAACTCATCTGAACCCTGTTAGTGGGGGGCATTTTTTTCATATTATAGATTCACTATCAAATGCCTGGCAGCTAGATGATGAAGTGAATAGAGTACTGGGTCTGAAGCCAGAAAGACTCATCTTTGTGAGTTCAAATGTGGTCCCATACATTTGCTAGTGTGTGACTTTGGACAAGTCACTTAACCCTGCTTGCCTCAGTTTCCATCTCAGTTTACAGATGAGTAAAAAGAGATGAAGGAGGAAATGGCAAATCACTCTAGTACCTTTGCCAAGAAAACCCTAAATGTGGTCACAAAGAGTTAGACATGATTAAAAAAATGACTGAACAATCAAATGCATCATAGTGTTAATATTGAACCATCTTCTCTCTTGTAAAGACCCTATAACTACTTCTAACAAGTACTTTTTTGTAGAGTTTATGTACTCAAGCCCTAAAAAGTACATTTTATATATGCATAGTCAGAAAAACAAGAGGGACTATATATAGGAAATTGTGACTATTTCATACTGCTTGCATTTTTTAAAAAAGTATACAGTAAATTCCATACTCTGTTTTTGAAACTGTGCTTCTTCTCCTCTAATCAATATAATAATCCAAGTCCAAAGGATCCATTATGAAAAATGCTATCCATCTGCAGAGAGAGGAATTATGAGGTATAAACTGAAGCAGATTTTTTAATTTTATTTTTCTTGTTTGTATGGGTTTTTTTTTTGCAACATGGCCAATATAGAAATATGTTTTGTATGATTTCATATGTATAAATGATATATTGCTTGTTTTCTTAAAAGGATTGGAGAGTGGCTAGAGGGAGAGAATTTGGAACACAAAAAATTTTTAAATATTAAAAATGATTATTTTTAAAAGAGAAAATAATTGAAATCTCCCTTGTCTTACTTATTTCTTTCAGAAATTTTATTCTGTTCTCTTCTGTGCATTAAGTGTTCCAATGGCCTTCTTTCCAAGAGGCAGCACTATTGCTAAAAACCCTCACTCCTTATTTCCCCTTGTCAATTCAACTAAGAGGAGAAAAAAAAAAAAAAACTTGTAACAAATAACATAATTAGGAAGTCTAGATCTTCAATTTAATGTATTTATACACCAAATCTGTGTGTATGTATGTGTGTGTACGTGCACACAACTGTTTCAGATAAAAGGGAAGTTCACCTGATCCCTGCTTCTTCCAACTCTTCCTTCATGTTTATATATCCTTTTCTTGGATAGTTCTGATTGATTACCAGAAAGTTCTTTCTTATATTGAACCAAAATTTTGCTTCTCTTCCAACTGTCAATCTCAGTTCTCCTTTTTCTTTCTCTCTTCCCCATCTCTCTTTTACATAATACATAATAATATATAATGTTGAATTTCTGTTTTACCTGTTAGCTCTTCAAATATCTAAAGATAGCATTGTGTCATGTTTCCCTACCCCATTTTGTTATTTTCATTTTCTTTTTTTGGTCAAATATTAGCTCATTCCAGGCTTTAGCTTCCCTAACCTTATCCTTACAGGTTCTACTAATTTGTATATATTTAAATTGTTGTTGGTGATATGCACCTGCTTCCACTATGCCCTTTTAAAATCCAAGTACATGAGAGATCTCCCACAGCAATTACATGGGTCTTTTAAGAGTATCTTCTTTTTTTATTGAGACAATATTTTTATTTTGTTGTCAGAATTTCACATGAAAGCCTTCCATCTCTCTCTGTATCTTTCTTTTTGGTATCTCAGACTACAGTGTTATGCCTATATTTCTTTGAACTGTCTGAAATTAGTTTTTTTTTTTTAAGTCTAAAGTATACCTACTTATATTGTCATCCTTGGATATTACTAAAACATGGTACAGTCAAATTTTTCTAAAGTTCCAACTGTTTCCACTTCACCAATATAGTCTTTCTTTTCTATAAGTTAAAATTAGGTTCAAAGTAATAGATTCCCTCATTCTTTCTTTTAATTTATAAAAGATAAACTTATGTGCTGAAAGCAAATTATCTAATAAATTCTTGCCTGGATAAGACAATTTCAATATATATTTTAGTGCATAATATAAGCTAACAGTGATGATCCTATGACATAGAGCTCCAGGTGTTCACAGTACATTGCTTTCATTGTTTTCTACAGCTATGGGGTGATTTAATTAAAGCTTTCTTCCAATTATCTCTGTATTTCTTTGATGTTCAATATAATAAATATTTTATCTTTCTACACTAAGCTCTCTCCAAGAATGTGTTCTTTTGAAAGTAAGTCATTGTCTATCAGGATTCTCAATATTTTCTCTTTGCCCAGAGTGAACTGCACTCTTAATTAAACTTATACACATACATATCTTTTAA
This sequence comes from Gracilinanus agilis, assembly GCF_016433145.1. Taxonomy (NCBI): domain Eukaryota; kingdom Metazoa; phylum Chordata; class Mammalia; order Didelphimorphia; family Didelphidae; genus Gracilinanus; species Gracilinanus agilis. Next base: position 151,461,268 of record NC_058130.1, read on the forward strand.
AATGTGCTGCTTAATTCTATATGGATGGAAAGTCATAATCTATTAAATAACTAAATAATCATCTGAAAACCTACTATGTATAAGGTACTGTATTAGTCTCTGGTCTTCCTCTAGCTCAAGAAACAGATTGAATGGTCAGGAATATGAAGTAAATTGGAGTCAAGTAATATATATCAGCACTGAAACTAGGTTCTTGCTTTGAAACTATACATCCATAGTATATATACACTATAATTATTTTGATATTTTCTTCAATTTCACAAATACTGGAAAAGAATATTAAAGCAAAGCAAAACTCATACAAAAGACTGAAAGATTTAGTACAAAAGTAATTGAGAGAAAGAGGGGCTGAGAGACCACAAGAGGGAATGACATAAAGAAGGAAAATAACTAACTATAAAGAGAAAGGCTCTCCTTCTTGTTCAGAGTCTGCTTTCTAGAGCATCTCTAAAGGTTTTTCTCTCTATAAGGTCAGTGCTCCTGTGCCTTGGATCTGGTACCTTTCCCAATCACATTCCCTAAAATGAATCTCTTTCCATCCCTTCTTCTAAAGCAGTTGAGGTTCTCTTTCCCCAATGCCAGACAATATCTCCTGAACATGTTAGGACTTCTGCTCTCTCTAACCCCTACTTTGTTATTCCTGAGCAAACATCTTCAAAATATGAAGAGTTACTTGTGGTAAACAACTGGAGGGTGGAGAGGTGTGGAGAGAACAATGGTATGGGTTAAGAAAAGAATCAGATGTATATTAGCTGTGTACTGGGGAAGACAGGTATCTAATATCTGCCTAATAAAGGAACTGATTTTAAGATAAAATAATAAGGAAAGGATTTAGCTATGACTGGGCAACAATAATACTTTTAGAACAGGGGTCGGCAACATATGGCTGTTTCTGCAGGAACCATAAAGTCAATTTTTTTTCAGGCGCTGTTACAGTAGCGCGCACTGTGAGCACTGTATGGATCTCATGAAATTACATTTTAAAAAATGTGGCGTTTATGGCTCTCGTGGCCAAAAAGGTTGCTGACCCCTGTGTTAGAGACACTTTGGTGAAGGCTCTATCAGAATATACTCACAAACACAGGTTCCAGAGTCCACAGTCAAAAGAGAAGCAGATGGGAGAAGGAAAAACCAGTGCAAGCTATGGATATCAGAGCCAGGTAAGAAAGCCAAACCAAGGTACTGTATGAGGGGAAAGAATGTTTTGGAGCAGGGGTTGGCAACGTATGGCAATATATCTCAGACCTCTTTTTCCTCTTTAAAATGCTGCCTCAGAGTGAAGTGATGAGATTAAGATATACTTTTGTAACACTGAACATCATTTTATCAATGATCAGAAATCAATTAAATTCATGTATTGTCTTCTATGTATCAGGCAGTATGCCTGGTGCTGCAGATATAAAGACAAAAACAAAACATCCTATATATTCTCAGGGGGGAAGGATGCAACACATACAGTTAAATATGTAAAAAGAGAATAAATACAAAGCATTTCAAGAGGACAGAAAGAACACTCTGAATTGGGGGTGTCAGGAAAAGACTTCTATAGGAGGTGACATCTGATTTTAAATGTAAAAGCAATTATATTTATCATCCTTACTGTAGGAAAAGGGGGTAGATAACTATCAGACTCTCAAGAATAAAAACTTGCAGAGATACGGAAAAAATTAAGCCAAAAGAATTCAGAGAACAGGATAGTCATTTCTTATCACTAAAGTATGAGGTAATATGTAAACACTATGTTTGGATAGTTTCTGTATTTTAATTACTAAATAGTCTAATAAATCAATATTGATTAATAAAAAATCTGCAGTCTATTTCCATATATCCTTTCCTAAAGAAATACTCTATGAGTGACTTGTTTGCAGAGTAGAAAAACCAACAGATAAAATAAACCCCATTGTTAAATCAACAAGAGCCAGGTGTTTTAGCAAAGCATCTCATCTAATATTTCAAATTTAGTTAAAATCCACAATAAATAAAAGTAGACCTATGTAACTGTTTCCTCATTGATAGAAAATGAAGGGGCTCACCTTCTCAATATTTATCTGGTGTTTTCTCAACCTTTCCAGGTCTGTAGGGATTACCACTTTAATGAATTTCTGGATAGCTGGCTCAACACGGCGCAATTTCACTCTTTCTTCTTCTTCAGACATTGTAAAATGGAGGTGTGTCACCACTTGCTCAAACTGCTTTCTCCACTTACTTAGAAAAACCTAAAAATAAACATTTATTTAAGCATATTTGCTAATCAACTTCCATGACTTAATTTTTAAAAAAAACTACTGTACTTTATATGTGCTCTAAGCAAAGTATAAGGCATTTATTGAAAATATAATACTAAATGTAAATAAAGCTCTGTAAAAATTACCCTTTAACATTTCTGAGGAAGAGTATCTTGGATCAATTAAAGAAAACAAAATTACATTTCACTCTCTAACAATAACAAGGTATTTATGTAACCATATGCTGAAAAATACTTTAGAATTTATTTGTAGCTAAAAGTTTCCAAAAATGAAATTCCTGTTAAGGTGACTAATAGTTTTGTGGTTCTTCTCTTCAACTGCAATACAATACTTTTCACTATAATTTACTAATATTTCACTTGTATTTACAAACAAGCATTTTTTTCTAATTTTCTCAGCCTGTACTTGTTCTATAAATGGTACATAAATAAAGACAAAACTTTATGCTACTAAATAAATGCCATTATTCATACACTAAATAAGTATTCATTAATTATTATATACATGCCAATCACTTAGTTCTTCAACCTATTTAATTCTCACTACATATTCCTCTAACTCAGCCATACTCAAAAATGGTCATACCTTTGATCTTACCCACAAATGCACCACCCTCCATATTCAAGAATTCTGAAATCCTGCTGATTATAAGTTATTAGCTTTCTATTCCTCCTTCTGACTTCCCTTACCAAACCACACTCTTTGTATATACCATGACCTCAAATACCTTAATCCCTTGGTTTGTTCTCAGGTCATTCCCCGGCCCCCCCAATTGGCTACTCTCTCCTCTTTTCCTCATCTTGACCAGTTAAAATTCTTGAGTCTCTAGTCACTTTATCATATTGAAGACTGCATCCTGACAGCCCGAGCATTGGGATTATTCCCTACAAGCCACTGTCTTCTGTTGAACTAAGGTGGAGAAAATCATGCCATAATTATAATTGAGCTCATTACAAATTTGTCTTAAACAATCTCACCTGGGGCCTCACTGCTGCTAGGCAATCCTACTATATTTTCCCTTATTAATTTACTATACCATTCTTTAGAGGCTCTTCCAAACTTTTTCATCCCTATCAAACTTCTAATGGTTCCTCCACTCCCCTACTTTGTCAGATGAGAACCCTGTCTCAGATTTTACGGAAAAAAAAACTGAGACCATTTTCCATGAGCTCTCTCTTTTTCCTTCTTTCTCATCTTCTATCACTATTATGCCTTCTGCTATCATCTCCTTCTTCACTAGTATCACATGAAGAAGTGGCGTTATTCCTTATTAAGGATAACCCTCTCTACCTAGAAGAGGTCAAATTCCAACCTTTCTCCTCTAACAGACTGCCCCTCTGTCATTCTCACTCTTTCATTTATTTTCAATATCTCCCTCTATAGTGGCTGTTTTGATACGTCTTATAAATGTGTCTATATCTCTCCTATTCTGAAAAAAACCACATCATTTGATCTTTCTTTTGCCAATGACTATTGTTCAATATCTCTTTTGCTCTTTGTGGCTAAACTTGAAAAGGCTGACTATAACAGGTGCCTCTACTTTCCTCTCTCTTCTTAAGCCCTTACAATCTGGCTTCTGACTTCATCATTCCACCTAAATATGTTTCCTCTTTCCAAAGTTACCAATCCTTATCCAAGTCATGTCCCATAACTATAGGCATCACTTAGGGCTAGGTCTCTTGTCTTCTTCCTCTATACTACCTGACCTGGCAACTTCATCAGCTCCCATTAATTGAATTACCATCTCTTAGTTGATGTTTCTCAAATATATCCACCCTGTTCTAACTTTTCTGATCTCCAAAATTATTTCTTCAACTGCCTTTCAGAGATCTCAGAATGGATATCTAGTAGACATCTTAAATACAATGCATTTAAAACTGAATGTATTAATCTTCTCCCCCAAACTCTTTTACTGTAGAGAATAAAATCGTCCTCAGTCTCCCAGACTAACAGATCTAGGTGTTATCCTTCATTCAATATTGTCTTTCATCCTTCTAAGCTGTTGCCAAAACCTATTGATTTTACCTTTGTAACATTTCTTTAACTCACCCTCTTCTCTCCTTTGAAACTGCCACCACTGTGGTGCAGGCCCTCATAACCTTTTGCTTTAACTATTTCATTAGCCTGCTAGTGTGTCTGCTCCTGAAGTCTCTCCTCATGTCAATCCATCCTCCATTCAGTCACTAAAGTGATTTTCCTCAAGGTCAGGTCTGACCACATCACCCCTTACTCAATAAATTTCAGCAGCTCCTTATTATGTTTTACTCCCTGACATTTACTCTTCAATCCATTGACATCAGCCTCCTGGCTATTTAATGAAGAAGATACTTCATTTCTTTGCTGCAGACATTCTCTCTGGCTGTCCCCCATTCTTGGAATGTTCTCCCTTCTTACTTTTGTTGACTGGTTTCCCTGGCCCCCTTTAAGTCCCAACTAAAATACCAACTTCTTTAAGAAGCCTTTTCCAATTCCTTTTAATTCTAATGCCTTCCTTTTTCTAATTATTTCCTAATTGTCTTGTATATAGCTTGTCCGTATATTTTTGTTTTTTGCTTCTTGTCTTCCTTATTAAATTGTGAGCTCTTTGAGAGTAAATTCTATCTTCTACCTCTGTTTGTCTCCCTAGCATTTATAATGTCTGACACATAGCAAGCCTTTGATAAATGGATTAAATGACTGGATACTATTCTTAAATATTTCAAAAATCTGTGACTTCATCAGTATGAATATGATTTTCACTGATTCAGATTGTAATTCTTCTCTGACGTGATAGATGGTTTTTGATAGAGTCATAGATTTAAAGCTGAAAGAGATCATAAAGGTCACCTAATCCAATCTTTCCACTTTACAGATAAACTGAGGTCCATATAGATGATGTAACCTGTGCAGTGTCAAACACAAGTGTCAGAGGTAAAGTCTGAACTCAGATCTTTCTGAGTTAAGGCCATCTTTCTTGTCCAGCTCTGACTGTTTTAATTGTGATTGAAAATTTTATCATCCTATAGCTGGCCTGACAATGAATCTTAGTAAAAACTATACCTAAGTAGTGGGATTGTGTGAATTGAATATAAATTGTACTCCCTTATTTAATTTGAAAACCCATTTTTGATCAGTATCAGCCCCACCCTTTGACTATGTGGCACAGGGGGGCTGGTAGAATTCCCTTTGTGACTGGTGGTATGCTTGGAAGTCAGGAGTTGGACTCACACTGATGTTAAGCCTATGTGACCAAAGAATTCCAAGAGGAGTGATGAAAATCTGCTTTATAAGAGAGGGGACAGAGGAAGCTTTCTCTCTCTCCCTTCTCTGGAGTGTTAAACTCTTGGCACATACTGGGCTTATCTCACAGCCATTTGCAGATGAGGTGAGATAGCTTGTGTAAAGCAGCTAGGAAATGGGGTAGCCAGGTGATCATGTGATCTTTCTCTCTAACCTTTACTAATAAATTATAAATTAATATACAGTCTCCAGAGAATTTTAATCATAATAGGATCAGCTTCCAGGTGCTCTATTAGCTAATAGCTAGATGATTACAAATTCAGCATATTTGCAACATGATAGGCTTTGTAAAAAAAATAGAGGGAAGAAATGGGTGCAAAGTTTATTTAAATAACTCTTCCTCTCCCTATTTCTCTAGATAACTGGTTGTCATATAGAAGAGAGATTTGATTTGTTCTGCTTAGCGATAGAGAGCAGAGTAGGATCAATAGGTAGAAGTGTCAAAAGGCAAGTTTTAGGTTTGATGCAAGGAAAAAAAATCCTAATAATTTGTTGTTGTTGTTGTTCAATTACACCTGACTCTCCATGATCCCATTTAGGGCTTTCTTGGCAAAGATACTAGAATGGTTTGCCATTTCCTTCTCCAGTTCATGTGACAGATGAAAAAACTGAGGAAAACAGTGTTAAGTGACTTCCCCAGAATCACATAGCTAATTGTCTGTGGCCAGATTGAACTCATGAAGATGAGTCTTCTTTTCTGGCACTCAATCTACTATGCTGTCACTACCCCAATTACAGCTATCCAAAAATGGAATTAGTTGTCTCAGAAGGTTATGAGTCCTGCTTCATTAGCAATCTTCCAATCAAAGCCTAGGTGCCCAATTGTTGGTATGCTGTAGAGTGGATTCTTGAGTTTGACTAGAAGACCTCTAAAATTCCTTCTAATTCTGAGTCTGTAAGACTCAAATGAATTTTGTTAGCTTACTTTTCTGAAGTCAAATATACAGTCGATCACTAGGGCTACACTTTGGAGCCTGGCAATATATTCATAGTATGCACTGTGCTGGAAATGATTTTGAGAACCCAGAATCCACATGATAGTCCAATAAAACATGGAAGGACTTTAGTGGAAGACCACTATGTTTTGCACATAAAAACGAGTCCTAAGAGAGCAAATCAAATGCCTGTTTAGAAAACTAGTCATAGTCATCAAGAAAGTACTAAGACATCATAGGCAGGTACCTACTTGAAAAAAATGAAGGTGAAGTAAACAAAAATTATTTACCACTACATTTTCTAATAGCTAGGTGTTATTAGGAAATCAGAAAAGTTTAATGCCTATTGTTTACAAAAAATCTAATCACATCAAATTCATCTCATTTCTGATATCATCTCAGCTCTGACTGCTGCTAGAAAATTTATTCATTAATCTTTAGATATTTCCTTATCATTTCCCCCACAAAAAGCTACAATTAAACCCCACCCTTAAATTTAGTTACAAAATAGTTATTAATCCTTTTTCAGGGTTGACATCTCCACCTAATTTCCTTCTTTTTTCTGAATACCGAATACTCAAAGGATTTAGAATTGGAAGGATTCTTGGATATCTGAATTCATTTCTTCATTTTATTAAAAAGGAAACTGATTAGCTATTCGTAAAGTCATTTGTGGACAGTATCCCAGATAGCAAAGTAGGGATATGAACTCAGATCTTCTGTTCTAAAATCATTGTTCTTTCTACAACATCTTGCTGATTCCTTGTTCCCACATTTATCCCTTCTTTCTCTAAATGCACAAATATTTCTTTGGTGCCTCATCCCTTTTCCTTCAAATATTTACAGTATTATGAAGAAAACACTAGATTTTAAATCTTGGCTCAACTACTGACTCTCTGTGTAGTCCTGAACATATCACTTTATCTCTACAGGCCTCTATTTCCTTATATGTAAAGTGAAGGTTTGGACTAAATTATCTCTAATATTCCTTCCAACTCTAAAACTTCTTATTCTATGAGGTTTACTTCCGTCTTATAAAAACTTTTCATTTGACCCTGATGCTCTCTGTAGCTATCATCTTATTTGGCTCTTTCCTTTCACTGACAGTCTTTTTTAAAGAATGCCTTATATTGAAACATATAACTGTCAAAGTGATAGTTTTAAAGCACATATTATTTTCCTTCATAATAAACACCAGTGATTCTCTGTTACCTGTAGGGGCAAATTCAAATTCCTCTATTTGGCATTTAAGTTCTGTACTACTTGGTCTCAACTTATCTTTCTGGACTTCTTTCACCTTACTCCCCCTACATGCAACCTACTTTTCAGTCAAACTATCCTTCTTGTTGTTCCTCTCACAAGAATATTCTAACTCCTATCTCCCTACCCTGGTACAGGTGTTGACTCCTAATCACAATGAAATGATGAAACAGGTGTTTCTAGTAGACCAAGTTGGTATTCTGGATTTATTTTCCCCAAAAAATAAGGTTATGAGGTGCTCAAGTTCAAGAGTACTTAATATAGTGCAGAAATTTCACCTACTATCTTTAAATTATTCCACTCCACCACAACTTTAGGTAAAGCAATATTGCAGTAGTAGTTAGTTTCATATCTATATAATATGGTAGAACAATATAAATGGTAGACCCATTGTTGGCTGGTAAAAATTTGGACTGGCTCCAAATAGATGGAGAGACTAAAGATTATGTAATTTTCATAATTGTAATACGAACTCCTATTGTTCAGTTGTGGCCAACTCTTCATGACTCTATTTGGGATTTTCTGGGCAAAGAAAACAAAGTAGTCTGCTATTTCCTTCTCCAGTTCACTTTATAGATGAAGAAACTGAGCAAATAGCATTAAGTGACTAGCCCAGGGTCAACTCCAAATGGGGCCATGAAGAGTTGGACATGACTGAAATGACTGAACAACAAAAACACATTTAGTGATATTTTATTATTTGTAAAGTGTTTTATATATGTATCATTATCTTATTTTAGCTTTCCAAAAGCCCTAACTGATAAGTATTATATTACTATTCTGCATCTTATAGATAAGGACATTAATACACTAAAGGGATAAGTGACTTGGTATGCTTTGGTGGTAACATTTGAAACTAGATCTCCCCAGGTACAGAAGATTTGTCTTTACAGAGTTTATGTGGTACACTTCTTTGTATATCCCAGCTAAAGATATGAGGGCCTGAGGTAGGGGGAATTCAGAACTGATGTCATTATTTCCATCATGCTTTTCCCCACCAGGCCTTCATATTGCTAATGACTGAAATACAAATGGAAAATGTTATCTTCCAATTAAAGTAAAATTTTACATGTATATTGTTTATTTATATTATCTTCATTTGTAAAAAGAATATGAGCTTCCTGTGAGAAAAGATTATTTCCATTTTTTGACTCTCAATCCCTACTAATGAACAGGGCCTGGCACACAGTAGTCACTTAATAATGCTCGATGACTTATTGATTTCTGTATGTGATTCCTTTGCTTTTCTATCAAGTCATTCCTTGTAACAAAGAAAAAAAAGATGTAAACAAGCATTTCAATAAAACTAATCAATACATCAATGAAATCTAATAGTCTATGTAGGTTCTATATCCAGAGTTCCCTACCTCTTCCCAAAAGAGGACTGGTAGTCATCTATTTATTTTCAACATGATTTTACACAAACAATAACCAAAAGTATTGTAATAAAATATGAGAAAAAAAGGAAAAGTAACATAATTGACTTTAATAAACATATCAGAACTAATACATCCAAAAGAATGTTGTCTCAAAGTAGCCACTGTAGGGTGCTGTTACAATGATGCTGTTGCAAAATATTTTTAGTATTTCTTTCATAGTGTGTCATATAGACATGACCAACAAGATGGAAAACAATATTTTTTCCCCAGTCCTAATGAAATCTCAAAAACTCCCCAAACTAGGAATTATAGATGGCTTTTCAGGCCAAACTCTAAGAAACCTAACAAAGTAATAATCTGAAGAATTAACAGGCTAATTCCTCAGCATCCTCTAACCCACCAAACCATATGTTCTAGTGGGGCAGTACAAACCATCCCACTAATTTGTGTTCTTAGGATCCACTCAGAAATTTCCTGGATGGTGCTGCAGTGCACTCTACCACTACCCTCACCTCACCATTTGGTGGCAGTAAACAACAGATCTCAACTCTGCCCAACCTCTTGTGGAGTGGGTGGATGTGTGCATATAGGTAAAACAAACTATTCCTGAGGCAGGTGTCAAAATGTGAATGAGGATACTATAGGCCCAAAGTGGAGGAAACTGGCATCCAGCTGGGTCAGCTCAGTCCCTCTAAGAAATCACTTAGGGTAAGGGATGAAACTGTTGAAAAGTGAATTCTCCAACACAAGAGACTGAAATAACTTTAAAGTACAGTCCTCCATCAGAGGGGAAGGACTCAGAAAATAATGGAGGGTGGAGGGTCTTAAATGACTAAAGCCCTTAGAAGAAAGAAAATTCAGCTAAAAAACTAGAGTACAAGTTGATAATTCAACAGTGGAGATATTAAAATAGAAGGGAAAATGGCCACCAAGATACCCAAGTACAAATATCTCTAAATAAATATTGCAAAAGAAAGGAAACTGAACTAACACCTGACGAAACAGAGGAATCCCAATGAAACAATGGATTCCCAAGACAGCACTGAACCAAAAGCAGGATGTTCCTAAATTGTTTAAGAGAGAAATAAGAATCTTGAAGGCTGACATTAAAAGGAAATACATAGCAGAACTTGAGACTTGCAAAGCATAATAGAATAACTTGAATCCAAAAGTGGCAATTATCTCCAAGAAGCAAAAGAGATAACAATTGGGAAAATAAATGAAAAAATGAAGATTAATTTGGAAGAAGAGAAGCCAAATGGCATGTTATTTTAATAACTCACACATACAATCTCTATTTCTACAAAGGCAAAACACATTGATTTTGAAGACAGGCTGTGCAGGAGACAAACTAAGCAATACAATTCTAGAAGAATAGAAATTAAAAAACCCTGAAAACCACAATGGAAAAAATAATAAAAAGACAAGTATCCCAAACTTGCTGACACTTAAGAATGCAGAAAACAGTTCTAAATCTAAAGAATCCACTAATTATCTATAAGAAAAAAATCTTGTGCTAAAAATTAGATTTAACAATTCCAATACTAATCAATCAATAAACATTTATTAAGCATCTATTATGTGTCAGGATCTGCGCTAAGTACTGAAGATATAAAAAGAGGGAGTAAGAGTCTCTGACCTTAAAGAGCTTACAATTTAATAGGGGAGACAACATGCAAACAAATATATTCCAAGCATAAACACAGGAAAAATAGAAAATATGTAACAGAGGAAAGGCATTAAAAGTAAAAGGAGTTGGGAAAGGCTTCTAGTAAAAAAATATTTTAGTTGGGACTTAAGGAAGGAGTTCAATAGAGCTAAAGAGAAAGTGTTCTAAAAATGGAGAACAGCCAGAGAAAACGCTTGGAGATGAGAAATGGTTGTTGTTCATAGTCAACTTCTTGATGTTGGGGGTCACAATACAGTGTGTTAGATTGTGGCTGATCATTTCAATAAGAGCTGAGAAATGAAATGTCTGTTCATATGTCTATTCAGCCAGGAGGCCAGTGTTATTGGATCAGAGTAGGTATCAAGGACAAACGGGTAAGAAACCAAGGAAGGTAGGATGAAGCTAGGTTAAGAAGAGCTTTGAATGCCAAGAGGAAAAAGATGAGGAAACCGAGGCAGAGAAAAGTTACTGCCTTGCCCACTGACACAAAAATAGCAGGGAGAAGTGGGATTTATAACTAAGCTCCCTGGCTCAGGAGGTCTCTGCGCTCTCCCCTAAGCAACATGCTGAAGTCAATGAAAATTTTTTCATAGCTCTCTATATTTCACAGTACCTCAACATCCACAGAATAAAATATTACAGCTGTCTTTTACAAGTGTCCCCATCATTATCACCCTCCTTTATCATATTTCTGTTACATGCAGTCTACCAGATTTCCTGTGTGTATTTTCAGGTCTGAATTTCCCACCCGTGTCTTTTTCAGACATCTCCAGGTCAGGCCACACGAAGCCACCACATCATGGTCTTCCCTCAGGGGTCACACGCAGAGTCTCCTATCACTGATCTCTTTCTACTCCCTCATGATTCCATTGACTTCTCTAATGTTAGGGCACGTGGATTTCACCACCCACGCGCCCAAAGCCAGTCCAGGGACCAGGTTCGCAAGGCCACGTGTCACTCCATTACATCACAAGGGGAAAGGAGGGGGTCAAAGGAAGGATGTCTATCTCTGGTTTCTCCACCACGTCACTAGTTTAACCGCCCCGCCCCCAAGCTGGGAGGGGCTCCTCAAAACCACTTCCGGTGACTTTTGTCAAGCTTCTCCAAATCTCTTTGAAGATGGAAACTGAAATCCTAAAATTAGTTACTTCTTCAGCTTGGTCCCTGCCAGGGATTTGGAGGCTCTGATCCTAGCAGAGAAGGCAGATATCAGCCATCCCGCCCCGCCTAAGCGAATCCCTCGGCTTGGATCCCTTCCTGCTCCTCCCATTTACGTGCTCCTAACCGTGCTGCAGCTCGCGCGCGGGTCCCTAGGCAACCCCTCTCCCGGCGTTCCCCTTACCTCGCCCTCGGACGCTGGCTGAGACTGGGGCCACCCCCGCGTCCCACCCCCACCCCGCCCCTGCCGGAAGAGGCAGCACGCGGGGTGGCGCAGGCGCGGTGATGGCGTGGGGGAAGGGAAAACCACTGTGAGATCCGTGCTCTAGACGCCGACAGACCTCTCCCTCTTTAAAGCGCAGCAACCAGGGTGGGGGAGGAATCGGCGTGGGGCGCACTTGCATACTCGTAGCTACCCTGCAGTCTCCTGGCTGCGTGGATGACCCAGCCATCGCCACCACACTTCAGTTCTGACCCTGGAGTTTGACAACCTTCCCAAGTGACGTAAGTAAGCCCTAGTATTTGGCCTTGGGGGCCCACTAGGAAGCTTGTGGATGTTTAGAATCCAGTCTGACTGACCATGGAGCCTAAGCAGTCAGTCCTGAAATTCAAGGTCCACACCTGCTGGGACCTGGGTGTGTAAACAACACACCCTGACGCACCCACGGACGCCTACTCCAGTACCCGTGGTTTTTGCTCTTTGCCACGCCCTTAGTCCCTCCCCCGGAGGCGCGGGACTGCGAAGTAAACAGGTTTGTTTTACTTCACTTTTTCTTGGGACTTTGTGGAGCTGCCCTGACTTTCAAACTGCAAGGAACTTGGGAGTTAGCGAAAGTTTCCAGAAGTAAAAAGGCCAAAGAAAATTAAATAATAATAATAATAATTTTTTTTTTGCTAAATCAGAAAAACAGAGTTGCAGCTCTCGAAAGTTAAGCCCCAAAAGGTATAATGTTACTGAATTTTAGCCACCAATTTAAAGCATTTTTTTCTTTCACTTTTTAATCTAGGGGGACCTTAAACAAAGTTCAGCCACCTCTCTCCTATACACACCTTTAATCCAAATAACTACACCGGAAAAAAACACACAGAAAAAATTATCCCAGAGACAAGAGAATTGTATAAAATGTTACAAATTCTCTCTCTCCTACACCTCTCCAAAAGGCAAGCAGTATATTAACTGATACATGTGAAGTCATGCAAAACATTCCTATGTTGGCCATGTTGCAAAAGAAAACAAAAAATGAAAAAGTATTCTTCAAACTGCACTCAGTTCATCAGTTTTTGACACATTCTTACAATTTGGATAGATAATATTTTTCCTTAAGGATTGTGAAATGATTTAGATTTGAACACAGGAGAGCTTCTGACTTCAATCAAGAAAATCATTTCAGCACTTAATGTGTGTCAGGCACTGTGCTAGACAAAAATGGAATATTTGCCTTTTAGGGCCTTAGGATCTAATGAGAGGAAACAATTTGTATTCATATAGGTTTATTTCTATTCTTACACTCTACTCTTTTCCACCTTCATTGCTGCAAGTTATTTTTTTCGTTCACACAACATTCCCTCTTTCAATTCTTGTCTTTAACTTTTCCCTGCCTGGCCCCTTTTCAGAAACTATAATGTTCTCATTTCTCTCCTCAGCCCCTGATGACTTCCTCCAAGACTCAGCTCAAATCCAGCTCCTGTAGACCTTTCCACATTGCCTGACCCCAGTCCCCCTACATTAGTGATTTCCTTCTAAGATCTCATTAGATGATGTTCAGCCACACTTAGAAAATAAGCTCCTGGGGCAGCTGGGTGGCTCAGTGGATTGAGAGTCAGACCCAGAGATGAAAGGTCCTAGGTTCAAATATGATCTCAGACACTCCTAGCTGTGTGACCCCGGGCAAGTCACTTAACCCCCATTGCCTAGCCCTTAACACTCTTCTCCCTTAGAACCACTACACAGTATTGATTCTAAGATGGAAGGTAAGGGTTTAAAAAATTAAATAAAATATTCAAAAAAAATACGCTCCTTCAAGGCAGGAGTGGTGTTTTTACCTTCTATACAGTTCCCTAACACTTAGCCCAGTGCCAGACACAGGAATTGATAAGTGATTGTTGACTGACCAGGGTAAAGGGACAGAAAGCATAAGCTCCTAGGGAGATCTGGAACAGTGGTATTCAAATTAAACCTTGAAAGATGCTGGGGATTTTCAGAAGCAAAGATGAGGGAGGACATTCCAGGCCTGGAGGACAGGAAGCAACATGGCGGGGAATGCATGTATTTTGTTCAGGGCACCGTGCTAAGTAAGCAATGGGAAACTAAAGACCAAAGCAAAATTATTCCTGTCCTAAAGGAACTTACATTCTTCCAGGGAAGAGGATATGTACACAAAGTATTTTTAATAGCATGATGAGGTCAGAAGCCAAGTCATAACGACTTGGGAAAAAAAATTGAGAGAAGTGGAGACAGAGTATAAACTCTTTTTTTTTTTTTTTTCAGGAGTTTGGCCCCAGGAGAAAAGGAATTAGTACTTAGAATTTGAAGATTAAGTTAGGAGTTGACTGTAGGGATAATTTACTGGAGATCAGAAGTGATGGGATAAAGGGTAAAGGGATTGGTCTTGATGAGAAGAACCACCTTTAGGGTTTGGTATAAAGAAGGAGAGGAAGTAATGTCAAGGGGATATGAGTTGTAGAGAAGATGAGAAGAGGGAACTTGGGGCAAATGGCCTTACTTTTTTCCCCCTAGTAAAGTATCAAATGAGGTTCTTAGCTGTGAAGGTGGGCAGGATGGAGTTACTGTTAGAGGCTTGGGAAGAGAAGTAAAAGTATGGAACAGTAGCTCTGACAATAGGTTAGGGAATCATTAAGAGAATTTTAAGTTTTGCCTTGCTGCACTGAGAGTCCAGTTGAGATTAAATAGTAAATTTATAGTGGACCCAATCAGCATAGTTGAATGACTTTTTTCCAGCTTCCTCCAGGAATTACATGAGTAGGAATTTGGAGGCAAATGGAATATTTCTGGGTTGGAGTTTGGGAAGGTATTATTGGCATTAAGCCAGGAGAGCAAGGGATTCAGATGTAAAGGTAAATGTAAAGTTGAATTGGTTAACTAAAATAAACATTGGGAAGAGATGCAAGTGAAGTCAGAGAAGGGTGATGACCCCTAGAGAAGGGTACTGTGGGGTAGAGCAGTCTGCATGGAGGTCATGGTAAGATGCAGACTAGAGAGTAGAAGAAGAAGGGGATAGAGAGATGAAATTGAAGGAAGTTATGACTAGATAAAGGACTTTTAGATTTCTTGCTTATGGAAGTGAAACAGTTTGGGATGATAGTAGGATCAAGGGTGTGACAGTCTCTGTGTAGTTGGGGTGTAGAAGTAAACCATGGGAGTTTAGTATTGGGGTATCTGAGGGAACATCAACATGTATGTCCAAGTTCCCTAGCATGAGGGCAGGAAATGCAGCCAAAGAAGGAACTGTTGGACTCTGATTGCAGATCAAAACACTCCATCTTTCACTTTATTTCCTTTATAAGTTTTTTTTTTATTACATGATATGCATCTTCTGTTTATAACATGGGGAATATGGAAATGGGCATTGAATGAAAGTACTGGCATAACCTATAACAGACTATTTACTGCCTGGTAAGGGTAGGTTAGAGAGGGAGAGAATCCAAATTGCAAAATGCCAGAAAACAATTGTCAAAAATTGTTTCTACATGTAATTTTTTACAAATGAGGGCAGGAAATGTGAGAAGGAAGACTGAAAAGTTATTGAACTCCTTCAGAAAGTATGCTTAGAAATGTGTTGTTTTTTTTTAGGAGAACCTGGACTATATGAATACAAAAAGATAAAAGAAGGTTCCGGGTTAAGATGGCGGCAGAGTAAGAAGCAGCTCTTAACCTCTCCTGACCGAAACACACAAAACTCCTCAAGGGGACATAAAAACAAGTCCACACGAATGGAGGAACCCCACAACAGGGCACAGCGTGGAAGGTACGTGGAATCGAGGCATTTCCATGCTATAAAGGGGTGAAACAGCTCTCACCAAATAGCGGGCTGAGCAACCACCCCACCCCCACCCCCTCCACACACAACATCTATAGCGCCGAAGCCAGCTAAAAAGAAATAGAGCAAGTTTGGGGCACCCATCGAGTCATTGGCAGCTCCGGGGCCTGTTCCTGAGAGCAGCAAGATTTAGGACCCCAATAAGCCAAAAAACGCACGCAAAATCTGAGCGCGGGAGCAGAGAGTGGACGCAGGGCGCAGAGCGCAGGCTGAGAGTGCAGGCCCTGCGGAGGCGTGGGTGAAGGCAGACACAGCCAGGAACTAAAGCCTGAGTGGGGAACCAGCGTGGACGGATATACGACTGTGGAAGCAGCGCCCTGAGACGTGTAAAGGAACCTCCCACAGAGGATCAAGCAAGGGGGTCCACCAGGGGGCTGGACCTTGGAAAAAACCAGAACTCAGACCTCAGGAGCCAATAGACTGTGGACAGACACTGAGCGCGAGGATAAACCTGAGAATCTGCTGGGCTAATGATGGCTACCCAGTCTCAGGAAGCTCAAAAGAGAAAGAATAACAACAAGAAAAAGAAGCCTTTAACACTCGACAATTTTTACACAGAGAAAATCCAGACAACCGAGCAAACAGAGGAGGAGAACAAACAAGCATCCAGACCCTCCTCAAATAAGGAAAACTCCTCACAAGCTATGGAAGAGTTCAAAACTGAGATTTTGAGGAAAATGGAAGAGATCTGGCAAGAAAATAACTGTTTAAAAGGTAGAATCTTGCAATTGAACACCAGAGATGACCAGATTGAAAAGGAATACCAGATTATGGCCAAAAACCAGAAGATTATGGCCGAAAACCGAAAGATTATAGCCAAACATCAATCCCTAAAGGCTAGAATTGAGCAAGTAGAAGCTAATGATCTCTCAAGACAACAAGAACAAATAAAACAAAGTCAAAAGACTGAAAAAATAGAAGGAAACATGAAATATCTCAATGAGAGAGTGACAGACCAAGAAAACTGGTCTAGAAGAGACAATTTGAGAATAATTGGTCTTCCAGAAAAACCAGAAATTAATAGAAACCTGGACTCCATACTAACAGAAATAATTCAGCAAAATTGCCCTGAAGTCCTACAACAAGAAGGCAATATAGACATTGAAAGGATTCATAGAACACCTGCGACATTCGATCAAAAAAAGAAAACGCCCAGGAATATAATTGCCAAATTCAAGAGTTTCCAAGCAAAGGAAAGAATCGTACAAGAAGCCAGAAAGAAACAATTCAAATATCAAGGAGCACCAATCAGGATCACACAGGATCTCGCAGCATCCACGCTAAAAGATCGCAAGGCTTGGAATACGATATTCAGAAAGGCAAGAGAGCTGGGCCTGCAACCACGGATCAACTACCCATCAAAATTGACTATATATTTCCAGGGGAAAGTATGGGCATTCAACAAAATTGAAGAATTCCAGGTGTTTGCACAGAAAAGACCAGGGCTAAATGGAAAGTTTGATATCGAGCCACAAAAATCGAGAGAAACATGAAAAGGTAAATAAGATATAGAGGGGAAAGAAAGAAAACTTATAATTTTTAAATTTGCCTTTTTAAGGGCCTCAGTGAGATCTAATTATCTGTATTCCTATGTAGAGAAATGTTATGTTTAATTCTCTGTAGTGAACTCTATTCACTATTATAAAATTCACTATTATAGTAATCAGAAGAATAATTCACAGGGTGAGGGTGGAACACTAAATAATCTAAGATGGCATAGGGGATGGGAAAGAGGGGGTGAATAGCAGGGGACACCAAGAGAAACTTGAGTGAATAAGAAAAAAGAATATTCTATTACACACAAAGAGGGCATGGGAGGGAGAGGAGACAAATACTATTATAAGAAGGAGAGGAAGAGAGCATAAAGAGGTAATAATCAAACCTTACTCTCAGTGTAATCAACCCGGAGAGAGAAGAGTAGCTATACTATCCATTGGGAAATAAAACTCTTATCTAACCCTTCTGAGAAAGTTAGAAGGGATAAACCAAGGGGAGCAGGGGAGTGGGGAGGTCAAAAAAAGGGAGGGGTGAAGGAGGAGGAAATTCATAAGGCCTTTAAAAACAAAAAGGGGGGGGAATAAGGAAGGGGGTAGAAAGGGAAGTTAATCAAGGGAGGGGATAAGGGATAGGGTCTTAATAGCAAACCACTGGTTTTAAAGGAAATAGTTTAAGGAGAAGGGATAGGAATGGGGGAGGATTTGAAAATGTCAACAAATGCACAACTGATGATTATAACTCTGAATGTGAATGGGATGAACTAGCTCATAAAACGGAAGCAAATAGCAGAGTGGATTAGAAACCAAAATCCCACCATATGTTGTCTACAAGAAACACATATGAGGCGGGTGGACATACACAAGTTTAAGGTTCAGGGTTTGAGCAAAATCTTTTGGGCGTCAAATGAGAAAAAGAAGGCAGGAGTGGCTATTATGATTTCTGACAAAGCCAAAGTAAAAATAGGTATGATTAAAAAAGACAGGGAAGGTCATTACATCCTGATTAAAGGCAGTATAAACAATGAGGAAATAACACTGCTCAATATGTATGCACCAAGTGGCATAGCACCCAAATTCATAAAGGAGAAACTGGCAGAGCTCAAGAAGGAAATAGATAGTAAAACCATACTAGTGGGCGATCTAAATATTCCTCTGTCAGATCTAGATAAATCAAACCGAAAAATAATAAGAAAGAGGTAAGAGAGGTGAATGAAGTCCTAGAAAAATTAGATCTAATTGATATGTGGAGAAAAATAAATAGGGACAAAAAGGAATACACCTTCTTCTCAGCTGCACATGGCACATTCACAAAGATTGACCATGTTATAGGGCATAGAATCATTGCAAACAAATGCAAAAGAGCAGAAATAATAAATGTAACCTTCTCAGATCATAATGCAATAAAAATAATAATTAGTGAGGGCACTTGGACAGGAAAATCAAAAACTAATTGGAAATTAAATAATATGATTCTCCAAAACCAATTTGTCAAAGAAGGAATCATAGAAACAATCAATAATTTCATTGAAGAAAATGACAATGATGAGACATCCTACCAAACTCTGTGGGATGCGGCCAAGGCAGTACTCAGGGGGAAATTTATATCATTGAGTGCATATATTAACAAATTAGGGAGGGCAGAGATTAATGAATTGGGCATGCAACTCAAAAAATTAGGAAGCGAGCAAATTAAAAATCCCCAGATAGAAACTAAATTAGAAATACTAAAAATCAAGGGAGAAATTAATAAAATCAAAAGTAAAAGAACTATTGAATTAATAAATAAGACTAGAAGCTGCTACTTTGAAAAAACAGATAAAATAGACAAAGTACTAGTCAATCTAATAAAAAAAGGAAAGAAGAAAACCAAATTGACAGTATCAAAGATGAAAAGGGAAACCTCACCTCTAATGAAGAGGAAATTAAGGCAATCATTAAAAACTATTTTGCCCAATTATATGGCAATAAATATAAGAATTTAGGAGATATGGACGGATATTTACAAAAATATAAACTGCCTAGATTAACAGCAGAAGAAATAGAATACCTAAATAATCCCATATCAGAAAAAGAAATTGAACAAGCCATCAAAGAACTCCCTAAGAAAAAATCGCCAGGGCCTGATGGATTCACAAGTGAATTCTAACAGACATTCAAAGAGCAACTAATCCCAATACTATACAAATTATTTGATATGATAAGCAAAGAAGGAGTCCTACCAAATTCCTTTTATGACACAAATATGGTACTGATTCCAAAGCCAGGGAGATCAAAAACAGAGAAAGAAAACTACAGACTAATCTCCCTAATGAACATAGATGCAAAAATCTTAAATAGAATACTAGCAAAGAGACTCCAGCAAGTAATTAAGAAGATCATCCACCATGATCAGGTGGGATTTATACCAGGAATGCAAGGTTGGTTCAACATTAGGAAAACCATTCACATAATTGACCATATCAATAGTCTAACAAACAAAAATCACATTATCATCTCAATAGATGCTGAAAAAGCCTTTGACAAAATACAGCATCCATTCCTATTGAAAACACTGAAAAGTATAGGAATAGAAGGACCTTTCCTAAAAATAATAAACAGTATATACCTAAAACCATCAACAAACATCATATGCAATGGGGATAAATTAGAAGGCTTCCCAATAAGATCAGGAGTAAAACAAGGATGCCCATTATCACCTCTATTATTCAACATAGTACTAGAAACACTAGCAGTTGCAATTAGAGAAGAAAAAGAAATTGAAGGTATCAAAATAGGCAAGGAGGAGACTAAGTTATCACTCTTTGCAGATGATATGATGGTATACTTAAAAAATCCTAGAGAATCAACTAAGAAGCTTGTAGAAATAATCAACAACTTTAGCAAAGTTGCAGGATACAAAATAAATGCACATAAATCATCAGCATTTCTATACATTTCCAACACACTAGAGCAGCAAGAGGTAGAAAGAGAAACACCATTTAAAATCACCCTAGACAATATAAAATACTTGGGAATCTATCTAGCAAAACAAACACAGCAATTATATGAAAACAACTACAAAACACTTTCCAAACAAATAAAACTGGATCTAAACAATTGGAAAGCCATTGATTGCTCATGGGTAGGTCGAGCTAACATAATAAAAATGACAATTCTACCCAAATTAATTTACCTATTTAGCGCCATACCTATCAAGCTACCAAAAAACTTCTTTACTGAATTAGAAAAAACTATAACAAATTTCATTTGGAATAACAAAAGATCAAGAATTTCAAGGGAAATAATGGAAAAAAATGTGAAGGAAGGGGGCCTAGCAGTACCAGATATTAAACTGTACTATAAAGCAGCAGTCATCAAAACAGTGTGGTACTGGCTAAGAGACAGAGAGGAGGATCAATGGAATAGACTTGGGGTAAATGACATCAGCAAGACAGTGTATGATAATCCACTATTTGACAAAAACTGCTGGGAAATTTGGAAAACAATATGGGAGAGATTAGGTCTAGATCAACATCTCACACCCTACACCAAGATAAATTCAGAATGGGTGAACGACTTGAATATAAAGAGGGAAACTATAAATAAGTTAAGTGAACACAGAATAGTATACTTGTTAGATCTCTGGGAAAGGAAAGACTTTAAAACCAAGCAAGAGTTAGAGAAAATTACAAAATGTAGATTAAATGGTTTTGATTATATTAAACTAAAAAGCTTTTGTACAAACAAAAATAATGTAGTCAAAATCAGGAGGGAAACAACAAATTGGGAAAAAATCTTTATAACGAAAAACTCTGACAGGGGTCTAATTACTCAAATATACAAGGAGTTAAAGCAATTGTATAAAAAATCAAGCCATTCCTCAATTGATAAATGGGCAAGAGACATGAATAGGCAATTTTCAGGTAAAGAAATCAAAAGTATCAATAAGTACATGAGAAAGTGTTCCAAATCTCTAATAATTAGAGAAATGCAAATCAAAGCAACTCTGAGGTATCACCTCACACCTAGCAGATTGGCTAAAATGAAAGAAGGGGAGAGTAATGAATGTTGGAGGGGATGTGGCAAAATTGGGACATTAATGCATTGCTGGTGGAGTTGTGAACTGATCCAGCCATTCTGGCTGGCAATTTGGAATCATGCTCAAAGGGCTATAAAAGACTGCCTGCCCTTTGATCCAACCATACCATTGCTGGGTTTGTACCCCAAAGAGATCATAGATAAACAGACTTGTACGAAAATATTTATAGCTGCGCTTTTTGTGGTGGCAAAAAACTGGAAAAGGAGGGTATGTCCTTCAATTGGGGAATGGCTGAACAAACTGTGGTATATGCGGGTAATGGAATACTATTGTGCTAAAAGGAATAACAAACTGGAGAAGTTCCAGGCGAACTGGAGAGACCTCCAGGAACTGATGCAGAGCGAAAGGAGCAGAGCCAGAAGAACATTGTATACAGAGACTGATATACTGTGGTAAAATCGAATGTAATGGACCTCTGTACCAGCAACAATGCAGTGACCCAGGACAGCTCTGAGGGATTTATGGTAAAGATGCTACCCACATTCAGAGGAAGGACTGCAGGAGAGGAAACATATAAGAAAAGCAACTGTTTGAACGTATGGGTCGGGGTGGACATGATTGGGGATGTGGACTCGAAATTACCACACCATTGCAACCACCAACAATTTGGAAATTGGTCTTGATCAAGGACACATGACAAAACCAGTGGAAATGTGCGTCGGCTGTGGGTGGGGGGAGTGCGGGGGGTGAAGGGGAAAGTAGGAGCATGAATCATGTAACCATGTTAAAAATGATTATTAATAAATGTTAAAAAAAAAAATAAAAGAAGCAAAAGAGGAAGAAGTTTCAAATGAAAGGAAATTTGTTTATCATGGAACCGGAATTCCAGAGGACATATTGGCAGGAGCAAGCAGATCTGTAGGAAAACATTAAAAGGGTTGGGGCTCAAGTGAATGGGAATGAACCAATACCACTCTTAGATAGTTGAGGATTCAGTGAGATTTAAGAGGAGGTGAAAATTTGTTAGCCATATGCAAAGAATTCCAGCAGATGAGAGTAGTACTGCTAATAATGGCAGGTAAGGAGAACATTCTCAATCTTGGCACCCCTTTGGTTGATGAACCACTTCTGTTTGGTGGACACTTGAGTGTTTTTTATTCAAGCACCTTTACTCAACTAATGTATCTGAATAGAGGTCATTTACAGTTTCTGTGCTTTTACTTGGGGATGTATTTGTATAATACATATACACTGTATAAGAAATTGCTCACTTTTCTTGGAGCTAATTAGTCTCAGGCTATACTATATGTTGGTGAGAGGTAGTGTTTCATTAAATTGATGGAGATCTGGTCACTTAACCTCACTTAACTTTGAGTATTCATTTCTTATATACTGTATTAATTCCTTCATATTAGAGAGAATTCCTGTGTCAGAATCTTTTATCATAGGCTCCAGCTAGTTTGGGGACGTTAGCATTTTCTTTGTTCTTAGGAATTCCAAGGGATACTTTCCTTTTAATAAAATCTGGTTAATAGATAAAGGAGACAATGATTCTCTTTCTCCCATCTTGAACCCTATCATCTAAAGGGTAGAAAGGGGTGAAAGTTTAATGGATCACCTCTTAATTAGCTTTTTACCAATTAGAGATGTCATGGGATGTTCAAAGTAGGGGCTGAATAATGAGCTCCTATAACTGTATTTATATATTTGCCTAAAGGACCCTGAGGGGTCTTTTGGTCATAAAGGGGGTCACTGACATTGCAATCTATTGGTTATATGCTAGCCTAATTAATAAATTTATATTCTTACTCCCAGATAAGTCTCATGAATATTTTAATCATAACACCTCTTAGTGCTCTAGGCCAGAGGCCCCTGGAATAAGATTAAAAAGTAATTGGGAAATATTTGACAAAATAAGTAGAAAGATAATAGAAAACAGATTGTATTGATATGTGGTTTTCCAAGTCAGTATCCTTATTATAATATAGTGGTCACTGTTTCTATTTGAGTTTGACACCACTGGTCTAGGCCACTCTCTATGACTGTAAATTGCAAAGAAGGTGCCAACCTACAATGTTAGAAGTAATTTTTTAACCTTGCAGTTCCCTGTACCAGTGAAATCACAGGTCTATTTTTTATCCCTATATATTAACATGTAGACAAGACAGTCTGGCATAATGGAAAGAGTGCTAGACTTGGAATGAAGAAGACCCATCCAAATATAGGAAAAACAAAGATACACATAAAAATTAGATGAAATTCTCTCAATTCATTTGGAAATATATTGGAACAATAATTTGCTATGGCCTCAAAGCAGTCATGTCAGGGGTGTGGGGATTGTTTAATATAAGAAAACAAAACAAAAACCGACAACTACATAATAAACAAAAACTTCATGTTTATTTCACAAATTATAGCATTTGTTTATACTAAAAAATCTAAAATGAAAGACATGGAAGTATTATTTTTAATAATGGCCAAAACCTAGCATTGTTTGCAGTGGAACTCTATAGAAAATTTACCATTTCAAACAGAAATGAAGTATGAATACCTCTCTACCCACTTTCTTCTACTATTACTTGAATTAATTCTAGAAATGCTAGTTTAACAATGAAAGAGAACCAAATAACGACATGAACAAAGAGGAGATCAAATGGGGCAGATAGGTGACTCCATGGATAAAGAACCAAGCTGGGAGAAGAGAGGTC
Organism: Gracilinanus agilis; assembly: GCF_016433145.1. NCBI lineage: Eukaryota > Metazoa > Chordata > Mammalia > Didelphimorphia > Didelphidae > Gracilinanus > Gracilinanus agilis. Next base: position 151,485,474 of record NC_058130.1, read on the forward strand.
CTGGGTTCAAATGTGACCTAAGACACTTCCTATCTCTGTGACCCTGGGCAAGTCATTTAATCCTAATTGACTACTCCTTACCACTCAGATACTCAGTATGGATTCTAAGATAGAAGATAAGGGTTTAAAAAAAAAAACCGGTCAAATGCTCATTTTCAAATTGCATGATAATGTATTTAGGAAACATTAGAGAATTACAAACTAATTGAAATCACTTATAATTTCAACTAGGTAGCAGAATACAGAGTCCACAAATCATTGCCATTTTCATATAGTACTAACAAAAATTAGGAAGAGGTAATATAATAGAAATTCATTTCCAAATGATCATTATTGTGTATGATCAGGGATTTCTGAGTCTTCAAATCCTGCTTCTGATATGTAGTATCTGTAAGAACACAATAAAATCATTTGAACTCTAAGCCTCAAGCAACCCTCTAAAACTAAATTGGCTTTTAAAAATGCATATTTTTAAAAAATTTTATTAAAACATTTTTTCCATGATTACATGATTCTTGTTGTCTCCCTCCCATTTTCCCTCCCCCCCTTCTGGAGTTTGACAAGCAATTTCTCTGGATTATACATATATTATCATTCAAATCCCATTTCCATATTATTCATTTTTGTAATAGAGTAATCTTAAAAGAACGAAACCCCAAATCACATACCCATACACAACCTCCCACAGTTCTTTCTCTATATATGGATAGTCTATTACATTTCATATCCCACAGTGTTTCAGTTACTGTGCACAATGTTCTCCTGGTTCTGCTGATTTCATTACCCTTCAGTTCATGGAGGTCTTTACAGTTCATATAGAAATAAAGTAGTTCAGCATTCTTTATAACACAATAGCATTCCATCATCATCATATACCACAAATTGTTTAATCATTCCCCAATCAAGGGACACTCATTTTCCAATTTTTTGACAACATAAAAAGTGCAACTTTGAATATTTTTGTACAAACAGAACCTTTCCCCCAAAATGCAAAATTTTAAATTCTTTATAAACACCAAATAAAATGAGGATTTGCATATGTATAGTAGAACAGAGAAAAAGGATTGTACATAAAACTGCAAGGCTCTATTATATATAGCACCTCTTTTAAGTATATAATAGAAACATAACAATATAAGCATACTAAAAATTTTTTCATTATGCTTCTTCCAGAGTTGTCCTGCTTTTATTTTGTTTTGACTTTCAGTTTTGTGCATTAAAAAATGATCCAAATCCGGCCTCAGACACTTCCCAGCTGTGTGACCCTGGGCAAGTCACTTGACCCCCATTGCCCACCTTTATCACTCTTCCACCTAGGAGCCAATACACAGAAGTTAAGGTTTTAAAAAAAATGATCCAATGACTTTTCCTTTTTGGGACTTCCCTTACCAGCTCCCCTTCCCCAAGTTCAAAACCAAACCAAACCCCTCTAACAGGTATGCATAGTTAATGAAGTCTTTTATATAATAAAACATAAACTTTTATTATGTACTAAGCACAATAAGGCAAAAGACATAAGCCCAGAAGACATAAGCCAACAATTATGTATAAGCAAACTGTCTAGAGGAAAAATTGGAAATAAGCAAGAATGGCAAAAAATGGCAATATTCTACAATTGGATGCCATCATCTCTGTGCTTCATCTTTAATCTTCTGGAATCATAATTGGTTATTGCACTGATCAATAATTTTAAGGCTTTCAAAATTGTTTGTCTTTACAGCGAGTATTGTTATTGTTTTATAAGTTGTTGTGGTTATGTTCATGTCACTGCTCAGTTCATGCAAGTTTTATGGTACAATAATCTACTATATTAATATATTTCCATTTTTTCAGTCATTCCATATTTGAAAGGCATCTCCTTCCCCCCCGCCCCCAGTTCTTTTTCCAATTAAAAACTAATTTTGATTTTTTTTAAAAATATCGATCTTTTTCTTCTTTCTTTGATCTCCTTGAGGTATACCTTTTAGTGGTTTCACTGGGTCAAAGTCAATAAAGTCAATAAACATTAAGTTACCAGTATAACAAACCCTATGTTAGGCACTAGGAATACAAAAAGAAGCAAAAGACAGTCCCTGCCCTTAAGGAGCCCGCGATCCAATCACAACCTAAAGGATAGTTAATGAATGCCCTTCAATTGGGGAATGGCTGAACAAATTGTGGTATATGTTGGTGATGGAATACTATTGTGCCCAAAGGAATAATAAACTGGAGGAATTCCATGTGAACTGGAAAGACCTCCAGGAATTGATGCAGAGTGAAAGGAGCAGAGCCAGAAGAACATTGTACACAGAGACTGATATATTATGGTAAAATCGAATGTAATGGACATCTGTACTAGCAGCAATGTAATGACCCAAGACCATTCGGAGGGATTTATGGAAAGGAACACTATCCACATTCAGAGGAAGAACTGCAGGAGTAGAAACACAGAAGAAAAACAACTGCGTGGATATTTGGGTTGATGAGAACATGATTGGGGATGTAGACCTGAAAAGACCACACCCATGTAACTATCAATAATGTGTAAATAAGTTTTGACTGACCACACCAGTAGAAATTCGAATTAGCTACTGGGGGGGGGGGTTTAGGGGGTGAGCTATAAGTAAAAACATGACTTATGTAACCAGGGAAATTTTTTCTAAAAATAAAAAATTATTTAAAAAAAAAAAGGATAGTTAATGATTTAGGGATGATAATTCCCTATTACTTTCCAGAATTTCTGGACTAACTCAATTCCCCTAGGATTTGAATTAATGTGCCTGATTCTCTGCAGCCCCTCTTTTCATTTTCCTGTTGTTTTTTTTAATCTTTATTGGTTGATGGGTGTGAGATAGAACTTGAGTTATTTAATTTGCACTGCTCTAATTATTAATGATTTATAGAATTTTTTTCTAAGACGAAGTTATAATATGTTTTGGAGTGGGGAGTACCCAAACCAGAAAATCACAGGTCTTTGAAGAATGGATGTGTATAAACAAAATAGCTCTTGTCTTAAAAGAGCTTACTTTCTATTTTGTGGTGATGGAAGACAACACATACACTGGTAAGTAAATACGAAATGTGTGCAAAATAAATACAAATAATCTTTTAGAATGAGAGCAGAATACTGACAACTTCAGGGATCAGGAAAGATCATGTAGGAGATAAAACTTGATTTGTTCCTTGAAGAAAGGGAAATATTCCAAAAGTCAAAGCTAAGAAAAGCATTCCAGGCATGGGGTATACAGCCTAGAGGCTGGGGATGGAATAATGAATATGGGTAATAGCAAGTGGTCCTGTTATGAAAATTTTGTTTCTATCTGCACAACAACCTGTGTATACTTCCCTTCTCTACCCTCTCCTCTGAACTATTGTAGTAATTTTCTAATTGATCTTCCCTGTTTCAAATTTCTACCTCCTTCAGTTCTCTTCATTAGTGGTATTAAACTCAAATTGAATGGAACCACTAAACCATACATAAATATCCCAGTAGACTGCTTGTTAAGCTAGAACTTAGAAAACCACTTTTTTATATATTTTATTTTTATTAATCAACATGTTGAAATCAGATAGGAACTACAATTTATTCTAGTTTGTCACATTTGAGTGTTGTGAGCCACATGCTTTGGGCCATGTGTTTGACACTTAGCTGAAATCCAGTTGATTTTCTGACTCATCTGACTCATCCTCTATTCAACAAATTCCAAATCTATCCTATTACTTTTAGGATCATAGATCAATAAAGTAATATCCCAATTTGAGGGATCAGTCAATAGGATAGGAAAGGATGAAAGGGTATAATATCAGGGACATAATTCAAAGATTCATATGCTCAAAAGCTGCCAATGCCTCCTTGTCTCCTCTTCCTCCTTCCTTTCAGTGTCTTGATGTTTAAAGTTTTTCTGTCTTTCTATTGTTCTAACACATTGCTCCTTTACACAGGTTTTTTTTGTTCTGGCTATATAGAATTTGTTGTTTGTCCTAAATTTTCAAAGATGACTGGTGAGGCAAAGTTTGCAATCATCAGCTTCACTTTCTTTTCCAGAGTCATTGAAGTCCAGTGGCAAGATGTAAGTCAAAACAACTGGAAATACCTGAGATGCAGTGGATGACCTTGACATCTTTATTATCTAACCAAGCTGTAAGCTCTCCACAGCACCTGCTTCAGCCTCCTTCATAGTCCTTGAAACAAATTTTTCTCATCCAGCCATTCTGCCAGGGGAAATCTTCATGTGTTTGCCCCCGAATTCCCTGAGGGATTTGAGACCTGTCAGTTACCCTTGGTCTAACTTGGCCCATTTGCCAGGATGGTTTCTAGGGTATGGCTGCTGGGCATGCTTGCAGCTTCTTGAAGCCATAATCGAGAACTGAGTGAAAGGTGAACACCAGAGGTAATTGAGCATCCCTGACATGGGCTTGGCTAGTCTTCACACTAGAGATGCTAATCCTCCCTTAATACTGCATACAGTAAAATGTGCATAACTAGACATATATTCTCTAAAGTTAAAATGCAGAAACACTTGTAGAAAGATACTTATAGCAACACTTTTGCTATATCAAAGAAGTAGAATTAAAATGAGTGCCACTCAGTTCAAGAATTGTTCTGTAAGGTCTGTTCATTTAACTCATTATTTCATACATATATTTCCAGGTTTCTCTGAATCTATCATATTAATCATTTCATAGAGTGCAGCAATATTGTATTACAACCATACCATTTGTTTTTTGTGGGTTTTTTTGGAAGGGGCAATCTATATTCTTTCTCTCACTCCTGTCCCAAGTGCAAAAAAGACAGAAAAGCAAAAACTCTTGTAAGATGTATGAATAGTCAAGGAGAAAAAAAATCCTCTATTGGCTGTGTGAGAAAATGCTAATGAATAAATTGCTGGACTTGGATTCAGGAGGACCTGATTTAAATTCTACTTTAGACATTTACCAGGTAAGTGATTGGACAAATCACTTAACTTCTCCCAGTTTGTTTCCTTATCTGTAAAATGGAGATAATAATATCACCAACCTCATTGTATTGTTGTAAAGATCAAATGGGATTATATATATATATATTTCTTTGCAAACCTTAAAGTAGTATGTAAATATTAGCTGTTCATTACTATTTTTTATATATAATCTATGGCTCATTCTTTACCTTGAGCCTCTGTCATGTGCTCTAGGACTATTTACTGATCCTCATAAAAGACTTCATTACCTGCCTCCAAGCTTTTTTACTGGTAATCCCTTATGCCTGGGTCTCCCTCATCTCTGCCTCTGTTTTCCTTAAAAAACTCAATTTATGTGCCACCTTCTTCAAGAAGAAGGACCTTTTCTGTCCTCCAAGCTGTTAGGGCCTTCCTTTCATCAGATCTCAGATCAGCTTTTTGTAAAATTAGCCTACTCATGCACAGACCAAGGTAAAAGTAAATTACTGAGAGTTAATCCAGTTGACAAAAAGTCACAGTTTCAACCTAGAGTGAGATTCAGAGACCTTGTTGAATCCTCACACTTTTTATTTATTACTCAATTAGCCACTATTGACACTTATTTTGAAATGCCTTCTGGGGAAATTTGCATGAATATGGAATATCAGTAATGTTTCAGTCAGTTAAATATTTGATTCTGGTTCTAATCTTATAACTTTTAAAATATTGTTGAAATCATATATAGTATAACTCTTAAAAATAATTTGCTACTACAACATATAAACTAGTAACAAAACACTTTTGCCCAGACATTTCAGACTGCATTAGTTAAGATGAGTTAGAAGGTGAATTATGTTTTCAAAAGGGTTTATAAAAGGATATAATCTGTTTTTATTCTTGAGTGTTTTAAAAACTCCATGAAAGTTCAAATAGTAGAGCAAGGAACTACAGCCTATTACTACATTAAGAGATAAAATCTGTTACTTATTCAGCTCAAAAATATTATTTTATTAAAGTTGTATTAAAAGCTGGAATGTAATTTGTTCTATTAATAAAAGATAGTTGGAATGTATGTATTACAGTGCAGGTCTATGAGGAAGGATGATATATCTTTTGGCTCCTACAAGGAGCCTACTATCTCCACACATAATCTGTCTTCAATTTTTAAAATTTAAAAACTAGATGATTTTAAGGAGTTTTAAAATATTGAATAAATTCCATAGCTTTACAAAATAATGACATTCTATAGAAACAACATAAATGTCAGGATTTCTTTTTATCAGTAGAGGGTATTTCACTTTGCACAGTAGTTCTTAGCACATAGTAATATGCTTAATAAATACTTTTTCCATTCATTTGTTCATTCTGGAGACACTAACCTGAAACCTAGTGTATAAATGGAATTTAAAAAATTAAATACTAATTTCCTATTGACCTTATAAGATTATAGGTGGGACTCAAGGGGGCCCTGAAAGTATGGAAAGTTTTGGATAAGTTCAGGAGTATAAGGAAGACATTGTAGAGAAGGGAAACAATGAACAGACAGAGAAATAATCATGGTATATAGATAATATTGAGGGATTTAACTCTCCAAAAGAAAGGATATATATTTGCTTCAATTTGATTCAATTCAATAAATATTTATTAAGTGCCTAATATGAGCCAGACTGGGCGAAATATAGGAATGCAAAGGCAAAAGTACTAGTCCAACCCTTTTAGGAGCTTATATTTTCTTGGCAGGAAACAGTAGTAGGTACAACAGACACATATAAGTAATTTTAAGGGAGCACTAACAGCTGGAAGAATCAAGAAAAGTCCCTTTTGGGGAAGGCATTTAATCTGAGGCTTGAAGAGGGAACCTAGAGCTTTGATAAGAGTGAAAAGGGAGAGCATTCCAGATCTGTGCAAAAGCACTAAAAAAAGGAGATGGGATTACATAAATGGAGCAGCAAATAGGCTTTTGGCTGGAATGTAGTGTACATGAAAGTGTGCGATGTGAAATCAGTTTGGAAAGGTAAATTGCAAACCAGATTGAGAAGAATTCTAAATGCCAAACAGGAATTTGTATTTGATCCTAGAGATGATAAAGTTTCATGGAAGCACTTGAGCCCAAGAGTGACATAGTCAGATTTGTGTTTTGGCAATATAAATTTGAAAGCTGCTTGAAAGATTAAATTGGAGAAGAAAGAGGCTGGATTCAGGGAGACCAAATAGTAGGCTATTGCAACACTATATGACAGGTAATGAGGACCTTAACTAGGTTGGTGGCTTTATAAGTAGAGAGAAGGGAATATACATGAAAGGTGTTGTCAAGTCAACAAACATTTGTTAAGGGCCTACCTACCCTGCTAAGCAGTAGGGTCCTAAAGAAAGAAAAACAAACAGACAAAATCCAAGGATCTTTCATTCTAATGAGGAAGATGATATGTAAGTAATTGTGTTGTAGAGATAGATGACAAAATCTGACAGTGGACTGGATATGTGAGAGGTGAGGAAGAACAGTTACTGATCACTGTAAAGTTGTGGAATTATGAAGGAACTTGAAAGTTTGGGGAAGTAATTGGAAATAAGGTTGAGGAGGGAGTGAGACCAGAAAATAAATTACCGTCTTTGTTCACTTGTAAGGAGGTATTTTTCCCCCTTTATTTGACTGAGGAAACAAAAGCAATTAGTGTGAGTTCTTTAATTGTTTTTCTCTACTTCAGCATCTTCTATATCCAAACCCCAAATCAATAAATGTTAATAGAGCTAGCACTGTTTTCAAAGCATTATGCCGGATGCTGAAAATCAACAAAATATTAGGTGATTTCTGTGATGGATGATTCAAGTGGGGTAGATCTAAAGGTCACTGGAATTGAGGATGCTGAGAAACGTTGAGGTCAGGGACTTAAATAAGTCATCAATATAGATATTCAATTTCCTTATGGTAGGACATTGGTATCATAAGTAGTGGAAGCAAAATGGGAACCAGTTGCTACAGTGACATAAGTCTGAAGTGTGTTATGGATGGTGACACAACAGCTGTAAAAGATGACTCTGACCAAGGAAGAATGAGAAGGGAACCCTAGATTGACCTAGGGAGTTGGGCAGAGAACTTTTGTCTTAATACAGTTTCATGGTTTTGCAGCATTTGGTGGATAGTTATATCATCTGTAACAATACAGTAGAAACAGGATTTTGAGTTTAATAACTTGAATTTGAATTCTGACCTAACATTTGCCATCTGTGTGACCTAGGGCAAGATACTTAACTGGATTTTACTTCATCTATAAAGTGAAGGTGTTAGACTAGGTGATCTGTAGCTCTAAATCTTGATATGCTTCTCTAATAATATTTTTTTAAAAATCCACACAAAATTATAAAATGTATTTTGTAGTTTGTAATAGTTTGCTGTAAAACACTAGGTTGTTGTTCTTCATTTGAATTTTATCATCATATCACTGAACTAACTGATATGTGTGTCCACTGACATGGGGAATTGGTTGGGAGATTGTGAGAAAGACACATTTTGAAACAAGGCCAAAGAAAGGCAAATGAATAACTGAACTTGCAGAGGCATATACATCCCTCCTATGTTTATTTGTGGAATAATTGAAATTTTCCATTACATATCAGTGTTTTATATAGATATTTACATATATAGTCTACATATGAAAAATAAGTACTGGAAATAGTACATTTTTGTAGGTTTGATCTCAATTAAAATTAGAGTCCTAAGACCAGAATTTAAGTCTTGTATCTGATATGTATTAGCAGTTACTTATGCCAAACAGTTCCCCATTCTAGGCCTCAATATTCTGATCTATAAAGTGGGAGTTTGGGAGGAAGTGATCACTTGCATAAAATGGACATGTAACTGCCTAAGCCTTCTGTTCTTCAGGCCAAATGTTATTACTTCCTTTACCCATTCCTCATCATATGTTGTGTGTTTCCAATGATAGAGTCCCTTTTAGCTCTAAACGTGTTAAGTTATATGTAGCTTTAAAAAAATCTTCTAGACAGCCAGTGAAACCCCAATCTTTTCTATTCCAAAGTTAATTAGAAGAAATGGAAATAATATTTGTCTCCTAAAATGTGGTCCAAAAAGGGTCTGAGTTTGAATCTTTTTTTTTTTTTTAAACCTTAACCTTCCGACTTGGAGTCAATACTGTGTATTGGTTCCAAGGCAGAAGAGTGATAAGGGTAGGCAATGGGGGTTAAGTGACTTGCCCAGGGTCACACAGTTGGTAAGTGTCTGAGACCAGATTTGAACTAGGACCTCCCGTCCCTAGACCTGGCTGTCAATCCACTGAGCTACCTAGGTGTGCCCTTTTTTTTTTTTTTTTTTTGCTTGTTTTTTGTTTGTTGTTGGTTTTTTTTGAGTTTGAATCTTAATACTAGGACCATGATGTAGTAGCAAAATAAATGTTATTAAATGGGTAAATCAATTTTCTAGCATCAGGGAAGACCTTATAAAATGGGTGCCTATATGGGGAACTTAGAGGGATCACTTGGCCTGATCCAGATGGAGGTTTCCAAGATAATAATTGGAGTAGTTCCTTTTTAGCTTTCTTCTAGGTATGTATTATAGAAAGTTATGAAGATCCCTAGGCAATAAGTAAGGGAATGCAGCTGACCAAATTCAGGCTGGAGCAGACATGGCATATAATTCAGCAACTCAGGGTCAGTGGAATCAGAATTATAGTTGGAATTGAGGGAAACCGTTTGCTGACATTTGCTGCCTTTCCATATAAAGTCTATTACAAATTCCCTGTGTCCTACACCAAACTCTTGAATTAATTTCCTACACATAATTTTCAAAGTCAAATGAAGTCAACAAGCTTGTGTTAGCCACTGTATTAAACCCTAGGGATACAAATATAAGCAGAAAAAAGAATGATCCTGACCCTCAAGGAGTTTACATTCTAATGGGGGGGGGAGGAACAACACATAAAAAGGGAGCTAAGGTATAGATATAGGTGCTCACAAATGGTAGCAAAATCTAGAAAATGAAGAATGTCTGGCGCGGGTCCTTATTCAGAATGGATACTCTAGGAAGAACTGACCATTAGTCAAAGATGGTAGAAAGAAAAGGCAGCTGGGGAATGGCAGTGAACTCTGAAGAATGAAGGATGGCTGATCTGGTCTTTCCTCAAAATGAAGTTTCTGGGAAGAACTCAACAATGGGATGGATTTTGGAGAAAAGATAATGAGATCCCTTGAACATAACTGAATTTGAGCTGCCTATGGGACATTCAGTTTGAGATTCCAAAAGCAATTAGTGTGTTGTGGGACTATATTACTCAAAGGAGAATATATTTAGATAGTGGGGATGTAGTTATATAAATTTAGGAATCATTTGCATAAAGATGATAATTAGGATCTAATAAAATCATCAAATAAGAATATATAGAGAAAAGGGAACTTTGAAGAATACTTATGGTTACTAGGTATGACATTTCATGAAGAACAAAGCAAAAGACTCTGAGGAGCTCTCAGCTATAACAGAAATAGGAGATAGCAGTGTCATGAAAACCTACCGAGGAGAAAGCATCCAAGAAAAGAAGGTGATCAATAGTATATAGTGTTGCAGAGAATTCAAATTGGATGAGTATTAAGGAAATGCTATCATATTTAACATTTTGGGGCAAAAAGGGATAATTTGGTAAATGTAGGAAGCAATTTCAATTGAATGGTGAGATTTAGAAGAGTTTATTTTCAAAGATAAGACAACAGATAACTTTTTTCAACAATTCTTTTCTTATTAATAAACAAAACATTAAATGTTTCTAACTTTTCAGTCTTTTATTATTATTAATTAATTTGTTTGTTAGCTACTTCAAAATTCTCAAGTATCTCCCTGCCTCCCCTCCCTGCACCAGAGATTGTATCACTTGACAAAATAAAATGTATTTATAAGCTTTTTTTTTTTTTAACTCTTACCTTTTTGACTTATAATTGATACTAAATATTGGCAGAGGAATAGGGCTAGGCAACTGAGGTCAAGTGATTTGCCCAGGATCAAATAGCTAGGAAGTACCTGAGACCAGATTTAAACACAGGACTTCCCATCTCCAGGCCTGGCTCTTTATTCACTGAGCCACCTAGTTGCCCCTAAACTATGTCTTTTGTATTTCTATTTATTAGTTCTTTCTCTAGAGGTAGATATTCACAAGTTATTCTTTATACATTAGTTCTGTAGCTATATATAATGTTCTCTTGGTTCTGCTTCTTTTGCTTTTCATAATACCATGTAGGTTTTTTCATGTTTTTTAAATTACTCTGCTTATCATTCTTATGGATATAGTATTTTATAACAATCATGACATAATTTGTTCAGTCATTCCCCAATTGATGGACATCCCCTCAATATCCAGTTCTTTGCCAGCACAAGGATAGCTGCTATAAATATTTTAGAACATATAGATTCTTTTCCTTTTCCCTTGATCTCCTTGGGAAACAGACCCAACAATGGTATTACTGTGTCTAAGGGTATATTCAGTTTTATAATTCTGGGCATCCAGATTTTTTTTAAGAATTTAAAAGAATGGGGTGAGCATATCACGTTCTTATGCAACAGGGAAGGAAGCAGTATTTAGAATTTGAATATGAGAGAGTAGAGGGGTATATATACATATATACATATATATTACATGCCTTAATAATATAGAGACTGAAACTAGTGAGGAGACAGTCAAATTATGTCTGATGTGAAATGAGAAGAGGAAAGGAGGGAGCTTTGAGATAACAGGCAAAAGGACATGAGGACAGGGAGATAGCATAGAATTAACTTATTTCACCAAGGGGTGTCAAGAAAGGGAAGGGTAGAGACAGTTTCTAAAGGAGGAGTAATGGCCTGGGAAAGAACTTAAGGACAGAGGAAATGGAGGTTGTAATGAGGATAAATAACAATTAGAGGTCAAAAGTCTTAGGGGAAGATGGAATAATAAAGTGATCCAATAAAGGAATTTTAGAGATCCTGCACATGGGATTAGAACATTTGTGGGTGATGATAAGACCACTGGTGACCATCTATGTGTGTAGCTGAGGTGGAATGGAGGAGTATGCTTTGGGAATTAAGTAGATTTAGGAACTTGGAAGTCAGAGCATTTGAGGAAGCCTCAATATGCCCTAAATATAAAGGCAGGAATTGGGGTGGAGAGACTGTAAGCCATGCATTGAATACATTGAGGACAGAAGGAGAATATCCTTGGAGTTGATAGATAACAGCCTCTAGGATCTGGACTGGGTGATAATTATGGATATTGTAAACATCAAATGAAGAGAGATTAGTGAGAAATGATGATAGAGAGTCTAGAAGTGACAGTGGGGAGAATGGAGTATTCTGACTCTTCCCACTTCAGCCATTGAGTTGGAGGATATGAAATTGCAACCAGAATTAAAAAAAAAAAAAGATGGCAAGTAGTATCATTAAGAGGGAGCCAAGTCTCAGGGCCAAAAGATGGAAAAAATGAAAAAGAAAATAGTTTAAGAAGAAAAGAAGTTTGATAATTATGTAGCAGGCATTCCAGAGGGCATAGTAGAAGAGTTGGGTTGATTTGGAATGAGACATATTTGGGGGAAAATGTTGAGAAGGCAAAAAGGGAGAGGGCAGTTGGGGATGAAAAACAGTATATTTATCTATCTGTGGTGAAATATTTAGAATCATGGGGATAAGGAGGATGTAGGAGAGTATACTAACCATTGAATACTGAGAAGGCAGAGAACCAATGATGCTGAGGAAGGTGCATGATTAGACTACTTGAGGACCTCCCTCAAGGTCCAACCTCATGGCAAGAGGTGAAGCTGTGTTCTGTGAGGCTCCTGTGGACACATTTCATAAAGACAAGAGCAGGCAGAGATATGAGAAACCTGTCAGGAGACTAAGTTCCTTGGCTTATTTTGGTAAAGGTTTTGGGATCAGGAGGTAGAGGGGACCTTGTTGCTAGGCTGACCTGGGCCCAACACTGGAAAATGAACCAAAGGGGTGCAGGGGGTTACTAGACAATGCCATGGCTCTGTACCTTGTTGATGCTTGACTGAATCCTTTTTTGTTTTGTAACTAGGTGTGATGCAGGAGCTGCTCTATCTGAGATAGGAGATTATCTGCCACTCTATCCACTGTTGCTGCACTGATGTAATTTCCAGATGGGCCCAATAATTCCCAGGCACTCTGTGATACTATTTGCCTTTTTAAAATAAGAAAAAGAATTCAAAATACCTAAAAGCCCCAATGTTAGCTCCTGTTAAGAAAAATGCTTGGAAAATATAATTATTGAAATATGCTATTTTGAACTATAGCCTAGGTAGGGAAATGTCAGGAAAAAAAGGTTTGTACTCATCTTATGCTGTAACTAAAATCTGTTTAATGGATTTTAAGTGGTTTTGTATTTGTGTTTAAAAAAATATGCATCTATCTCCGTGTTGACAACTTAAGTATACTGTATCTGGTCAGATAAAATCTTCAGTGGATGAAACTCTGCTTCTTAAAATGTGGGCATAATGAAAATGACATCCAAAATGACTATCATTTCTTTTGGCACAGCTAGTGGCACAGTGATAACACTGCACTGACAAGAGAGCCAGCTCTAAATTTTGGAATGACTTTTCCTCTCTATATTGCTGATAGTCCTCTTGAGGTGATATCTTAACTCTTTGCTAAACATTATTGGAAATAGTTACTGTGATGCCTTGTGTTCTATTCAACTCTGAATTCATACAAACTACTAGGTTCAAAGTATCATATATTGGGCTATACATCTATGTCATTTTGACATCCCAGCTTGTCTGGGAACCTTTAAAATCATTTGAACTCAGTTTGTATCTTGACAAGGAACATGCATTTTAAAATTTCTTCTTCAATATTTAATTTTTTCCCAATTGAATATAAATATAATTTTTAATACCAGTTTTTGAAAATTTTGAGTTCCAAATTTTCTTCCTTCCTTCGTTTCCTCTCCTCTCCCTCAAACAATAAACAATTTGATATAATGCAAAACTTATTTCCATATTAGTCAGGAACATGCATTTTAAGAAAGGAAGGCAATTTTTGTTACATTGGATTTTTTTCTTCTTTTAAAATTTTTACTATGGCTTGTATAGGAGAAAGAAAGGGTTTATATTTGGAAGTGAAGGTAATATGAAAGTTAAAAGTATAAATAAAATTGGAAATAAAATTAAAACATTTAGTGAGGGTTAACACATTTAGGAAAGGAATAGTGAAAATGTGTTCCATATATACATTTATTTTGGGAATTAGAGCTTTAGCTCTGAGCAAATAGTAAGTAGAAATCTCGGAAACAATCCTCAGAAAGAATTGTGAATCAGTTTGAGAAGACATGGGAAAGTATCTGGGGCAGCAAACTATGGTTGGCTAGTATTGTCCACATGGTACTTGCATCTTTGAGAGTATTTCCTAGACTTGCCACATTTCATGCTACAAGTGAGTGGCACTGCAGAAGGTACTTTATCCTGAGCCCTAATCTTGTGACTTCAAGCTTTCCACAGGTGATTCTAAGAGAAAAGCAAAACAGACTTTACCCTCAATGAACTCACAGATCCTGACACATAATACATATAGGATGACTTTAGCTGCAAAGCAGATGGATAGAACCAATGGTCTTTAGGGTGCAGTGACATTTCATCTTTGGTGTCATTTACAATGATAAAACCATGCCTATTTCTGATGAACTATTTAACAATGCCAAGATTTTGATGGTGAGAACATTTTTTTCTGCTTCTTTAGTGGCAATGGCTGCTGGGTAAGGGGAGTGAGAATTGCAATATCTTTGGAGATCATTGCCAGGGTTATTTCAATATGTGAATAATAACTTCAGGATCTGGACAGGAAACCAGGGATAGAGTATTGTCCTTCCTTAAAGGGTGTCCATCAGGATTTCAACATGTGTTTCTGAGGAAATATTTTTTTTTGGGTCTTTTATGTTACAGAATTTCTTCGTAACCATTGTCTCAAGTCTCTTTGCATAAGCAAGCTCTACTTGATTGAGAATGATTACTCAATGTTCTGTGTTTGTATGAAGGGTAAAATTAGAGCATTAGAAAAGAAAGATCCTAGATATTTTTAGCTTCAAACTTTGGGAGAGGGCATAATTGGATACAGGTTCTCTTCTGGGAGAAGTCCTTGGAGGATAAATTTGGGAAGAAGCTAACATATAGAGGAGCAAGTACCTTGATCATGCCCTTGTTCTCAGTTTATCACACTAGAGACTTCAGGGAATTTCCTTTTGGGTGAGAAGAGGTACTCATATCTCTTATAGTTGAACTATGATATCTTTCTTTGAAGAGGAGAGCTCATCTACTCCATGTATTATACAGGTATATCTTGGAGATATTATGGGTTTGCTTTCAGAAACCCAAAATGAATCAAACATCCCAATTAAGGAAGTCACATGAAATTTTTGACTTTCCAGTGCATATAAAAGTTATGTTTATACCATACTGTTGTCTTTTAATTGTGTAATAGTAGAGGTCAGCAAGGTGGCTTAGTGGATTGAGAACCAGGCCTAAAGATTAGAGATCCTGGGTTCAAATATGACCTTCAGCACATCCTAGTTATATGACCCTGGATAAATCATTTAACCTCAATAACTAGTCCTAACACTCTTTTGCACTGGAACCAATACACAATATTGATTCTAAGATATAAGGTAAGGTTTTTTTTTAAAAAAGTGTGCAATAATATTATGTCTTAAAAATGTATATACCTTAATTAAAAATACTTTATTGCTTAAAATTGCTGTCATCTGAGCCTTCACTGAGTTGCAGTCTTTTTGCTGGTAGAATATCTTCCCTCAGTGTGGATGGCTATTGACTGATCAGGGTGGTAGATGCTAAAGGTTGTGGTGATTGTGCCAATTTCTTAAAATAAGACAATGAAGATTGCCTCAATGACTTTTCCTTTCACTTGAACTTTTTAAAGGCTTTTTAAAGGATTATAAATTGGTCTAATTTCAATATGGTGTCTCAGGAAATAGGGAGGTTAAAGGAAAGGGAGAACATGGGGAATGGCCAGTAGGTGGAATAGTCAGAACACACGCAATACTTATTGATTAAGTTTATTTTCTTATATGGACAAGGTTTGTGGCACCGCAAAATAATGATAACATTAAAGATCATTGATCATAGATCATTATCACATATAATTATAATGAAAATGTTTGAAATAATATTAGAATTACTAAAATGTTAACATAGAGATACAATATGAGCATATGCTATTGGGAAAATGATGCTGATAGACGTGTTCTATGTAGGGTTACCACAAACCTTAAATTTGTATTCCAAAAAAAAAAAGCCCAATATCCGTAAAGCACAATAAAGTGAAATTCAATAAAATGGAATATGCCTGTATGATATATTCTATTTATATGACTTCTTTGATTTCTAGTTGCCTTCCTTTCATTTGATAAATATGATCTTTGTGTAACTGACATTTGATAGAGAATTAAGCTTTTTAATATATCTCAGGACACTTCTTTCAAATAAAGGGATAGTGACTAGAAGCACAACTGGAACCCAAATATTATTTTCCCCAAACTACTAATATTTAGAGGGGCAGAAATATATAATTCTAGTCTTGTATCCCATCTCTGAGGAAAGCAGAGCAGCCTCCTTCTGTCTCTAGTCTCTTGCTCCCCTCCTGGCAGGAAACAAAATTTATTTCCTTTGGTAAATATGTTTAGAAGAGACTCCAGAGATATTTAGGGCACCTTGGGAGCTACACTGAGATATATACATGTAGACATAAACATAACCTAAATGACCACACACATATTACATTTTTATAGTGTCAACTTCTTTTGAACTTATGTACTCATTGTATTTGGGAATGAGATTGGTAAATGAAGCAGGCAAGATTTTAGCTTGAGCTGGGGCTGCTGTTGCTGCTGTTGCTGCTGATGGAGTGTGCTAGGAGTGAGATATGATTTCTAGGGACTTTAGTGTGCCTGCATGTGTATCCCCTCTCCTCCTCCTCCTCCTCCTCCTCCTCCTCCTCCTCCTCCTCCTTTTCTTCCTTTTCTTTTTCTTCTCCTTTTTTTTTTTTTGACTACCAGAAGAAGGGAACTTCCAAGTCTTTAGGACTGATAAGTGAAATAAACTATATGCTCTCCAGTGGCAAGGAGCAGGTAACCCCCTGGGGCTTTAGACATGAGCAAAGGAAATTCCCCTCTGCTCTCTATAGTGGAGAGTGGGGAGGTAGAGAAGTGTTGAGGGCTTGTGGGAGGAGTGCAAGGGAAATCCCCTTTGTCTTTAGCAGTTGGTATAGGCAGTTTTTTAAGGCTTTAGTTCAGGAATGTTTTGGAGGGGTGCCCCTGTTACTAGATGGAGGAAAAGAGAATTTTGTTTATTTTGGTAATCTTGCCAAGATAGATTATGTGTTTTATTATGTTGTTCTCTGTTATTATGATGTTCTAGATTTCATCTGGCTATAGCAGTAGTAGAGGGACATTTCCCTTATCCAAGCTCATTTCTGAAGAAAGAGACCCAGAGGGACTCCCCAAACACCAATAAAAACTTCCGACAAGAAAGTCACACTAGTTACATTCTATTTCTGGGATGGAAGTAGAACCTAGAACCCACCAAATCCCCAGGTGTTTCAAATGGCTGGAGCAACCTGACCTTCCCTTAACCTGTGCTGGGTTTGGGGAAGATAGAGATGGAAGGACTTCTTAAGGTTCTGGTGGATGAGACGGTAGTATAGAAAACAGGCATCTGCACCATTTATAGTAATCACTCTCTGAGTGTCACTAGGCCAAGTATACCTAGGTATATGGCTCGGGTGAATCCTCACCAACTTGATGCCCCTGGCCAGTCCAGGCAAGAGGCTGAAGGGAATGGTGAATGTCCCTAAATGGACTGTGAAAGGGGATAATGTATTAGAGTTGGTGGTGGTAAGATCAGTCAAACTCTGAAATTCCAGGACATCATAACAATGTAGTTCCAACCACAGCATTGTTTGGAGTGACCTCCTCTTTTATAGATTACTAAAAATTTGTAGCAGCCCTCTCATGTAATCTACTTCTCCTTCCCACCCCCCCTTCTGTAAGACTTTGGTTAGAGAAAAAGAGGAAGTGGTCTGATGAAGCTACAGGGGAGGGGTGCTTTGGGTGAAAGATGTAAGAGTAAGATGACAGCAACAAGCTTCATCCAGCTGGGGTCTATTCCTTGAGCTCCATAAGCACTGAAGTGGGTATAGCAAAAAGAGGTCCAAAGTCCCTGCTATTAACTAGACTGAGCTGTCAACCTTAGCTGAGACTGAGAAAAGCCCTGATCATGGGAACCTCTATCTTCTCTAGAATCCTCTGGGTCCCTAGCCGGTATTGGAGGAGGAGTCAAGTTCTTAAATTTTTGGTTTTTGAAACTTAAGATAAAAACTGGTCCTTCAGGAAATGTGAGTTGAAAATCAAGTGGGAATCACAGGATGTAGAAATGAACTCAATGCATTTCCTTGAATACTTGGGTTTGAGGTGGCTTATGCCTGGATACTTCTAGGATATGGGGGTTGGGGAAATGTAGGGGTATAGTTGAGTGGTAGCTGTTTTATTATACATTGTATATTTGAGATATGTTTTATTATTTTATTTAGTAAAATAGGGGCAGCTAGATGGCACAGTGGATGGAGTGTTGAACTTTAAGAAGAACTAAGTTTAAATCCCACTGTAAACACTTTAATTACTGTACAGCCATGAGCAAGTCACTAAACCTCTGTCTGAGTTTCCTCAACTGTAAAATGGGGGAGAATAATAGCAGCTATCTCCCAGGATTGTTGGGAGAATCAAATGAGATAACTTGTATAGTATTTGCAAACCTTATAGGGCTATGTAAATACCAAATATGATTATTAATAGCTATGACAAGAAAAATTAAGTGTGTTGTGTCTGTTCACATAGAGGGGAAGGGTTAATTTTATTAAGTCAGAGTTGATTGACTGGGACTTAGGAAATAGTTCTTAATGAGCTCAGCACTTCCTCAATACTTTGACCCAACAGGTGGCATGTATATAACTACTAAGGTAAGCAAGAGAATACTCTGCTCTGGATTCTTCCAGTTGAATAGGATCAGGGCTGTGGTGGTTAACCACTGATGGTTAAAATAGTTTTTTTCCCCCCATTTGCTTTTCCTGCCTAGTTTCCTTTTCCACTTTGCTGGCAATAGAGAGAGATAGAGCAAGCAACCACAACATTGGTTGTAGTAACCTCCTTTTCTGTAGATTAGTAAAAATTTGTAGCAATTGCAAGGGTGATTATAGTTCTTTGAGGGGATTTGGGTAGAGGTGGATCTACCCCACCTCCCCATTTTTTTTTCTATTCCTCTATTTTATGAATAATTAGTTGTTTTTAAAAAACAAATCAAAGATAATACTACATATTACTTGAGACTAAATAGTAAAATTAAGACTCTAATCCTTATAATTTAATAAAGTTTATTAGAATCACTTGGATAGGTAAAAGATGAGAAATAGGTATAAAGATAAGAGTAAATGGGCCAAATCTAGCTCCCATGTGCATGCTCTGAACATGACCTCTAGCAGCAGCTCTCTTGGCCAGACTCCAGGAACAGAGAGTGAACACTTCCTTGTTCAAATATTTTTAACCTCTCCTTTCACATATGGTTCAAATTCAGAGTCATGTCCAGATCAGGTTCAGAGTCACGTAACCAATGCTAGGTGACATAACTAGGTGACCAGTCTAGGTGAGCAGCCTAGGTGATGTAAGTGGCATAGCTCCAGGAATGCAGAGATGCAGGCAGGACAACATCCGAAGTGTGATCCTAAGAGAGGATTCCCTTCACACAGTCCTCCCTTTGATTCTTTGGGAGACCAGAATGTTAAATCTCACTTGGTTTCTCTAGAACAATGATTCCCAAAGTGGGCGCTACTGCCTCCTGGTGGGTGCTGCAGCAATCCAGGTAGGCGGTGATGGCCACAGGTGCATTTATCTTTCTTATTAATTGCTATTAAAATTAAAAAAAATTAATTTCCAGGGAGCTAAGTAATATTTTTTCTGGAAAGGGGGCAGTAGGCCAAAAAAGTTTGGAAACCACTGCTCTAGAAGATTAATGTGTGAGGTCTCCCCAATGAATCATTCCACATGTGTACTAGAGGTATATAAAATATTGTACCTTTCATAGAGGGAATTATAACAGTTTGGGGAATAAGAGAGAAATTAAGAAAAAGGAGAAAGAAAACAAAAAATAATTGATAAGATGCATACAAAAAGCCAATCAGGGGGCACTCCCCTTTGGCATAAGAGTTTACATGCAGAATAAATGATAGATTCAACCCCCTTCAGTTCAGTTCATTATATACAAAATTCACTCTGGATCTCTACATAGTGTGTGATTTCTTTAGGCTTCCTTATGACATCTTCTCCAGAATATCCACTTTATTGATTCAGGGTATTGGCAATTTTCTTTTCCTAAAATTACTTTAAAAAAAAGTATTTAAACCTTGGATTTTAGGATAATTACACAGTCTTCCCTTAGAAGGATGTTGACCAACACTAGAATCACCCCAGGATGCATGGCAGAACTCTGAGGTATATGAATCAATTCTCAAAAAAACCAAAACAAAACAAAAAACAAAAAACCCAAAATCCAAATAGAAGAGAAAAAAAATTCTAGATAAAAATATGTATCAAAATCTTATGTGTATAAAATTACAAGTAAAAATAAAATCATGGCAGATCCTTGAATCACTAGCAAGGCCCAATTAAAATGGCTTATGTCCTACAAGCATGCAGGACAATTGCAGCAATATTGCACTTAGCCATTGGCAGCCAGGACTACCGAAATTTGCCATACTATAAAAGAGAAAAGAAGACAAAAGTCTGAGGCAAAAGGCAAGTATGATTCCCTGGTCTGATTTTACCTTCACTATCAGGGAGATGGGAGCCAAAATGAAAACCAAACAAAGGTACTTGTAGAACCTGGCACAAGGAAGTCCAACATCTGAATTTGCCAAACAGCTGATTCCTCAAACCCCAAAACAAGTCCTCTGACTTTGTTCAAATCTTTTAACCTCTCCTTTCACATCCAGTTCAAGTTTACAGTCATGTCTGGATCAGGTTCAGTGTCATGTAACCTATGGTAGGTGACATAACTAGATTTAGAGTCAGGACTCTAAATCCTAGCTTCCCATGTTCTTTCTCATGTTACATCCTTACGTTTTGGAGATAAAATTTGTGTGTGACCCACCCCTCACTCTTTTCCCACAAACGTTGTTGGGTAAGCTTGCTTTTATTCAGGTTTTTACTTTTGTTCTTGTATTTTTTTCTACTTCAAGTGATTATTAATAAATCTTATAAAACGTAATACTTGGAGTTATTAGATATTAATTTCAATCTTACATTTTTTGGTGAGCCACTACAGAAGACATAATCTTTGATTTTCTTTTAAGATAGCCTTTGAGGGCAGCTGGGTAGCTCAGTGGAGTGAGAGTCAGGCCTAGAGACAGGAGGTCCTAGGTTCAAACCCGGCCTCAGCCACTTCCCAGCTGTGTGACCCTGGGCAAGTCACTTGACCCCCATTGCCCACCCTTACCAATCTTCCACCTATGAGACAATACACCAAAGTACAAGGGTTTAAAAAAAAAAGATAGCCTTTGAGTAAAGATAGGAGTTTTCCTGGTGGTAGGTACCTGCCCACTATGAGAGCTGCTGCTCCCTGGCTGCTGCCTCCCATGGCTGATTCCCCAAGTCTCTTGCATGAAAGATAAAGTATATTTTTTCCTTACATTACTAACAGTTGAGTGGCTGGCACTGGCCCCCCCTGCATCCAGTCTCTGCTACACCTCTCCCCACCCCCACATGGATCTCAAGCACAGGGTAGCTGCTTGAAGTTCCAGCTTGCAGCTGAGGAGGCTTTTAGACCAACAGTTCAGTAATTAGGAGAGCAGTCCTTTACAAGCTGCCCATTCCACATCCCCTCCTAACTTCCAAGCTGATTTTTAAGCTGAACCTGGGGGTTTTCATATTCCTGGATGAAAGGGTGGAAACTGAGGGGTTAGCCTGCATGGGGGTCTCCCATACCACCCTCTGTACCAGTGATTCCCAAAGTGGGTGCTACCACCCCCTGGTGGGTGCTGCAGCAATCCAGGGGGGACAGTGTTCTGGAAAGCAGATATGTTATAGAAAGTAAGGGGATAGGATGATGTTGGTATAAATGGGGAATATAAGAAGGTAAGGGATGAATGGGGAATATAGGAAGGGCTGCTCAATCAGGCTAATCACAGAGGCTAGAGACATACTGGGAGGAAGCAGGCTGGGTCCTTCAGGCAGGCAGGCTATCTCTATGATATAAGAATAGAGTCAGCCAGAAATGATATGGGACTAGCTGAAAGGTTTTTTTTTTTTTTTTTCCTTTTTTTTTTTTTAAACCCTTGTACTTCGGTGTATTGTCTCATAGGTGGAAGATTGGTAAGGGTGGGCAATGGGGGTCAAGTGACTTGCCCAGGGTCACACAGCTGGGAAGTGGCTTAGCTGAAAGGTTTTGATGTTAATTTCTAAGGTCCTTTGAGGAAGGAGTCAAAAAGCTTCTTTGACAAACTGAAATCTACAGGAAGTCTCAGCTGGCTACTTCCTGCCCAAGATGGATGCCTAGATTTGCCCTCAAAAAATAAAAGGAAAGTTATTCCTTCCCTCTTCAGCCTTTGTCCTAGTATTCAGTACAATGATTCACCAGAGGCTTTTGTGTAGATATCAAAGGGGATTTATTGATACCAGGGGTAAGCTGAGGGAAAGGGGTTTAAGGGTTTTGTAACTGCTGCTAGGAGAAGCTAATGTTGGGAGAGGGTCACAGAGGAGGGAGTCAGACTGAGGGAGGCCGGCTCCCTCAGTCAGGGATAGTTTCACTGCCCTGAGGTAATGAGGATTTATCAGATTGCTAGATTAGGGGGTGTCTCGATTTAGATTGTCCTTCCTGCCTACAGAAGCTAAATCCCATGATTTCCACTCACCAAACCACCCTTCCTCCCAGGGCCCAATGGGGAAATCCAGGGAAATAGCAGGATGTAAATGGAGAGGTCAGGGAGAGGTCCAGAGAAATCAGGCAAGGTCCAAAATGCCCCAAAGGCAAAAGGCCCTTCAGTTGGTACTCCTGGGATATTTATAGACCAGCTCTAATGGTTTTCCTGTGAGCCCAGCCCCCCCCCCCCTCCTGGCTGGTTCAACATTCTAAACCTTTTCAACTGACCGACCTGCTACAGTTGGTTTGCAAAAGCAAGAGCTTTTGCTGCAACTCTGTATTACAGCAGTGATGGCCACAGGTGCATTTTATCTTTCCTATTAATTGCTATTAAAATTTAAAAATAATTAATTTCCAGGGGGCTAAGTAATATTTTTTCTGGAAAGGGGGTGGTAGGCCAAAAAAGTTTGGGAACCACTGCTCTATACCTTAAAGCCCAGCATAACAGAGGGGCCAGGTAGCAGGTCAGTGGATTTGAAGCCAGAATTTTGGTAATTAATCTCTGGGGTTTCCTGACCCAAACATCAGGTGGAACCTGTATTCTCTATTCAAATACCCTTTTGTTTTCCCTGAATTTTTTGCCCCTGGGGGAAGGGGAAGGAAGCTTACTTTTCTAAACCTCTTACCTTTATTCCTAGCCAGTACATAACTAGAGTAGCACCACTTACAGACAGGAAGTAGATTTGCAACAAGTTTAATAAGTAGAATTGCAAGTATGGCCCACTCTATGAAAAAGCAGTGCATTACCAAAGTCTTAGAATGTCTCTTTTTCCTGCCATTCCTGGGTGCACTTGCCCTTGCTGTTAGCTTTAGTAATCTCAATATTCAGAGGTGAGATTAATCTCTCTACACCCCATTGCCATTTTGGCCTGCCCAGTCTCTGTAACACATCGAATATGGGGTATGTCCACACTATGCTCAGTGCAGATATGGGGAACCCCAGAAGTGTGACCAAAGGAATCTAAATGGATGATGATACTAGGGAGAGAAAGGAAACTTAAAGAGTCTGCAGGTGAATTTTAGATTCCATTGCCTTATCGATGTTAACTGTTTCAGTTTGTTCCCCTCCAAATAGTGAAGAAGTCTCTATAACGCAACTATCAGAATTGGAGAAAAGGACTTTTGAATTCAGTGCCTGTATCCTGTCACATATATTGTATTTGCTGATTGTTTAAGTTTTAATTTTGTTTTTTAAGTTGACATATTGATCTAATCTAATATCTTCTGTTACACTAAGTCATTTTCAGCTTGTGTTTTGGCCATTTAGCTATATATTCTGTTACATTGTCCTTATTTGTACCTCCCCTATGACTGGACTGGAGAAAATACCATTATAAAAGTCCATAAACAACTTGGACAAATCCTTTTCCATGACAAAACCACAGTTCCTTATGGATGCTGGGTTTGTCACCAGATCCATCAGGGTCATATGTTGCTTTAACAGCCTTTTGTTCCTTTTTGCCTTTGTTATTTGTCACATAGATGATGATGGATGGACTCCATCGAACTGGCTACAACTTGTATACAACTTCTGGAGAATTTGATGAACTAAAAATCTCAATTGATTTTAAGGGGTCTTCAGAAATGATTTTCAGATATCTAGTAGCACCACTACCTCTGACTGATCATTTACATACCTTTGAGTTGTTTGTAACAAGAGTTAAGGATATAGTAGTTGAAGTGAAGTGCAATAGCCCTATTGTATTCCCCACCCCCACATTTATACAAATGTAATGGATGAGACATCCGAAGTAATTTTCATTATTGTAGTCCTCACCTCCCCATTGCAATGGATGGGACATATAAAAACATGCCTTTTATAGCTATTACAATCTCATACCAGAGGAGGGAGGTTTCTGGATGGGTTTTTATATTTGTAACTTTTCAACTTACCTTACCCTTCCACCAGAATGATCTAGATTCTTGGTGACATTTTAGACCCAAAAAGTTTTCATCAGCAGTACATAGGTTTTTTCCTGGGCTCTCCTGCCAAATTTTGGAATGATGGTAGTAATAGACTTTGTTAAAAATATCTCTGCCAAGGTTGAAAGATTGATTAGATCTGGAGAACTTTTGACAAGTATCCATGAGCTTCAGTGGCTATAGAGACTCATGTGAATCCTAATGACAGTGGGGTTGTTTGCTATTGTCATTAAATGGGCTCTTGTGATTTGGAGGATTTTGGAACTTCTTTGAATGTGCATTGGTTATTGTAGTACTCTTTTAAAAAGCTGTTACTTAGTGAAAATTATATGCACTCATACTGTGGATCATGGCCAAGTTTAAAAGGAAATGGATCTCATTTTTGTGTGAGAAACCTTTGTATTGTGCCTCTCTTTGGGTAACACAGTGTGTCACTGATTGTGAACTATATATTTTTCATTTAAAAAAATTATTATTGTTTTTGCTTGTATGTGCAATAGAATATTTGAGTTTTCTTTTTTCTCTTATTTTTTGTACTTGAAGAACATGTTAACAATATTAATGGTTTTTTGATTTTGTACTAGGGTAAGTTTACAATATCCATTAACCATAATGTCAGTGCATACCCAAAAACTTTAGACTATGGAAACCTACCATTGATTGTTCAATAATATGGGACTTCAATTAATGATTCTTTCTGATTCCAGGAGAGGGATCACAAAAGAGCCACTACACAGTGCCAAGGAGCACAAAGTTAACCTGCATAGTGCTGTAAGGGTGAAAAAGGGTTTTTTTGGGTTCAATATAGTAAGAGATGGTCACTAGAGGATTGAACTATAATCAACCCTCAATTAAGAATAATCTCAAGTCAAAATTGACTTTTATGGTGATTTATTTACAATTAGGAAGGTTTAAGGTAGGGAAATTGAGAGAGAGAAACTCTGTACCAGACCAGAGACCCGGACCAGGTAAGAATTTAGAGGCCCCAGCAGAGGGGCACAGAGGTTAATTAAACAAGGCTTCTAGCCACAAGGCCTTTTACAATTAGAGAGGCAAGAAAGGCCTCCATGAGGGTAGAGCCTCCAGAAACGCCAAGGGAAGAGAGTCAGCCTAACTTACCCACATGACAATTCAAAGGGAAGTAGTCAGAAGTCTCACCAGAGATTCTTCAACACCAAGTTCCAAATGCCAACTGCCTCCACAGGAAGTTACCATCATATTTAAAAGAGCATCTTTTGTCACTTCCTGCATCCACCTCCTAATTTGCATGTCCAATCACAATAGATGATTCTCATAGTACTGCCTAGGGGGCAGTCAGTTGATTCTGATTCATCATCCACTCTAGCACAGGTGGGTTATGGACCTCCCAGAATTAGGTGTTCTCACCTTTGGTGATTAAATCTAAAGATGGGCACTGTAAACTTAATCTAATTATCACAGTGCCTAGGAGCACAAGATCAAGGAGACCAATCGATCTTGGTGGGATTGATGAGTTTCTGTGCCAAGTCAGAGGACTTGAACTTATTTTGGGGGTTCGAGGAAGTGGCTGTTTGCAAAGTCAGACACAGGATTCCTTCATGCCAGATCTAAACCTCTACCAAGTACATCAATTTGGCTGCCATTTTGGCTCCCCTGTCTCTGAGAGCAAAGGTAAAATCAGACCAGGGAATATTTTCACATTTTCTTCAAAAATCTAGTCCTTTTTCTGTCTTTCGTGGTATGGCAATTTTCTATAGTCCTGGCTGCCAATGGGTAAGTGCTACATTGTTATAATTCCTACTTCAGGGTTCTGGGACATAAATCATTTTAATTGTGCCCTGATTCAAGGACCTGTTATAGGTTTCTTTTTCCTTAATTAGAATTTGAACACATGAGACTTTGATATTTTATGTTTCATCCAGAAGTTACTTTTTCTCTTTTATTTGTTTTTTTTTGATGTTTTTGATTTTCTTTTGACAATTAATTCATATACTATCTTATCATATACTATCAACCATGTATCCCTGGGGGATCTGTGTGTTGGTCAACAGGGGGATTATATTATTATCCTATAATGCAAAGTTTTAATTCTTTTGAGAGTAATTTTAGGATAAGAAACTTGCTACCTGCCTGAATCAAGAAAGTTCAATGAGATGAGCCTTTTCTAATGTTCTTTCCCCTTAAACCAACGCATGATATGATAAGGCCTGTTGCTATGTCATCAAGAATGAAAATATAAACCCAATGCACAGCTCATGTTTTTATTCAAGTTTATATTCAAAGAGTTTTTATTCAAGATTATATTCAAAGTCTGATCTTAACTGAATTTTGGACAAACCACAAAAGTAGGGAATGTGTCAGCTTTAGGGACCCATTGACTTTCCATTTTGGGGTGTATTCAGTTTGACTCTGTAAAATGTTTACACCAGCCATCAGCAAGCCAACATAAACTCTAGCATGTGTGAGGTTTGTAGATGGACAACAATTTACCTTGGGACTTGACCTTGCTCTTATATAGAAAAAAACCTTATTTATGATATATAATTGGCATCTTGAATTCAAGAATTTTGCTTCAAGGATCTTAGAGGAAGCAAATGACCAGGCCAGCCAAAATTTACAAATGGTTTTCCCAAATACTTCTCCTTTATCATGAATAGCAACATTAGTCTGGCTAGACCTCTTATCTATTACATCTTCCCAAGCACAATTTCAGGAGGAAGACAGTAGTCTAGCAAGCAAAGAAATTTCAGACATTCCTCTCTCTTATTTAGGGTTCCTGAATAGGGGTAGGGAGGAGAATCTCTCTTGTAGTTACAATACACAGAAAAAAGATTTATCTTTAATGCCTTGAGAAATTGTGCCATGGGTCATGCTAGAGTAATTATGGTATATTAAAATACATGCAGAGGACTTTGCAGAACTGAATTTTATATAAGTTCACTTATACAACTTGTACATGCACATAACTTTTAGGGTAAGGGTCTACTTGTGGCAGCCATTAGTAGTGATGCTGTACAGCAGTGGTGTCAAACTCAAATAGAAATGGGAACTACTGAACCATTCATAAGGATCCCTGAGGGCTCACATTGACTTAGGAAACCACATATCTCTGTTATATTGTGTTTTTAATTGTTTTGCCAAATGGTTCCCAATTTAAATCTGGTTCAGGCTGCACTCAGAAGTGTTGCAGCCTATGTTTAATTCCTCTCTTTACATTTTTCTTAGTGGTTTATAATTGAGAGGCCTCACAGAAGAGGGTCAGGAGTTGTCTGCATCTTTTTTTCAAAGAAGGTAATTTCATTTTTTATTTCCAGAGGAAAGAATAGCACTTGAAGTTACAGTTAATTCATTACAACTTTATCTCTAAATGAATCATGATATAGATTAAAGCATTCACAAATTTCCTGGCAAATGACCTTCCTCAATACTTTGAAGACAGAATTGGGTAAGAATATCTTTTTCTTCATATTTGAAATCAGCCAACATAAAAATATGAGTTATTTATTTTTGCCTCAGTTGATGTATTTGTACAAGATGAGTCATTAGTGTTGTCTCATTTTTTATTTATTTAGAATTTTTTTTTATTTTTTTTATTTAGAAATATTTCCCTTTTTCTCATTGTGGGCATCTTACCTTTTTGTCCTCAGCTTTATTAACATAATTCTGTGTATTCTCTGAAGCTTTTTATAGTTTCTTTACGTTACAATATAATCTTCACCACAGTGATTTCCTAAATCTCATGTCCAGCCATGTCACTCTTCTACCCAAATGCTAGTGGTTCCCTGTTGCTTCCAGGATCAAATATAAAATGCTCTGTGTGGCATTCAAAGTCCTTCATAACTTAACCTTCTCTGACCTTCCCAGTCTTATTATACCTTATTCTTAGACATGTACTTTTAAATTCAGTGATCCTGGCTGTTCCGTGACCATGATATTCCCATTTCTTGATTCTAGGCATTTTTGCTGGCTATCCTCAATGTCTGTAATGCTTTCCCTCTTCCTCTTTGTCTGCCAACTTCCTCTGTTTCCTTTAAGTTCTCACTAAAATCCCATTTTTTACTGGAAGTCTTCCCCAAACCCTTTTAATTCTAATGCTTTCCTTCTGATAATTATTTCCTATTTATCATATATTCATCTTGCTTTCTACATATTTGTTTGCATATTCCTCCCACCTCCATCAGATTATATTTCTTGAGGGCAAGGACTATCTTTTGCTGCTTTTTGAAGCCCCAATACTTAGCACAAAGCCACAAAGCCTGCCACTACCATTCAAATTATGGACTACAGATTCCTGTCATAGCTCCACTCCTTGACTCTGCCATCATCCCCTACCTACCTGGAAGATTTGACCTTACAAGTGTTTACATTGCATGTCTACCTCAGGGAGTCGAACTGATGATTCCAATGTTCAGATTATTGGCCAGCCTATGCATAACATTGAAGTGTTGCTGTTGCAGGTGCACATATAGTTGAGAAGATTGGGAGGAGAGAGAGAGAGACAGACAGACAGACAGACAGACAGACAGACACTATTTATTATAACTGAGATTCAAGTTAATTAAGATAAACATCCCATCTAGGAATTTTACCTCATCCCTCAGGTTTTGCTGCCACCTGGTGCTAAGTGGTTCCTGCTGCGGATGACTGAATAACCTAGTGACCTTAGGAATGCATACATTAAATCAAAGATAACACAGGTCAAAACTTTGGATCTTTTAGTTTCAAAATGAAAGAACATGTTAAGATGTTTTTAAAAGTTACTATAAAGTAAGGCATAGCTACTACAGAAATTTACAAAAATTATCATTATTATGAGTAATATTTGCTTCTGAGATAGTCATTCAGAAATTGGTCTATTCAGTCACAGTTCTGTCAGAAATAAGCAGGTTCTGGGGGGGGGTGCAGCTGTAGGTGATATTGGATTGGATTGAGAGTCAGGCCTAGAGATGGGAGGTCCTGAATTCAAAACTGATGTCAGACACTTTTTAGCTGGGCAAGTCACTTAACCCCCACTTGCCTAGCCCTTACCACTCTTCCACCTTGGAGCCAATACACAGTATTGATTCTAGGAAAGAAGATAAGGGTTTAAAAAAACATTCAGGATTTTACTGCTGTGAACACTGTTATTTTTCCTTATAAATTCATTTTAATCATGCAAATGTAGGGTACTCTTTCCAAAGTAATTTTGACTTATCTTGCTTAAGGATATTTGCTCTTTCACAGAGTAGGTGCTTAATAAATCTTTATTCACCAACTGAAAGAAACTGTCATATCTCTTATAAGTCTTTCCCAAATCTCAGTTTATGTGAACTCTTTAAGCTCATAAAATGGCTTTATTCTCTCAAATCTTTTTTTAATCTCTTTCTTTTCTTTCTTTTTTTTTTTTTTTTAGATTTAAATATTTTATTTTTTAGAAAAATTTTCCATGGTTATATGATTCCTGTTTTTACTTTCTCCTTCATCCCCCTTCAACCCCTCTCCCCATATCCAACACACCTTTCCACTGGTTTTAACCTGTGTGATCAGTCAAGACTTATTTACATATTATTGATAGTTGCATTGGTGTGGTCATTTAGTGTCTACATCCCCAACCATGTCTGCATCAACCCATGTGTTCAAGCGGTTGTTTTTACTTCTGTGTTTCCACTCCTGCAGTTCTTCCTCTGAATGTGGGTAGAGTTCCTTTGCATAAATCCCTCAGAATTGTCTTGGGTCATTGCATTGCTGCCAGTACAGAAGTCCATTATGTTCAATTTTACCACAGTGTATCAGTCTCTGTGTACAATGTTCTTCTGGCTCTGCTCCTTTCGCTCTGCATCAATTCCTGGAGGTCTTTCCAGTTCACATGGAACTCCTCCAGTTTATTATTCCTTTGGGCACAATAGTATTCCATCACCAGCATATACCACAATTTGTTCAGCCATTCCCCAATTGAAGGGCATACCCTCATTTTCCAGTTTTTTGCCACCACAAAAAGCGCGGCTATAAATATTTTTGTACAAGTCTGTTTATCTATGATCTCTTTGGGGTACAAACCCAGCAATGGTATGGCTGGATCAAAGGGCTGGCAGTCTTTTCAGAACTCTTTGGGCATAGTTCCAAATTACCATCCAGAATGGTTGGATCAGTTCACAACTCCACCAGCAATGCATTAATATCCCAATTTTGCCACATCCCCTCCAACATTCATTACTTTCCCCTTCTATCATTTTAGCCAATCTGCTAGGTGTGAGGTGGTACCTCAGAGTTGTTTTGATTTGCATTTCTCTAATTATTAGAGATTTAGAACACTTTCTCATGTGCTTATTGATAATTTTGATTTCTTTATGTGAAAATTGCCTATTCATGTCCCTTGCCCATTTATCAATTGGGGAATGGCTTGATTTTTTATACAATTGATTTAGCTCCTTGTATATTTGAGTAATTAGACCTCTGTCAGAATTTTTTGTTATAAAGATTTTTTCCCAATTTGTTGTTTCCCTTCTGATTTTGGTTGCATTATTTTTGTTTGTACAAAACCTTTTTAATGTAATATAATCAAAATTATTTATTTTACATTTTGTAATTTTTTTCTAACTCTTGCTTGGTTTTAAAGTTTTCCCTTTCCCATAGATGTGAGAGATATACTAACTATTCTATGTTCACCTAATTTTCTTATAGTTTCCTTCTTTATATTCAAGTCATTCACCCATTCTGAATTTATCTTGGTGTAGGGTGTGAGATGTTGATCTAAACCTAATATCTCCCATATTGTTTTCCAATTATCCCAACAGTTTTTGTCAAATAGTGGATTTTTGTCCCCAAAGTTGGGCTCTTTGGGTTTATCATAGACTGTCTTGCTGACGTCACTTACTCCAAGTCTATTCCACTGATTCAAATCTTTTAAATGACCAGTCCATGTTTTTCTTATACATTATAGACATAATCTTATTGCAAAAATTACTTAAGTTAAAACAGAATATAAAAATTTCTGCTGTGTGACCTATTGTTTTATATGCTCTGCATTGTAACAGAACCTTTGACCAATAGCTGTGCTTAAACAATGTTGATCCAGCCTTTTATCCTATGTATATATTTATTCTTTAGATATGTTTCCTATAAGCAATAGTTATAGGAGCTCCTATTTTTCTAAGACCTCCAGAAAGTTAGCTGCCCATTTTCACATTAACTGTTGGTTTGTAATCTTGCAAAATGGACAGGACTGGGGCCTATAAATTTTCTTTTCCTTTCCTCTTTTCTAAACTACATATTTCTTCTGCACCACTTTTTTACTGAATATAATTGAAAGGGATTTCAGGAAGGAATTTATCTTCATATCCAACTCATTCCTTTCTTTATCTTTAAAATGAGTGGGTTGGTCATTAAGATTTTTCTAGCTCTAAAGCTCATCATTTTTCTAAATCTTTTCCCTTTTGAAGCAATATTGAGCTCTTTGAATTGAAGAGACCAGGTAGAGTGTTCAAATTATGTTCTTTCCTGTGGAGATAGGAAGAAAAGACATTTATTTGCAGGAAATATGATCTAGTAATTATTATCCTTTTACTTTTTAATCTATGTAATCAAACCTTGAAGTTTTCTTTTTCTTTTAGATATAGCTAGGGTGGCTGCATCTGATCATGACCAGAAATGTATGAAACAATATTTTCATCATATATTGGTTAGAGATTAAGTAAAATCACATGTATAGTGAGCACAGAATTGTAGAGATCTAAGACATTGCCTGGGTGATGCTTTACTTGCTATATGACTGATTTTCAGTGCATTATGAATATAATGTGTTTGAAAGATTTATTACCATTTAGAAAACTGAATATGATTCTCCCTTTCAGATACACGGCCAAGAGAAATCTCCCAATCCCTTTTTCAGAATTCTTCCATGAGCCCTATCATATGCTCTGCTTTGCTGCAGAACCTTTGACCAGTAGTTGTGCTTGGCTAAACATGGCTTCTGAATTGGGCAATTCTTTCTATGTCTGTCAGAATTTCAAAGGAAAATGGCCTAGCACTAAGGAGTGGTTTCTCACTCTTTGGGAAATACACAGGAGTGTATCTAGCTCTCTTTAGCCAGTGGGAAGTGAGGGTAGAGCATCCCTATGGAGGGAGGAGATAATCCATCTCCCTCCTCCTGAGTGATCCTTACCCAAACCAACATGAATTCCATCCATGGGTTTCTCTCCTCAGGCTGATGATAGCCCTGCCTTCATCTTGCCAGCTGGAGAACCCGATAGCTCAATATGTGCTAAATATACCCAATTAATTTGGTGACTTTTTAGGCTTTGTGTAACTGATCGACATGGATGTTTTTCTCTGAAATTCTTCCCCAGTTTATACCCTTCACTACAGTGAAGACAGCTGTATCCTCAGGGGTAAGCTTCAGGTCATTGTTTGCACTCCCAAAATAGAAATCATTAGCTGTAAAGGCATTGATAACTATGGACACGAAGTGGGTAACAGCAAGAAGAAGACAGTTGTATATCTTGAACGAATCAATGGGAACCAAATTCTTGAATAAAAGGGACAGTAGTGGTCTTTGTTAGGAGATCCTTAAATAAACTCAGCTATCATGTATAATCTTAAAAACAGTGTAAGACAGTCACTATGTCCTTTATTGGTATATAAAAAATACATTGACATTGCTTAAAAGGGACAAAGTTATGTATGCCCAGACTAATTTCTTGTTTGTTACACAGAGCTAATGTCTTGCTGATAGGCCTGGGAAATTGCTTCCTTCCAGAAATATCCTCACTGGTTTGCATCATATAATGATGAAATTGCTCAGGTGAATTTACCAATTTGCTACTTTCTGTAATCTAATAAACCAATGAGATTAAATTGGGCTGACCAGTGATATCTAAAGGAATATATATATATATATATATATATATATATATATATACCTAAGCAAGAAATTTATTATTTTCAGTCATTATTTCTCCTCCTGTCCATCTAGAATCTTGACTTGGGATGTAGTAGAATTGTATGAGGAATGGAAAAAAATATTAAATCTAATTTATTGGAAGACCTCTTAATGTCAGGCATATGAGAGAATGAGTGTATATACTTTGTCAATGCAGGTGAACCTCAACAAATCTGATTGAGTAGTTTTTGGTCTAGTTTTATTCATTAATATACAGGCATCAGAATTCTTGTATCTTCCCAAAATACAGTTAGGACTTGCTACATCAAAACAGACAACTCATTACCTATTTTTTGGGTAGTTAAAGGAGTGAACTATCATATCAAATACAAATAGAAGTAATTTTGCTCTTTCTTTGCCAGCATTTATTCCTTTACTTCCTTTTTTATGGTGTAGTATTGCTACAATGAGCATTTTTAGCACTGTGTTAAGTAATAGTGGAGAAAGGAGATGTTCTTGCTTTACCCTTGACCTTAATGGAAAGGCATCCGAAGGTTTTTTTTTAAATTACAAGGAATATTAGCTTTTTTAAAAAAACTTGATAAGTGCTTTATGCTATATCTCAGTGATGGCAAACCTTTTAGAGACCAAGTGTCCAAACTATAACCCTTATGAGACATGTGAGCCCCATGCCTTACCCCAGACAGGGGAGGGAGGAAGTGCCCCCATTAGGCTACTGGGCAGAGGGATGAGTAACTCAGGTGTGCATGGAGAAGGAGAGGGGAGTAGCCCAGCCCTGCTGGCTTTCTAGTAACAAACTCTGGTGAACTCTATGCTGGGGCAAGGGTGACGGCATGTATGCCCACAGAAAGGGCTCTGAGTACCCCCTCTGGCATGCTTGCCATAGATTCTACACCATGGCTATATCTATATCCACTGAACCACCAAACTGCTCCATCAAATGAATTGTGAATTTTTATAAGTGAATCCCATCAAACTGTCAAGCAGCAATTAATTTCCATGCTACAGAAAATTTTTATTTACTAAACTCCTTTCATGAAACAAATATGTTCCTAATACACAAATTAGGGAGGAATAAAATAAAGTATATCTATATATACATATATTTTTAAAACTCTTACTTTCTGCCTTAGAATCAATATTAAGTATCAGTTCTAAGGCAGAAGAGTAGTAAGGATTAGGCAGTTGGGGATTAAGTAGACTTACCCAGAGCCACACAGCTAGAAATATTTTATTCCATATTAAGGAAACACTCCATCAAGTTGACACCTGCTGGCATTTTTAACATTAAATGAATACTGTATATTGTTTCCTCTCCCCTACTATCTATTATAATCATGTATTTTTCTTGTTTTTATTAATAAAATGATTAATTTTGCTCATTTTTTTAATGTTGAACCATCCTTGTGTTCTTGATATAAAACTAGCTTAGTTGTAGTAAATAATCTTTTTGATAGATTGTTACATAGTCTGTTGAAATTGTATTTCAAAATTTTTGTATCAATACATTAATGATCCTTTCTTTTCTTTATTCCTCCATAATTTAGGTATCAGAAACATATTTGTGTCATGACAGTTTAGTAGGCAAAAAAATTCTGTGGCATAGAGATTAATTGCTTCTTAAAAGTTTGATGGGGAGCAGTTGGGTGGCTCAGTGGATTGAGAGGCAGGCCTAGATATGGGAGGTCCTGGGTTCAAATGTGACCTCAGATACTTTGAGGCTGTGTGATCCTGGGTAAGTCACTTAACCTCCATCACCTAGCTCTCACTGTTCTTCTGCCTTGGAACCAAAACATAGTATTAATTCTAAGATGGAAAGTAAGGGTTTTAAAATTTTTTTTGATGGAATTCACTTGTAAAAATCTATTTAGTGGGACAACTTCATGGCTTAGTGGATAGAGAACCAGGTTGGGAACCAGAAGGATCTGGGTTCAAATTTAGCCTCAGATACTTCCCAGCTATGTGAACCTGTGCAAGTTGCCTTGGCCTTAGAAGAAGGCCATTCTTCTGCCTTGAGACTAATTCTTAGATTCCAAGACAGAAGGTAAGGGTTTTTATTAAAAAAAATCCATTTGGTACAAAATTTTTTCTTTGGGAGTTTATTTATGGGTTTCTCAATTTGTCATGCTGAGATCAGATTGCTAGTTAACAAAAGTATTACTTGTTTTATTCTTTTTATTTTATATTTTTGTAGCTATTCATCTATTTCATTTAGATTCTGGGTTTTTCTGGCCTCTAATAAGAATTAGTGGTTTCTCATAATTTTCTTTATGTCCTAAAAATTCCTTATGAATTTATATTTTAGTTTTGTGGATTTGGTTTTCCTCTATATTTTTTAAACAAATTAGCTAATGGCATGTTTGTTTGCCTTTTAAAATAGCTCTTTTTTATTGATTCAAAAATATTTTTTCCCATTTTTTAATTTTTTAATTTCTTCTTTGATTTTAAAATATCTCCAGCTAAGTGGCCCAGTGTATCAAATGCTGGGTCTGGAATGAGGAAAACTTAAATTCAAATCCATCTTCAGATATTTAACTAGTTATGTCACCCTGGGAAAGTGTTTGCCTCCATTTTCTCAACTTTAAAAATGGGGATAATAATAATATCTACCACCTAGGATTGTTGTAATGATGAAATGAGACAATATTTATAAGACAGGCTGGATTTTGTAAAAGTGAAATTTGGGAAATGTATCAAACTACATTTCCCGTGGTCCAACGGGTTTCCGTTTCCAGTTTTTGGGCTTGGGAAGGCTTACGTCTTGACGCAGGGAAGGGTTTAAAATCTCCTGAGTTAGGAGGGAGTGGTCTCTTTTGCCAGTAGGCTTTTTTTGCGAGTTGGCACTTCCAGGAAACAGGAGACAGTAATGGAGGCAGCGGCAGTTTTGAATGCTTACAAGCGCGTGGTCTAATGATTTTATCTATCAGCATGGCTTTAATTAAAATACTAATTTATATATTTATACCAGCCTTTATCATTTTTCATATTAATAAT
Organism: Gracilinanus agilis; assembly: GCF_016433145.1. Classification (NCBI taxonomy): domain Eukaryota; kingdom Metazoa; phylum Chordata; class Mammalia; order Didelphimorphia; family Didelphidae; genus Gracilinanus; species Gracilinanus agilis. The sequence continues at coordinate 151,522,104 of NC_058130.1, forward strand.
TTGGCGAACCAGAAGATCGAAATTCGAACTCTAAATCTTCCAGATAGCCTAACTATAGCCATGCCTGCTTTTTGGCCAGCTGGCTCAGCTCTTTTGAGCACTTTTTTAAAAAAGGAAAGTGGCTTTCCTTGCCATGCTTTTGCTAAAAGCAAGAGCACGTTTTTGCCTCCAGTGGGACTCAGCCGTCCAGTCCAGCCCAAACCACCTTGGGAGGGAGGTCAGGCCAGCCGATTCGGGCTTTTGGTTTTACACTAAAATGCCGGAGCCCAGCTAGTGTGTCTCTGCTGCTGATCTCCATTCCTACCGCTTCCTGACTACAAGCCCACCAGCGTTCCAGTCCCAGTGCTGCCGCTTCCACTTCAACCCCAAGCTCCAGAACCTGAGATTTCCCGGAAGGAACCCAGTCCTGACTTGCCGAGATCTCGACCTCCAGAGACTGCTTCAGTTCCTGCCGCTAACGATTTGGGTATATTCACCTTCCTCTCTACTTTCTTATAGGAGACATTCTAGCCTTCCACGTGTTTCTCTAAAGACCTAATTTAGGCAACCCCAACCCACACAAGCTCTACACGTGGGTATTTTCTACAAAACTGACTTTAAGTTTTTCTCTAGCCCTGAGCCCAATGACCCGACACCACGTGGACCTAGCAACTAGCGTTTACCCTTAATGGGGCCGAATGGCCTATTCAGACTTGCTTGTGATTAAAAACTGAACTCAGGGGAAGAACTTTGAACTTGAAAAAAAAAAACCCTTAAACTCAGCAGAACTCAATCAAAAGAACCTTAAATTGAAACCAGGGGTGAACTTTTTAAAAACCTCGGAACTGAATGAGCTTTATTTCTGTTTTAAAAAGACTGTATCTTACTGTATTTTGCTAATTAGTTTTGTTAATTAATCTTGCTTATTTCGTTGATTTTCCTGTTGCACTGAATCATTTTACACTAATGAAGTTTCTGCTTATGATGTTATTATATTTCCTAATTTACTTAAAAGCTTACTGTATCAGAAGCAATGCGGTTATATGTACCACCTATGAACATCTTATAGAGCACATGTCTTTAAAAATTTATTCTGTCTTGGTAATTGCAAAGAACCTTGAAAGTTTCCATGCTTTGAATATTACCTTGTAATTTTACAAGAGATCTTTTTAACTTTTACTTTAAATCCTTAAGAATAGTTGTCTTAAAGGATAAAGCTTTTATATATTTTATTATAAAAAAAATTGTTGCCTTAAATGGGTAGAAGCATTCCTACCCAGGATTTTTTTAAATACAGAGAGTCAAGGAGCTCCTGTATATTCTTTGCTATGGAAGCAATAACAGCATTTGCCAAGGGTTAAAAGTTGTAACAAGTATATGATTTTAAACATCATTATTTATTGTTTTAAAATGTGCTATTGGAAATAATGGTACTCTATTTGAATGTGCATTGTGAATCTGCTATTTGTAAAACCCATTTACACTCACAGAATGAAAACCTCATTTTTGGGTAACATAACCCTTCTAGTTCTAAGCTATATATATATTTTGATTTTTAAAACATTTTTTTATGAGAGAAATTGATTTTCCCCTTTTCTCATCTTGTACTGGAAGTACATATATAATCATTATTTATCCTTTTTCTGATTCTACAGCAAATACCTGAGCCTATAGGACTGTGATTTAAATGCCTCTCTGATTCCAGAAGGGAATATGAAAGCCGTTAATAGTGCTAAAGAAAGCACATGGTCAGAGACTTGACTGACTAAGATCTGCATAATTGCTGCAGTTCTATGCCAATACTTTAGGGTGTGGAAATTGGGTTTTGAGTCCTGGAGTCCCAGTCTTTTCTAAAACTTTAGAGGACGTGGGTCCCCTCGACTTAGATTCCTAGAAAGCACCTAAGATTGGTTATTTTATTTGGCTCAGTTCCCTAAAAAGCTGATGATAAGTCAGATCAGAGAGAGACATTTTCCTTAAGTCCTGGCCCTGGATGGGTAATTGCACACTGCTGAATTCACTTTAATTAGGCCTTCATTCAAAGGTCTAAGTTTATTTTCCCCAGATTTTTGCACATTTCATTTACAAGTTAATTTTTCTTCTTTTTTCTTGAATTTTATTCTTTTTATTTTGCCAATTGACTTCATATAACCCCCAGGACTCAGCCACTCATCCTTAGCTGACCTGAGGTACCCCTTTTTTAGAAAAAAAAAAAAAGGTGTGTTTAAGATTTACCTCACAGGGATATCTGTTAAGTTTTTTAAAATTCGATAATGTAAAATATATGTATATTTAACTCTTTTAGGAGTAATTTCACGGGGAATTGAATTGTATAAAATCTTAGAAGAAAATGTATGTTTTGTAATCTATAATGTAAAGGTTAAATTCTTTTGAGAATAATTTCAGGATAAGGATCTTGCCATCTCCCCAGAATCCAGACTATGAACTTGCTTGGTGAGGACACATGAAGATGTCTGAAAAGCCTTCACTGTACCATGAAGACCAAACTTTGAACTTTGGGGTGCAGTTGATTGAACTATGGGGAATTGAAATTGAGTTGTATGTATTGTTTTAAATTGTACACTGTTGTGCCAGTGGGGGACAGCCCCAAATTGGTTTTTGTCAATGCGGCTAATTTTAACCATTTGTTCATCTATTTCTTTTATCCCCAAATTCCTGAAAAATTTAGAAGTTGTTATTTTTACAGGTCCAGCGAAGAAAAAAGGACTAACCTTTTTTTTTTTTGCCGGACCTCACGGGGAATTGTAAAAGTGAAATTTGGGAAATGTATCAAACTACATTTCCCGTGGTCCAACGGGTTTCCGTTTCCGGTTTTTGGGCTTGGGAAGGCTTACGTCTTGATGCAGGGAAGGGTTTAAAATCTCCTGAGTTAGGAGGGAGTGGTCTCTTTTGCCAGTAGGCTTTTTTTGCGAGTAGGCACTTCCAGGAAACAGGAGACAGTAATGGAGGCAGCGGCAGTTTTGAATGCTTACAAGCGTGTGGTCTAATGATTTTATCTATCAGCATGGCTTTAATTAAAATACTAATTTATATATTTATACCAGCCTTTATCATTTTTCATATTTATAATTTGGACTCAGATCTTTTTGATTTCAGATGTGGCACTCTATTTACTATTTTACCTAGTTGCTCCATCATAGCTTATATTCTTTTAAATTTCACTCTCTCCTTATGCAATGGTTCTTTCCCCTCTGCTCACAGACATGCTCAGATTTCCATCCTTTAAAAAAAAACCTTCATTTTATCTACCATCCCCTCAAGTTATCTTTTTATAGGTCTCTTTCCTTTTATATTTGAACTCTTAGAAAAATCATGTAAACTCCTTGTAATTTTCTTAGTTTATTACTCAACTGAAACTTATGTCACCAAGGTTACCAGTGATCCAATGCTTTCTTCAAAAATTTTTTAAATGATTATTTATTTTTAATATTCTTTTCTTTTTAAATTTCAAGTTCTAAATTCTCTCTCTCCTTTTACACCCTTTCCCTTACCCATTGAGAAGGCAAACAATATGATATCAATTATTCATATGAAATTATGCAAAACATATTTCCATATTAGCTACATTTTTTAAAAAGCAAGAAAATGAGAAAATTATACTTTAATTTGCACACAAAGTTCATCAATTCTCTCTCTAGAAGCATATAGCATTTTTTTCATCATGAGGCCTTTGAAATTGTAGACAAGCCTTTCACAGTTGATCATCATTACAACATTGTTGTTATTGTGTACACTGATCTTTGTTTTTTTTCTCACTTCACTTTGCATCAGTTCATATAGGTTTGCCATGTTTTTCTGAAACCACACTGCTTATTTCCCACAACACAGTAGTACTCTATCACAATCATATGCCAAAACTTGTTCAGCCATTCCATGATTGATGAGCATCCCATCAATTTCCAATTCTATGTCACCACAAATAGAGCTGCTGTGAGTATTTTTGTACATTCTGGGCCCCTTCCTTGTTCTTTGTTTCCTTTGGGAACTTACTTAGTTGTGGTGTTGCTGGGTCAACGTATATGCAGTTTTGTAGCTCTTTGGGCTATTTCAACATAGTTCTCCAGAATGGTTGGGTCATTTCACTACTCCTCCAACAGTACATTAGTGTACCTATTTTTTCCCCCGTCTCCTCTAGAATTTGTCATTTCTGATAGGTGTAAGGTAGTACCTCAGAGTTGTTTTAATTTGCTTTTCTCTTACTGATAGTGATTTGGAACATTTTTCATATGACTATAAATAGCTTTAATTTCTTCTTCTGCTACCTGTTTATATTCTTTAACCATTAATTAGCTGGGGGTATGGCTCTTCTTTTTAGAAATTTGACTCAGTTTTATACTCAGTATATATTTGAGAAATGAAGCCTTTATTAGAGAACTTGCTGTGAAATTTTTTGATACTACTTCATTGTCTATGGTACCTTTGAACAAAATGTAGTTTTCCTGAATTATTCCTTTTAACTAGGTCTATTTTTGCTTTTACATTGTCCAAGATTATCATCACTACCCCTGCCTTTTAGTTCAACAGATTAATTTCTTCTTTGACCCTTTATTTTTAACTCTATGTGTCTCTGTTTCAAGTGTGTCTCTTGTAAACAACATATTGTTGTATTCTCCTTTCTGATCCCTTATGCTATCCACTTCAATTTTGTGGATGAGCTCATCCCATTCCCATTTATGATTACTCTATTTTTCCTTCCATCCTTTTTTCTTGTTTCTTCTCCCTTTATTTTATCCCTTCTCAAAAGTCTATTTTGTTTCTAATCTCTGACTCTCTTAATCAGTTTTCCCTTTTATTATCTTCACCCAAGCCCTGTCCTGTTTCTCTTCCCCCTTCCATTTCCCTATTGGTTGAGTTGTATTTCTTTATAAGTTAAGATCAAGACCTATGGTTAACAGCTGAAACCACAGATATAAGCAAATAACTGCTGACCCCAAATATACATGCTCACTCTCTTCACTCCTGCCCCTCTACTCTGGGTTCCATGGCATTCTACTTCCCCACCAAAAACAAACAAACAAACAAAAACTTTTAAAAAGTGCAAGTAAAAAAAAAAGGCGAACGTGAAAATAGAAGAACTGTCTGGCTGTGGGGAAACTAAAATCATGGTTAAGGGTGGATTAATATGTATGTGTATATATATATATATATACATATATATATGTATTAATATGTGTGTATGTGTGTATATATATATCCCCTCTTTGGACAACTTAGAGTGGGGTCAAACATTGCCCATCACCTCACCCTGCCCCCCCATTTTCTCTTCACTGTAAAAGCTCTTCCTTATGAGAGAAAATTTTCATCATTCAACCTCTCCCTTATATTCTCTTTCTCATTCCTTCATATTTCTTTTTCTTTTTGATATTCCAATATGATTCACCTTCCTGCCCTCTGTCTTTGTAAACTTTTTTTAACTGCCTAAAAATGTTAAAGTTCTTAATAGTTACATGTATCATCTCATATAGAATTATGATTACTCTTTCATGTTACCTTTTTATGCTTCTTTTGAGTTTTGAGTATAAATGTCAAAATTTTTGTTCAGCTTTGGGCTTTTCATCAGGAATACTTGAAACTTCTCTATTTCATTAATATCCATTTTCTCCCAAAAAGATTGCCTTCATTTTTGCTGGGTAGATAACTCCCAATTGTAATCCTAGCTCTTTTGCTCCCCAAAATATATTCCAAGTCCTCTGCTACTTTAATGTGGAAGCTCTTAATCTTATGTGATCCTGAATGTGGTTCTATATTTGAATTGTTTCTTTCTGAATATTTGAAGTATTTTAATGTTTTATCTAGGAGTTCTGGAATTTGGCAATAATATTCCTGGGAGTTTTTATTTTGGGATCTCTTCCAGGATGATTGGTGGATCCTTTCAATTTCTGTTTTACTCTTTGGCTCTAGGATTATGTTGACAAACCTATGGCATTCATGCCAGAAGGGACTGCTCTTCTCCCCCTTTCCACTGCAACATTTTTCATATTACCTTCCCCTCTGCCCAGCAGCTCAATGGTAGCATCTCCTCCTTCCCCTGTCTGGTTTAAGGGGGCAGCTCACATGTGGTATGAGGGATGCACTTTGGGCACTCAGTCTCTAAAAGGTTTGCCATAACTGCTCTAGGATATCTGGGCAGTTTTCCTTGATAATTTCTTGAAATATAATGTCTAGGTTCTTGCTTCAATCATACATTTCAGTTAATCCAATAATTCAATTTAAATGATCTCTCCTTACTCTATTTTCCAGTTCAATTATTTTTCCAGTGAGAAATTTCACATTTTCTTCTATTTTTTCATTATTTTAACTTTGTTTTATTTTTTATTGATGTTACTTGCTTATAATAATGATGTTATTATTTCTTGAAGTTTTTAGCTTCCACTTCCACTTGCCCAGTTTTAACTTTCAAGGAATGATTTTCTTCAGTCAGCTTTTGTACATCTTTCCTCATTTATCTTTTTAAAAAGTTTTTTTTTCTTTAGTGAGTCTTTGTATCTCCTTTACAATTAGTTCATTCAGTTTTTTAAAGTGTTATTTTCTTCAGTATTTTTTTTTGTGTGTGTCTCTTTTACCAAGTGGTAAATTCTCTTTTCATACACACACACACACACACACACACACACACACACACACACACACACGCATACATTTATGTGTGTGTGAGAAACAGCTTTTTATTTTATATATACATATATATATATAAACACATATTAACATATATGTATATATGTTAAAGTTGGACTCTGAACATTTGGGCTTAGAGCTAGTTCTGAGAGTCTGCAAGTTTTTGGTATAGCAGCTAAATGGCACAGTGGGTAGAGTGCTGGGCATGGAGTCAGGAAAACATATCTTTGTGAGTTCAAATCTGGCCTCAGATACTTACTAGTTGTATGACCCTGGGCAAGCCACTAAACCCTATTTGCATTTCTCTCAGTTTCCTTTTCTATAGAATGAGCTGCAAAAGGAAATGGTAAACCATTCTAGTATCCTTGCCAAGAAAATCTTAAGTGAGGTTACAAAGAATTGAACATGACTGAATAAAGAAAATACAAAAAAGGGTTTTTTTTTTTGTTTGTTTGTTAGTTTTGGTGCTTCTAGGTAGTGTGATTCTGGGAGAGGTGTACTTACTGCTTTCCTGATCCGTGATCTTTTCTTTCCCCAGGAAGTATCCCTAGTCTCCTGCAAATACAAATACTAATGCTGCCTTTGCCTTGGGAGTATGGCCAGGGCCTCTGCTCCCTAGTGCTCCTCTCTGCCCTAGAATTGTGACTCAGATTCCTAGGTTGGGCAATAGAATTGCTAATTAGTACTGGCTATACCAAGTGCCAACATAGGTGCTCCTGTAATCTCTTTCTGATATTCATCCAACCCTCATACTGTCTCTGGGCTGAGAGGTCTGGAAGTTATTGCTGCTATTGCTGTTGCTGCTGGTATAGGTTCATGCTAGGTTTCCTCTCAGATGGCAAAGCTGGAGGGAAGCAAAATGCTTGGACCACTCTCCTTCCCCTCTCTACATTCTGAATAACATTTCTTACTTTATCCGCCCCTCTGCCCAGCAGTCCAATGGGAGGACTTCCTCCCTCCCCATGTGGGTTAAGGATGCAGCAATGTGTACCTAGCACAAGGTCTCTGGGTGGGGGGTGGTGATGGATGGGGCATGGCACTAAAAGGTTCACCATCACTGCTCTAGGGCTATCCTTTGATTTATTCTTACTAATAAAATCCTGAGGCCTCTGTGAGGGAGGTAGTATGATTTCAACCCCTGCTTCTACTGATCAACCCAGTTCTTAGTACTCTCTACCCAGTTTACTTTTTTTTAAAGCCTTATTTTCTGTCCTAGTAACAACTCTTAAGACAGAAGGGCAAGGGTAAGGCAAATCGGGTTAAGTGACTTTCCCATGGTCACACAGCTAGGAAGTATCTGAGATAAAATTTGAATCCGAGTCCTTCCAACTCCAGGTATGATTCTCTATATCTAGTGCCAACTAGTTGTGCCTACTGTTATGTTGATAATAACAGATAATTTGGGGAAGCAGATCATGTGTACATTACACTACCCCTCCCCCACCCCCAGTTTACTTTGAATCTCTTTTGTGTATTTTTTGTAGTTACTTGATTATTTTTGTCTTTCCCTCCCCCCACTTCCTACATTAAATTCTTTGAAGGATGGTTTTGTTTTTGAATCCCCAGCATTTTTCATAATTCCTTTAATATAGTGCACATTTAATAAATACTTGTAGGCTGAATGAACTGTTGTGCTTTTATGCACAATGTGGTTTTCCTGTTTGCCTCTATTAAGAATGTCTCTCTTTTTTTTAAATTTTTTTAAATTTTTTTTTTTATTTTAAACCCTTAACTTCTGTGTATTGACTTATAGGTGGAAGAGTGGTAAGGGTAGGCAATGGGGGTCAAGTGACTTGCCCAGGGTCACACAGCTGGGAAGTATCTGAGGCCAGATTTGAACCTAGGACCTCCCGTAGCTCAGTAGATTGAGAGATTGAGAGCCAGGCCTAGAGACGGGAGGTCCTAGGTTCAAATCCAGCCTCAGACACTTCCCAGCTGTGTGACCCTGGGCAAGTCACTTGACCCCCATTGCCTACCCTTACCACTCTTCCACCTATAATTCAATGCACAGAAGTTAAGGGTTTAAAAATTTAAAAAAAAAAAAAAGAATGTATCTTTTAGCTCTTGTCTTAGGTGAAACTGAAAACAGGATTACCCATACTGTAATCATAAGAGAGAGTATAAAACAATGGAAAAGGCTTTGAACTTGGAGTCAAAGGACCTACATTAGAGTTCCAACCTCTTTCACTTATTACCTGTGTAAGTATATCATTAGCAAATCATTTAATCTCTCTGTTCCTCGATTTCTAACTCTATAAAATGAATAGGTTGGACTAGATGCTTTATCCAACTTTAAATCTATGATTGATCTTTTGGATTTGTTTATAGCATAATACATTTTATTAAAGGTCCTCATTTTAATTCTTCATGTGATCTTTTATTTTAGATTTACTCTTTGAAGTCAGGAAATAATTAAGTTCTGTTTTCTAATTCAGACTGCCATTATATGTTGTTTTATGGGTAAAATTAGTCTACTAATATTAATGATTATAATTATCATGTTCCTATTTCCCTTTCAGTAGATTCTATAGATTAGTCAACAAAAAACAAAAATATTGTGCTGTTTGCTTTGCTTGAAATTATCTCCTTCCATTGTCCTCCCATAATCCTCCATCATTATCCAACTGAACCTCTCTGTCTTTCTGTCTGTGTCTCTCTTTTGATCTCTTTCCTTCCCTGATTTCCTCTCTATTTATCTTTCACTCTTTCTCTCACTTTTTTCATCTCTCTTCACATTCTTTTACTTTTTCTAGATTGGAGATCTCGCATTCTTTCTTAATTTCTCCTATCATCATCATCATCATCATCATCATCATCATCATCATCATCATCATCATCATTTCTAGAAGTAGCAATTCAATTCATTCCTTTCCTTACTCTTTTCCTTTTCCAACATATTCTCTGCCTTCACTGTCTTTATCCATATATTTTCTTGCTTTGTTCTCTTAATGACCCTCATACAAAATGAGAGTTGTAAATGGTAATAGGTTTGACTTATCCTTTGCTTAGTTCATATAAGAATATGGATTTGGATTTGCCCTCCTCTTCCTCACCTCTATGTTTTTTAAAAAAGATGTTCATCTTTGGAGTCCCATTCCCAGAAATATTATTTTATAGAGGGTGCTATTGTAGAAAGAGAACAGTGTACTTAAGTCAAATCCTGGTACCTCCAGCCATTTACTACCTACATGCCTCAAATGCAAAATGAAGGGGCTGGTCTAGACAAATTCAAATTCTATCCCCTTTCAAGGAATCGATGCTACTACTTATTTTCCTTTCTTCACTCTTTTTTTTTTCCTTTTTGTCTTTGCCTACATTATCGCCCCCCCCCCGCCTTTTTTTTCTCATAATGATATCCAGCAAGGTGAAACTTCTAAATGAAGAGAGCTTGACTTCAGATTAATCTTGGAAAGCATCTTAGATGCCACCTACTCAAACTTCTTCATTTTATAGATGACGAAATTGTGGCTCAGAAATGCTATGTGGTTTGTTTTATGGTCACCCAGCTAATAAATTTCAGAGGTAAGATTTGAACCCAGATCCACTGACTCCAGTCACTGTGCTTTTTTGTTGTATCATGCTATCCAATCCAGATATGAATTCATCTCAAAATTCCCTAACCTCTTCCCATCTCTTTCATTTTGGGGGTTTAAATTACCTTTCTCTTGCTGCCACTTTCCAGGAAATAATCATTTGAATCTTCTAGCTTCTCAATTCTTTCCCTCTTTTAGAATAATTTTATTTGATCTTCCTTCATCAGCTTCATTTATAAGGTTCTCTCTTTATATTCTGAATGGTCATGAGATAAGTTGAGACTTCAAAATGATGTTAGCCTTTTCTTCTTGTAGAATATAAACTTTATTTAGCTGCTTAGTCTTTTAGTGCCATTATGTGTTTTTATTTAGCCATCTTTGGTATCTTTTGTTTGATAGATTTGAATGTCACATGAAATTTGCTGATCACTTTTGGCTTTTAATAATACCACACAAGATTGCTGATTTAGAGCTTGAAGGGACCTTGGTGATCATTTATTCAACTCCTCCATTTTACATATGAGGAAACTGGGCCTGAAGAGAATTGAACTCAGGTCTTCCTGACATCAAGTATAGTGTTCCACTCGTTATATTATGTTGCTCTAATAACACCACCACAGCACCAATATCACTGTTATCACTACCTCTGCCATCTGCCACATATATAATACTTTTAGGAGAGAAGGAGAGAAGGAACTGATATGATTTTTTATTGGCTTAGGTAATGTCTTTAAAAGCTTTTTAAAAACCCTTATCTTTTGTCTTGGATTTGATATTAGGTATCGGTTCCAAGGCAGAAGAGAAACAAGGTTAAGCAGTTAGGGTTAAGTGACATAAGGTTACGGTTAGGAAATATTTCAGGTCAGATTTGAACCCAGGACCTCCTGTCCCCAGTCCTGGCTATCTATCCACTGAGCCACCTACCTGCCCTTAGGGAACTTCTTCATGAGAAATTCCTTTTACCAATTTAGATAGGCACCTGTCCTGTAATTTATAGTCTTAGAAAGCTATTTGAAGGCCCTTAGAAGATAAATGACTTCCCCGAGTTGATTCAGTTAGTTTATTCAGTTTGTTGTTCTTTAAAGTTAGCAAAACACTATACAAAGATGATTTCATGGGGATTTTTAGCAGATATTATTCAAATTATCTCCTCTTGCTGAAAATTCATTTTTTAAATTGATGATTATAAAAAGGAATTCTGTAATTGCTTTAATTTAACTGGGAACCTGGAGGTCCTCTTACCATAGAGATGTGTAGGGATTAACCAGCCCACAGTGATAGGAAGTAGGAACGGAGGAGGAGTCCCCTGCTGAGCCAGCATCAGTTGCAGGCAGGCAGTTGCTGACAGTTAGGAGAGTCAGTTGCTGACAGTTGGTGGGTCAGTTGCTGAAACTGATTGAAGGAGTGAGTGAGTCTATTATTTTAAGGAGTTAGGTAGTTAGTGAACCATTTACAGATATATTCTCATTAAAACTTAAATTATTAAAAGTTGCTCTCTTATTTTGTCAAAACTCCTATTTACATTTAATTGGCGACCATGAAGAGACTCAAACACACAACCTTCTGATCATTTTCCTTATTTTTTTACTGAAACTATCCCTAAGTCAAGTTCCTAGCAGTTAATTCTGTTACAGCTGTTGATCCTTTATGTTAAACAGTGCCATCTACTGACAGAAAGTAGAACTGCAAACAAAATTAACAATTAGATTAACTATGATTCTGAGTAGTCTGGTTCAAGTTGTGATGCTGTTTCTTGTCTATCTAAAATGGCCTATTATCCACCAGAATATTACACAGTGGCTTTATGTAGCACTGCTCCTAGCTGTTTACCCTTACATGCCTAAGCATAGCTTTTGAAGTATTCTATCGTGGCCACAAATGAATTTATTTTGCTTTTCAGACTATCATATTTTAGTTTTTCTTTAATTTCTCATGGTCAGTAATCAACCTCACACACCTAGGACTGTTTTTGTTAACATATCAAGGACTTCCCTCTGGTTACATTCAATATTTTTTTTGTTTAGAATTTGTTTTAAAATGTAAGGTCTCTATTTCTGAGTTAGTAGAAGTTGGGGTTTCTATCTAATGAAATTTTGCCACCCAGATATACACTGAAGTATGGCATAGTTTACAAGTGATCTTCAAGTATTTGTAACAAAATGTGACCCAGAGCTAGTAGTGTACCATGCTTCAAGGGTAAGAATTCTGATCCATATGATAATCAGATCAGGATTCCAGAAGACCACTGATGAAACATGCTTCCCATTTCCTGACAAAAGAGATGGACTTAAGATGCAAGATGAAATATACATTTCTGATAGGGCCAAAATGGGAAGATTCTCCTCTCCTCTTTCCCTCAGCTGCCCCCTCCCCTCTCCTTCCCTCCTCTCTCCTTCCTCCTTTACTACCTCTCCCCTTTCCTTCCTCCCTCACTTCTCCTCCCTTCCTCCTTCCTTCTCTTCCCTCCTTCCCTCCCTCCCTCCCTCCCTCCCTCCCTCCCTTCCTTCCTTCCTCCCTCCCTCCCTTCCTTCCTTCCTTCCTTCCT
>NC_058130.1:151535127-151626014 GCF_016433145.1 Gracilinanus agilis
TATATATATATATATATATATATATACACATAAATGTGTTTTTTTTAACCAAAAGCTTATAATTCATTTCCTTAGTATGAATACTTCTTCCAGGGGTACTAATCACAACCTGTGCATGCTATCTTACTCTGTGACTTGCCTAATGTCTTCTAGTAAATTTCTCCACAAGTTCTGGTAGCTTTCTTCTAGGTCAGTTGACATTATATGGATACCCAAAACACTAAGGCCTAAATGTATTTTAAGAAGGGTGTGATTTCTTAGTTTTGTAACAAAACCTGATATATAAGCTCTATCTTCATTACACTTTTCATATGAAAATAATCACATATAGAATTCACTTCTATATTACTGATTTCTACTGAAGAAACTCATACAATTCTGCTAATTTGGTCCATTATAAATTTGTTACTAACCTCAAATGAGCTCTCACTACTATAGTAATACATTTTATCCTTCACTGACTCCTTTTTCTCCCAGTTTCCCACTTTCCTGGTCACTGATCCAGACCTTTTTGTCTATTCTCAGAGCATTTCTCCATCATCCTTTTAGCCTCCTGCTTTTCTGGAAAAAAAAAAAAAAGAGAGAGAGAGAGCATCTCTATTCATCTTCCTATTTTTTCTCAACTCTCAAAACCTCTCATTATCATGTTCCAATCTTTCCTCCTTTGCTACAGTATCTGAGGAATAAGTGGCCTTTTCCCTTGCCTCACTACTTGTGCTCCTAATTTCATTCCCTCTTGCCTTTTCCAGCAGCTTTCTTATCAATAGTAGTAATAATGATAATAGTTTGCATTTATATCACTCTTTGAGGTTTGTAAAATACTTTATAAATATTTCTTCACATTAGCACCAGGAGGGAGGTGCTATTATTATCCCCATGTTGCAAATGAGGAAACTCAGATGAACAGAGGTCAAGTGACTTGCTCAAGGGCACATAGTTAGTTTCTGGGATCTGATTTGAACTCAAGTCATCCTGACTCCAAGTCCAATGCTCTATCATACCACCTACTTGCCTCTAATTGATCATATCTTTCTTTAATCTTCAATCTCTCTTAGTTCACTGGGTCCTTCCAAACTGAACAAAAATATGACCAAGTTCCTCCCCACTCTCCACATTGTACACACATATGTTTATGTCTTCACTTGACTCTATCATTTTAACATCCCTTCAAAAGAACATCCTAAAGTTCTATTCAAATTTCATAGATAAATTTCTAGAAAAATAACTAGATATATTATTTGCCTTACCTTCCTTCACCACTCACTCTCTTTTAGTTTTTAAAATTATTGATTAAATTGTATGGCACATAGACTCTGGGCTCACTCTCCAAAATTCCCCTTAGCAATGGTGGGTTGGAGTTTGGATTCTATTTCTCCCCCTCAGTGTACTAGGGAATAATCTTGAGGGGGGAAAAAGAGTTTTCCAGTATTGCTATTTATGAGCCCTCGTCCAGCATGTTCCCCATTTGTATTAAAAGCTCACAAAATTGCAAACTGATTCATTCCATCTCCAGGACTCATTCATCTAAAATCAGAAAAGAAATACAGAAACAAAAGAAAGTCATAGTGCCTTGTATTCATAGGTAACTGGGTGGGATGATAAAGCACCAAGAGATAGCCTACTTCCATTGTTGCTATATCTGCTTAGGACAGTGATAGGCAACCTTTTGAGCTTGTGGGTCAAAATTTACCAAAAAAAAACGAGCATAACTTGGGTGGTGTGTTACTTCGAGAAAAAACCATAATTTTGTGATATTTATAGTTTAAATAACAAAATGTATAATTGTAATATATAACTGTATTTAATAAACCAAAATAGGTAAATTAATATAGGTAGAAATTGTCATCTATAATAGTGCACAGAATGTCTACATTACACTATAGCAAATGTCTCATCCTTGCCATGTGGCCCCATACTTCTCTGTATGCTGCCACATGTCATTGAAAATGCCTACGTGTGTTAGTGCTAACATGCGTGTCATAGGTTTGCCATCACCGGCTTAGGAGAATGTAAGCTTCTTTTTTTATTATTTTATTTTTTTTTTAATTTTAATTTTGAATATTTTCCCATAGTTACATGTTTCATGTTCTTTCCTTCTCCCCCAAACCCAACTAACTCCCCTTAGCCACCGCACAATTCCACTGGGTTTTACATGCATCAAGACCTATTTCCATATTATTGGTAGATGGACTAGAGTTATCGTTTAGTGTCTACATCCCCAATAATATCCCCATCAGCCCATGTGTTCAAGCAATTGTTTTTCTTCTGTGTTTCTCCTCCCACAGTTCTTCCTCTGAATGTGGCTAGTTTTCTTTCTTATAAGTCCCTCAGCCTTGCTCTGGAGAGAATGTAAGCTTCTTGAGGACAAGACTTGTTTTGTTTTTGTCTTTGTATTTCTAGTGCCTGGCATAGGACTTTGTGCATAGTAGGCTCTTCATAATGGATTTTTAAACTGAGTTGAAGAAATACCTTGGTTAATTAGTACAATGTAATAATAGTGTCTTGCATTCAGTGAATAGTTGATGTGTATTAACAGGCTCTGCTTAGTGAAAAGTAATTCAGAGTAAGCTATCAGTCTAAGGGCCAAGAAGGGATTGTTACTGAAAACCACTTACAAAATTCTAATATGGAAATTGTCACTGATTAAAAAAATGAAAAAATAAAGAGCATGATATATAATCCACTGATTTTCACTATAATCACATTAATCAACATGAATTAATTATATCTGAAAATAGATGCCATGTTTAAGTCCTTAGACAATCCTTTCACTAAGCTTATTTTTGAATGCACAGCCAACAATGCCCATGTTGAAAAAGGTATCAGCATGATTTGTGACAACTTTTGATTTACTAATGAAACTGCATAAAACATTTTAAAAAGCAATTACAATTACCATTTGATGCTGATGTAAAGAAATCTCGTCAGCATTGTCCCTTATGTGTCAACTGTCACAATTTTCTAAAAATTTTGAGGAGAAAAACAGGCAGACTCCACTATTTGCTAGTCTTGATTAGGGTTAATTCGATGTGTGTCTGCAAATAATAGTGTTTAATGCAATCTCTCTAATTACAGATAAAATGCATTTTCAGTCATGCTCATCACTGACAGCATTTTGAGATAAGTTAAACTGACAGCTGCTTTCTAAAAGAGAGGGGGGAAAACTACATTTTTTTCTATTGAAGTTTGGAATAGTATGAAACTTGCCATTTTGTTCTAGGTGAAGAATTTTAAATGTTCACATTGCCTCTCACAGAATAATTCATAAAGTCCAAAAGTTATGAAGAAAGTGTTTATACACTTTAGAGCACTACAGATATGTGTCCTACTGCTCAGAGTTTTCATGTAATTTTGTTGCAATGGACAGTAATGGGCTAATCATCTAGATAAAGTGGGGAATCTCTCTCTCTCTCTCTCTCTTTCTCTCTCTCTCTCTCTCTCTCTCTCTCTCTCTCTGTCTGACCTTCTTTGGAAAGAAAGAGAAACTAGGAAGAAAGGACATTTAAAACTGTAGTAACATGAAAGTGAATAAAATTGCTGCAGAAGTCAGGAAGGAGAGAAGTCACAGAAGGAAAGAGTGGACCCCAGTGTTCAATGCAATAATGAAGCTGATCAAGGCCATTGTGAGAAGCTTTGATGGCTAAATAAGAGAGGCAACATGATATAATGGATAAGAAGACTTAAGATCAGATCTGGCCCTCAGGCACTTGCTAGCTTTATAATGTTGGGCAAATAGTTTAAAATGGGACTATAATGGTATCAATTAGTCTGGTTAACTGGCTTTTAGGAACAATTATTTACTAAGTTGTATAGTTAAAACAGTTGGTATGAACTATTTCTCTCTCCTGCCTCTTACACCCAATGAGAGACTTACTCTCAAAAATACATAGAGAAAGAAATGATGAATAGGATGATTTCAGAAAAAGCTGTAAAGATCTACATGAACTGATGCAGAGTGAAATAATCAGAACTGGGGAAAACATTGGTACATAGTAGCAGCAATATTGTAAGATGATCAACTGTGAAAGATGTAGCCATTCTCAGTAATACAATAATCCAGGATAACTGGGAAGGATTTATGACAAGGAATGTTATCCATCACCAGAGAAAGAATTGTTGGAGTTGGATGTAGATCAAAGCATATTTTTTTTTACATTAGTTTGTTAATGGTTTTATTTGAGGGTTTTGATTTTATTTGAGTGTTCTCTTCTAACAATGACCAATATGGAAGGATATTGTGCATGATAATATATGTATAACCCAGATTTAAATGCTTATCATCTCTGGGACGGGGGAGAGAAGGAGAAAACTGGGATCTTATAATTTCAGAAAATGTATGTTGTTATTCTGTCTAATTGGGAAAAAATATCTTTGTAGTTTAAAAAAAGTACATAGAAAATCTTGGGAAAGATGGGCTTCAGTTTTATGCACATGTGGCAAAGGAATAAATTCATATTTCCTAATTTCCAGAAGCCCTTTTCTTCTCTTCCTGAGATCCTTTTGAAGTTCCCCTCAGGAATGGTGTGGCTTTCTACTGGATTCCTTAAAGAATCCTAAAGCTTCCCTCAGTGTGTCTAGGTTGTCCACTTCATCTCCTGATGCAAACATTGCTGTAAGGTAGCCATTAGTGTTCTGCAGATATTGCTAGTATACCTATGCTTCTCTCTATCTCCCCTAAATTATTCCTTCTAGGGGGTTTGGTTGAAACTCCTCTCTTCAGGTTGACCCACCACGATAATGCTTCCACACAAATCCCAATGTCCTTCCTGTGTTACATCATTTCATTTTGCTCCTTCCAAACAGATTTTTGCATATAGTTTAATGTCTTTTATTGTTTGATTAAATGGAACTGTTCTCACTAAAAAAGGTATCAGGGCATAGATCATCTTGTAAGTTAAGTAGTTAAGTAAGAATTAATTTAGTTAAGATTGATTTAATAGACTCCCATCTCTACATATGGGAAACGCTTTGCAAATCTCAAAGTGTTACATGGACGGTAGTATTCTTATTGTAAACCCAGACCTTCACTTTGTTCTCAGAAGATCTCAGATAATGGCACGCACACACACATGCACATACACACATACAAGCATGTACTTGCATGGATCAAAACAAAAGAGAGAGATTTTCATGCATGTGAATAAAAACTTTGTGTAAGAATTTTTTCTCTTTGTTAAAACATGCATGCTAGGTTTTCTTATCCAAGAGGCAATATGGAACATATTAATTTCCAATAGTTAATATGAGTTTTAAGGAAAGATGATATAGCAGAGGTTAGATGAATAGTGATCCCTTGATTTATTTTAAAATATTTTCCCATGGTTACATGATTCATGTTCTTTCCTTCCCCTGTTCCCTCTCCCTTCCCAGAGCTGACAACCAATTCCACTGAGTTATACATGTGTTATTACTTGGTACCTATTTCCTTATTATTCAATAGTGATCCCTTTGAAAAACATATTAGGATAATTAATTAGATATTTGTGTACAAGATGTAACTAAGCACCAGGGATATAAGTGAAATTGCCTCAACCTTCAGGAGAAAGAGCTCATATTCTATTGAGGGAATATAATTCGTAGACAAGATAGTTAAATACTATATAAAGTAAAAACAAAGGATTTTAGGGTGGAGTTGGGAGACAGGATAACACTAATAAAGGGATAGAGGCAGGAATTAAGGTTGTGATCAAGAAAAGCCTCCTATAGGTGGTTGCACTTGAACTTGACCTTGAAATAAGTTAGGGATTCCAAGAGGCAGAAGTGAGAAGAGAGAACTTCCAAACATAGGGGTGATAGTCTATGCCAAAGCACAGAATCAGAGATGGCAACTGTTTAAGACAGTTTGACTACAACACAGTGCATAAGGACAGGTAATATGAAGTAAGTCCAGAAAAGTAGACTAGAGCTAGATTCGAAAGTCCTAAATGTCAGACAAAGGTGGTTATACTTTTTATTAGAGGTAGACATTGAAGTTTCTTTAATTACATGCTTAATTCACTTACCCTCTTAAGTTGTTGTTTTATGTTTTTATCAGCTGCAGAGGGGGCATTTTATATTTCACCTGAGCTCTGGATTATCCAAACAATTCCTTCTAGAAGATGGAGCTATCTTGGCTCTAGAAGATTGAGTCAAAGGGTACTTAGTTTAGAGGGAATGGGTTTAGGAAGAAGGAACTGCTAGTTCTATTTTGTACAAATTTATGTTGGTGCCGGGTGTGCAGTTATTATGTTCAAATCTAAGGATCACTTTTCTTTTCCTTTTTTTAAAATTTAGAATATTTTTCCATGGTTCCACAGTTTCATGATTCCCCGCCCCCCCCCCCCCACCTTCTTTCCATCCCCACTCCCGGAGCTGATAAGCAGTTGCACTGGGTTATACATGTATCATTGTTCAAAGCCCATTTCCATGTTTTTCATATTTGCAATAGAGTGATCTTTTAACACCAAAACCCTAATCATAATCCAATCATGTGATCGATCATATGTTCTTCTTCTGCGTTTCTGCTTCCACAGTTCTTTCTCTGGATATGGATAATGTTCTTTCTCTTAAGTTCCTTTGGATTGTCTTGGGTCATTGCATTGCTGCTAGTAGAGAAGTCCATTAAATTTGATTGTGTCATAATGTCATGTGAGGATCACTTTTTAGGAAGATGTCATATGCTAATGGAGAAAGATCATGTTGGGGAGGAGATAGGAAACCTTACTCTATGAGCATCCCTTGAAGAAATTAGGGCTGTTTATTTAGCATGGAGGAGAGAAAAAAGAAGCTTCAAGTACTTGAAGGGTTGTCATATAGAAGTAAGATTACACTTGTTTTGTTGATCTTCAGAGGGCAGAACTGGAAGAGGTGGATAATAGTTTCAGAGAGGTAGATTTAGACTTGACATATGGGAAAAGTTTCTAACAATTGGAGTGGAATGGGCTGCCTGGAGAGATGGTCTTCATCACAGAAGATTTGCGAATAGCTGGAGGGTTACCACTTGTCAGTGATATTATATATGGAATCCATGCTTGAAACAGCTTGGTTTTTCTCCCCTGCAATTTCCTAGATCCTTTGGGTTCCAGAAAAGCATGTGGAAATAGAAGGGCCTGGAGGTGAATCGTCAGGGATTTGCAACATAAAGAGAGTTGCATAAGATAGTATAATATTGTGTTGCAGTGGGACATCTTGTTTCAAAAAAAATAATCTTGCTTTTGTTGATAACTTTGTTTTTACATAATTTTCCTTTCTAAATCTTTCTCTCCCTTTTATTCAGGGGCCCATCCTTTGTTTTAAAAAAGATAATTTCTGGGGTTCAGAGTCTGGTCCCAGAAATTTAATAGCTGTGTGACCCTGGACAAGTCAGGTCACTACCTTTTACCTGTTTCTTCAACTATAAAGTGGGTATAATCATTGCACTTACTTCAAAGGATTGTCATGAGGACCAAATGAGATAATATTTATAAAATACTTTGCATAGTGCCTAACATAGTAGGTGCTTTTATAAATGCTAGATATTTTATTTTGTTGTTGTTGCTACAGAAGAAAGCGTTAGCCTGGCAAGTATGTATTGAACTGAGACAGAGACTATCCCTCTACCATTTTACCTTTGAGATAAAAATGCTTGAGGGATAGGCTCCTCTTCCCCCAGCACACTCCCTGATGTTGCCTTTGGTTTTGCCTTTGAAACACCAGGCATAAGAAGAGTGGGTAGAAAAATTGAGATTTCAGACCCACTCACTTCACGGGAGTTTAAAAACTGACATTCATTTTGCTTCTGCTTTAGTAAATGCACATTTAGCTTATGTGTGAATGAGTAGTCCTTTCAAGTTATGCAAAGTGTGGGAAAGATAAATAGCCCATGGGAATTTGGGTGTATGAGCCAAATGAATCATGTTATAAATTATTGTTGTAGTTCTTCCTATTTCATACTCTCAAGTAGACAAGACCAAACCTGAGTTTCACAAGGATAAAGCGGGAGGGCTAAGAGCCACAGAGGCAAGACATACCACATATCTACATAGGGATAGGGTGAGTCTGAGAGAGGTCTCGTAGGTACCTCTGTATAGTTTCTTGTTCTGGTATCTCTGGGCTTGGAATATTGTCATTGTGGTGGCTGACACAGTTTGCTCCCTGAGTAGTTATTCCAGCTTTTCCCTGTGGGAGGTGCATGTGATATGCCTTCCCTTGATCTCCCTGCCTTCTCCCTGCATCTTTGGTGCCCATGCAGAGTAAGTAGGTGCTCTTGTGGAGTGGAGTATCCTTTCCCTATAATAGAGAAAATTCTTGTTCAGATATTGATTAGTTTAGAAGACGGTCTTTTCAGAATCTTCAGTTCTATTTTGTGACTGGTCACTGATTTATCCTGTTCTTTTCCACCTTGATGGAGCCTCTTGTGTAAAAGGAACCCTTTCCTCCCAGGGTTGTGAACTTTCTGCTCTTCTCAACCAGTCCATTAGCATGGCTGGAATGCTCCAAACAGAGCTCACAGGTTGAGAGCCCTAGGATCATGGCCTGGAACTAAGGATTACAGTCAGAGAGACTTTGATTGGTTCCTGAGATGTGATAGACCAATGCACAAGGAAGGGATGTGGAAAAAGAGGACTATGAAAAAGTGAGACCGTAGAGGAGATTGGGTTCTTCTCTGGAGGTCTTTGGCTGGGGGTCTTTCTATGATTCGGTGATGGTGGCTTGGGCAGAAGACGCCCTCATGGGCTGGTAAGACTCTTGCTCTGAGTTCCGAAGAGACTACCGGACTTCCATGTAGAGATCCAAACCTTGTCAGAGAGCGAGCTGAAATTCTATGGACTAGACTTTGGAGTGGTAGACTAGGAAACAAAATTTCTACTTCCTTCCTTATTTCTTCTTTATACTATACATTAAATTAAATTGTCAAAAGCTACTATCATCCTCATGACTTAAGAGTTAATTATTTTATAAATGGAAACCACAACAATCTTTTTTAAAACTAATATTTCCAAACCAATTTCTAAATATTGCATTTAGCATATTACATTTGGCATAATATTATATTTCAATATTATACTCTCATGGTTTTTTTTGAAACCAAGAAGCAATCATAGCATTGTGGAAAGAATGCTGAATTCGGAATGAGAAGATCTGGATTCAAATCTTGACTTATTACCTGTGTGACTTTAGACAAATCTCTTAACTGAACCTCAGTTTTTTCATTCATAAAATGGAAGCATTGGGCTATTTAACCTCTAAGGCCCTTCCAGCTCTAAGCTTTTGCTTCTATGATTTTCCAGAAGTTTCTTATAATATAGCAAACCTATTTTGAGCTTAAATAGTACCTTTATTTTAGCCATTGCTATTCCAGAATTATAGAAGAGCAAAATCATAGGTTCCTTCTTGGTGCTATCACTTATCTTTTTCCCTCATGAAGTGCTTAGAGTAGGTAAAGGGTTACTAAGTATGAAAATTCTTTATTTTATTTTATTTTAATTGTCATGCAAGACACTTCCATATTGGTTATTGTTGTAAGAGTGCACTAAGTATGACAATTCTCAAGACATACTTTATTATGTTCCTAGTAGGTGTCCTAGAAGGATAGCAAATCTCTCTATGATGGGATCATAAAATTGTAACTGTCAGAGACTTTAGAGGCCATCTAGTCTACCCTCTCCTCTCTTATTAGAAATGAGTAAACTGAGGCCCAGGAAAATTAATTGACTTGCCCAAGGTCACACAGAAGATTGAGAGGAAGAATTCCAACCTATGTCCTCTGACTCCTTGTGCCATGTTTCCCTCCTTGTACCATGCTGCCTTCTTATTGGTTATGTGAGCCTGATGAATATCTTCCCATAGTAACTCTCAGCAGGGAATCACCATTACTCATCTTCTTTTCTTCTGACTATTACTATCTGACCAGTTTACCACAGGTATTAATGGATCCCCATCTCTACTCTCTGGAGGAAAAGAAGTTGCTTTCTTCGAGAAAGTCTGATTATCTTCAGCAGGAAGAACTTTACACCTGTTAGTTACTTTTGAATACTCAATGGTTTTTCTTCTCATTCCTTCTCTTCTCTGAGCTATATTTACATCCTAGAAAATGCTAGGATTCTCCTCTACCTCTTTAGATTTGTTTTCTATTTTCTTTCCTTTTTAAAATGTTGCTTCTGATTTTGGAAAAATACTTTGATAGAAGAAAGGCATTACTCCATCCTTTTCCTCTTCTCCAGGGAAGGAGACAGAGTTGCAATTTATGCATTCATACTGGTTATGAGGCCCAGGAAGAAATATATAGTTCACTCAGCAAGTCACTGCAAAATCCCCTTTGCCAAGAAATTCAAGCTCTCAGTAAGTAATATGGGAAAATATTACAAATAATGATTGGAAAAATATTACAAATAATGATTAGAGAAATGTAAACCAAAGCAAATCTGTGGTTCTACCTCATACCT
Source organism: Gracilinanus agilis (assembly GCF_016433145.1). Taxonomy (NCBI): domain Eukaryota; kingdom Metazoa; phylum Chordata; class Mammalia; order Didelphimorphia; family Didelphidae; genus Gracilinanus; species Gracilinanus agilis. The sequence goes on from NC_058130.1 coordinate 151,545,531, forward strand.
TTCATAGTAGAAAAGTTGACGAAAAAGGAAAATGACAAATGTTGGAAAGGCTATGGGAAAACAGGCACATTAATGAATATTAATGGAGTGGTGCATTGATCTAGCCATATTAGCAAGTAAATGAGTATACCCCCAAAGTTGCACACCCTTCGACTCATGGATACCACTATTAGATATAGGTAGACCCTAAAGAGATCAAAGAGGAAAAGGACCCAAATGTACAAAACTATTTATAGCTGCTCTTTTTGATGGGACAAAAAACTGGAAACTAACAGCGACCGCCATTTGGGGAATGACTGAACAAATTAAGGTATATGAATATAACGGAATACTCTTGTGCTGCGGGGCAGCTAGATAGCACAGTGCATAGAATGCTGGGCCAGGGTCAGGAAGTCAGGAGTTCAAATACAGCCTTAGACACTAGCTGTGTGACCCTTAGGCAAGCAACTTAATCCTGTTTACCTCAGTCTCCTTATCTGTAAAAGGATCTGGAGAAGGAAATGACAGATCACTCCAGTATCTTTATCAAGAAAATTCCAGATGGGGTCACAAAGAGTTGGACATGACTGAAATGACTTAATAATAACAACCTCATTGTGAGGTAAGACATTAAGATGGGGATTGTTTCAGAGAAACCTGAAAGGACTTTATATGCATGGATGCAGAGTGACATGAGCAGAACTAGGAAACAATTTATATAACAACATTTTGAAGTCAAACATCTTTGAAAGCAGTAAGAATGTTTATCAATGATTCATTTACCTACTTTCTAAGGGAGAAATTGATGGACTCAGGGTGTGGATTAAGAGGTTTTTTTGGACATGGCCATCATGGAAATTAATTTTGCTTGATTTGTTGACAAGAGTGTTGTTTTGTTTTGTTTTTCAGTGGTGGGGTCAAGATAGGAAGGAAAGAAAATAGATTTTTGTCAATTAAAAAATAAAATAAATCCTCTTGTCCTATATACTTATAGATAAATTTCTCAGTCCTTTGTCATTCTTGTTGGTACTTGTGACAGATTGTTGTGCTATTTTTCTTACCTATGTTTAAGGCTCAGCTGCTGATTTGTTAGTTTAATTTACTTATCATAGAATTTGCTTCTTAACAGAATATGATTTTTAAAAATAGAAATGTATAGAGGTCTGCTGTAATATAATCTCTTTAATTCTAATGCCATCCCTCTGCTAAATATTTCTTATTTAACCTGCATCTTGTTTGTGCAGATTTGTTTGCTTATTGTCTTCTCCCATTAGATTGTGACTCCTTGAGGGACAAATATTATCTTTTCCCTTTCTTTGTGTCTCTGGTGCTTAATAGTGTCTGGCATGTAGAGGAGGGTATTAACAAATGCTTATTGAATGATTGACTCATCTAAAAAGAAGGTATTCTCTGCTGTTCTTTGTATGACAGTCCAAAGCAAGATTTCAAATATAAATAAGGCTTCATGTAACTAAATATCCTCAAGGAGCTGACTATTCGTGGTTGTTTACTTGGAATTCCTGTCTTAACTAATCTTCTTGGAAGCTGGTTAGTACTCTATGGACAAATAGTATAGTAAGACATCCCATCTATAAACTCCCTTCCCCTAGCACTCCTGCTCCATTCACCATTCACTCCCCAGCTGGGAACAGCTCTTCCCAGAATTCCATTTTCTAGATCCTCAGTCTCCCCCCAGTTCTGAACATTTGGGGAAAAGAGTTCATGATCAGGGACATCTTGGACTTCTTACATTAATAGAGGAATCTCTAGTATATAGTTGCCTGGTAAAGTCTGTGGCTTAGAGAATGTAAACTGTGCACTCACAGGGAATCTTCATGTTTTTGCATTAATGAATACATTCTATTGATAGTGCTCCCAGTAAAGCAGATTAGCATCCTACAAAGAAGGTATAAATAAGGGTCTAAGACTGGATCTGAACTCAGCTCTTTCTGACTCTAGGACCAATGCTCCATCCATTGTATCATCTAGTTTGCTTCCTGATGACTGATGCTACTTTTGGAATGATTATAATTGTTTTTTAGAGAAAAGTTGTTGGTAAAAAACAAAATAATAAGTTAATATTAATAATTTAATATGTTTCCAATGAAACTTAATAAAAGTACCCAATAGCTTATTAAATACTTTAATACCTTTTTATACCTTCATCACATTTCACCCCCCCCCCCCAATTTTGGAAGATCTGAGAAATAGGATAGTCACTTTTCTGCATGCACTAGCATGGGCCAAACAAAGCATGTTTCAACTGATCTACAATCTAGTTAGAGAGGAAACCACATCCAGAAAGTACTGCCAAATTTATCAAGATTTCAGAAAGCTAATCATGGAATTGGCCAGATCTCTTACCATCTTAATCTTGTCATGCTCATCATATCATCATTTCAGCTACATATTATGTCAGACTTATAGTGAGTAAGGGTTCATACAAAAGTACATTTAAAGGGGTGGTGATGCACTTCAACTCAGTTTAAAACTACCATCTTGAGAATGGAGATCAGCAATGAAGTTCTGATGAGCAGATCATGCCACCATGCAGGAACAGGGTTCCTAATTCCTGGCTACTCTGGGAAAGGTACAAGCGAAATTCTCTTTAGCCTTCTCCACCGGGTGGAGAACTATTAGAATGTGATGATGAATGAATCTGATCAGAGATTTTTGTCTTTGATCCAGGCAGTTATCCCTGGAGAAATAATATTTAGAATACTCCCAGTATAGCTATCTTGGAGGGATTGTTGCCAGGCCTAGCTTGCAGTACTCCTAAAATGATGACAGTTGATCCTAGGAAAATACAAAATTCACAAAGCTATCAAATTTGTTTCAGATATCTGAGGAAGCAATTTTTCTATTAACAGGACAGGTTTATATCAAGGCATACATGGTAAATCTTAATAGGAAGGTGAATAATAATAATGATAATAATCAGAATAGCATTTTCATAGTTCTTTGAAGTTTACAAAATGCCTTCCTGTGAGGAAGATGATGGAAGTATTATACCCAAACTTACAAATGAACAGAGTGTCAGAGTTTAGATGAATTGCTCACAATCACAAAGCTAGTAAGTGGTAGAATCTGAATTCAAAACTAGATCATTTTGGCTCCAAGACTAATGCCCTTGCTTTTATGTCATTTTGCCACCCCACAATTTGTAGAAGAATCTTGTTACATATGGAACAGCTATTTTGGACCCTAGTATTTTAATATGTATCAGTGTGATTTTACCTTTCTCAAAATTGCAGTTATAAGACTGGATGAGAAAAGGACCTAGATATAGGAGAACTACTTTTCTAAAACTGAAGTCTCATACACATCATATTAAATCCCAAAGGAAGTATTACTATGAATAGTTAAAGGTATTTGCATTTGATTTCCCATCCTGCCACATTTTAGGATTTTTTTTTTTTTTGCAGCAACTGACAAATGTGTTCAGTTACACTCACAGGGAGAGAGCAGAAATATCTAGGTGGACTTTGGGAACTTGCAGTTAAATGATTCTACTAGTGAACTGCTAATACCTTAATGGATGATGTTTAGGAGACTATGGTCAGACAAATCTATATTAAATAGACTAAAATGCGAAGAAGCTAGCCAAGTTCTTCTGCTAGAGGGATTGAAGAATGGTGAAGGGGGAAACTGGGAGGAAAATTAGGGAAGTTTGGTTGCTGAAAATATTAGATGAGGTGCCATGGTGCGGTGGGGTGGGGGGAGGGGAGGAGTGGGAATTAGTGTTTAGCCTAGAATTTATGAATTCATCTTATTTTAAATCTGTTTTAAAGTGCCTTAAATTCTACACTTGATATCCTCTTGTTTGTCTTTTGGGGAACATGCAAAACAATTAATGAAATCCTCTTCCTATATTCTCCTGGATCTCCTTTCTTCATGAAAGATCAGAAGCCGGGAAGCTATGACACTAATTCTTTTTTTGAGGGGCTTTAGAATTTTTGTTAGTTCTTGAATATCAAAGGAAGTTGGGGGAAACTGCCATTTGTGATGACCTAGCATAGATATAGTCAACTTTACCTTATAGGAACTCTTGAGGAATAATCTCAAGTGTTAGCCTAGTTCTTATAAATTGTGATGACAGAATACTATTGGAAAATTATTAAACACTAGAAAAAATTTCAAAAGCCCTTCTTAATTAAAGTTGACCACTTTAACTACATTAATGCTAGACAAAAGAATGGTATAGTGAATTAAGAACAGATCTCAGAGTCAGGAAAGTGGAGTGGGTTCAAGTCGCCTCTCTTCTCTGACAAATTCACTATGTAACCCTGGGAAAGTCACTTAACCTCTTAGAGCTCTTGCTAATGTTCCAAGACTGTATGAATTGGTTAGCTATATCTGTGGAGGGAGTTTCCTCACTGAAAGTTCCCTTCATTGATGAAATCAAAGGCATATATTACCCACCCCTCCTAAAAAAACATCTGTCTAGGAGTAGTCCAACATAAATGGAATTCTAATAGCTTGGGTAAGCATCCCCTACATTGCTTCTTTTCAGGAAGACTTATGGAATATTCAAAAATCACCTAATTATTTTCTAAAATTATGTTACTAAAAGAATTTTATTAAGAGATGGATGGAGCTCTAGCCAGTTATAGATTTTCACCTACATACTTCTCAGTTTATAAGTTGGACTACATGAATTGTTTGGGAAACTTGGCTTATGTCTGAAGATTAAGTAGCAGGGTAGGTTGGAGTCAGCCTATGGTTTTTTGTTTATTTTTGCTTTTTTCATTTTGTATGCCTTTGCATAGGCACTAAAAGGTTCTGGACATAAGAAAACACTTTTTACTAAAAAGCCCTGGGGAGCCACTTTTAAGGTTGAGATTGGGATTGGGTTCTTCTTTTGGAAGGACACTTTAGCCCCAAATTGCTAAATCCCCTTAGGGAGAAAGATTTAGGGTGGAGAAAGGTTAGTTTTAGACATGGGACTCAAAATCAGTTATGGTGGCTGTATTGAGAGATCTAGTTGGAGAGGTCTACTTAGAAGGACCTTTGTAAAACTAAGATAAAACACAATTTTAAAGACACAACAATAAAATTTCAGATGAGGTAAAAAGATGATTATGGGTCAAACAATATACATCATCTAACAGGCTGCTAGCAGGTGCTCAGGGGCCACTGAAGAAATAGAGTTCTATTTCCACATGAGAAAGAGCTTTCTAACAGTGTCGTAGAGAATCCTTTGAGCCTGAGTGGTCTTTGGGTGGTATTTTAGTGATGATAACATTATACAATTCATATTTATAGAGTGACTTATGATTTAAATGGCGCTTTCCTCATAATAGCCTTGTGAGATAGGTAGATAGAAGCAATATTATCTCTATTTTACAAATGAGGAAAATGGGGCTCATAAAGGTTAAAAGTGACTGGTTCATGAAAACACCATAGAGGAAAAGGACAGTCTCTGTCAAATACAGTTGAATTACCAATTAGCTTCATGAAAAACCTAAGAGATATTAGATAGCAGCCCTCCTTGGCCTGGCAATAAGAATATTATTAAGACCTCAGAGTAAAATAATTTCTAGAATAAATCTGATTCCAAGAATAACTATAAGACTATTTCAAAGGCTTTGATGAAGATTTTCTTCTGTTACATTTTGAGCATGTTATGATTATGACCCCGAGTTAGTTCCCCATAGTGAGCTTTAAATCCCCCAATGTTGTCCAGCAGGATTGGACATTTCTTATCAGGGTCTACTTATTTCCCTAATGTAGTTTCTCAAGAGTGTAAGGGAACCTTGGAGACATTAATTCTGATACACACTCAACAAGTTGGTTCCACAACTATGTTTCCTCACAGTTTTACACCCACTGTGACATGATCAGTTTTAGCTAAAAGATTAAACTTCCTTTTGTCCACAGATAGACACAGACTGGCAGGGCCTCTATCAGGAACACAGTCTCTTCTGAGTAATCTGCTTTGGGCCCAGACCAAGGTGCATGGAAACCCAGGGACATCTTCAAAATTCATACAAATGAATAAATAGAGAATTCCCAGATGACTGCCAGAAAGAAGAGTTCCCTGGGTGAATTTCATGCCTGCCAAAAGCTAAATTCTACATTATAATAACTTCTCCTGATACACCAGAGGAAGGAGCTTAAATCAGCTTCTACCAGCGGTGAAAAATAGCTATTGCTTCTTTTGGGGTTTATCCCTAGACCATGATTGGAAGAGAAGCAGTGAATAAAAAATGTCACAAACTTTATCATGTGTGAGAAGTAATGCAACTCTAGTATCCTAGAAATGCATCGCTAGCCTCCTTTAGCCTGCTCCCTCCAGATACCAGCAGTTTCTCTTGCTGTTTCATTATGTGGTGGACATGGCTTTAGTTGTCCTTGAATACCTTTCTCCTGCCTCCTATCCTGAGGTAAAACTTCCTTCCCTCCCATTTGGACAATATTATTTGATAGGCCTCCTTCTCTGATTGGTGAGTTCCTCCCTGGAACTTACATTTGATGAATGCCAATCAAAGCTCACTGAGAAAATGGATCACTCTGTGATCCCTGGAGTACTTTTTAAAAATTAAAATGTATTTTTTTAAGTATCAGAAATACATTTCCCCCCTCTCTTTCTGTTACCTAATCTACTAGGAAAAAAAGGCAAATTCCTTATTACTTCTCTATCTTGCACTTTTCTGAACTTTAAGTATTATATTTTCCCCATTAGATTTTTTAAGGGCAAGGTCTTTGAATTTTACTTGTATTTGTAATTTCCATGCCTAACATGGTGCCTGGTATGGAGCAGGTACTCTCTTCTCTCTTCTCTCTCTTCTCTTTCCTTCCTTCCTTCACATTATTCTTTTTTCACTTTCCACTTTCACTTCCAGCCCTAATTGGGGGTGGGGTGGGGATTGGTCATATCTTTTCCTAAAGTTATTAAGGGGCATTCATATCCTTGAACTTTTCCACTCTGCAATCCTCAGAACTATAGTCTTTCCAGACTACTAAATACTGTCATTTCATCCAGTTCTCCCAGCATTTAAAGATCTCATGAGTATCCTTAATCTGAATCATTGTTCACATTGAATAGGATGAGACCTCTTCATACTGTCTTGCAAATTTAGCAGGGAGAACCAGTTTTAAATAGGACGTTTTGAAGATTAGGTGGATCTCCAACTCCTGACAATCTGAGTTCAATAAGAGACTGTATTTAAGGCAGTTTACAATGTGGAATGATCCTGAGTATTGGTTGATCAGCACCGAAAAAGATATTCATCTAGGGAAGTGACAAGTAGTTTCTATAGGTTTTCAGTGAGATTTTAATTCTGAACCAAAATCTCTGCTTCTTTCCTCTGTTTCCTAACTGTCCTAAGACTATCTGGGTTGTGTTCTTATTTGTCTTTTCTATGTATCAAAAGCATCTGTATTGTCTGGAGCAAGATCCTATATTTAAGTTTAAAAGAGGGGGCTTCTAATGTGTCATTCTTTCCTTCAAAATGGCATAAGGTATCCCTGGTCAGAGAGTACATAAAGAATTCATTTTCCCTTGCATTCCTGCAGTGCTGAGGGAAAGTAACTGAGCTAAGAGGAATATCCCCTCTGGCCTCTCTCCTCATTCTTTTTTTTTTTTTTAACCTGCCAATACTGTGTATTGGCTCCAAGGCAGAAGAGCATTAAGGGCTAGGCATTGGGGGTCAAGTGACTTGCCCAGGGTCACACAACTAAGAAATGTCTGAGGTCAGATTTGAACCTAGGACCTCCAGTCTCTAGGCCCAGGCTCTCAATCCACTGAGCCACCCAGCTGCCCCTTCCCCTCATTCTTGATGAACACAGATAGGTACCAATCTTAGCTTGCTTTTGATAAGCATCTGTTTTGAGCTTAGATATCTAACCATCCCCTAAACTGGACAAGTTTACCCCTTTTGACTTTGAGGCATAAGACATAAGCGTATGAACCATCTCTGGTGCCAGAGTCCCAAAAACATCACTCCATCACCCCACAATCATCCCATCTCTAGTCATGTAGGCCCTGTTGTCAAGAAGGTATAAGTATCCCAAATCCCATCTCCTCTGGGAGGCAGTATTCCACCTGCTCCTGCCTTCCTGGCCATTCAACCCAATAATTCAACTTGCATTAAACTTAATAAAATTTTTCCATTTTTAAGCTAATTTCTGGAGCATTGTCATTCTTGAAGACGGTGTCCCTTTTGGCTCAGGTTTTCCTAATCATCTCTCCCATATCAATCAGAAGGTAGAGGGTTCAATCCTCTTGAAAGTGAGAAGTACAGCATTATAGAATCTCTTTGATAGCCCAGTTTATACATTATTCCTTTCTGTTCATCTAGGAATTATGGAATGTTGCTTGTAGAAGTTATTCTCCTAGTATTTTCTGTAAATCTTTCTAAGATCTCAGAGTAAAATGGAACCTTCTGTCTGAAATCACATGAACGATTGGTAGATGTGGATGCTCTTATCTCTTTTAGGAAATATTTCACTGTTATTGATTAATGAGAGTTTGACAAATGAAATTTAATGAAGGAGCTGGAATAATAGCTCAGGTTTATCAAGTATGCTACTCTTTGCAAAGCAGTTTCCTCACAAAAAGCTTATAAGATGAACATGTAAAGATTTTTATTTCTTTAAAAATAAGAAAACTGGGGGCAGCTGGGTGGCTCAGTGGATTGAGAGCCAGGCCTAGAGACGGGAGGTCCTAGGTTCAAATCTGACCTCAGATACTTCCCAGCTGTGTGACCCTGGGCAAGTCACTTGACCCCCATTGCCTACCCTTACCACTCTTCTGCCTTGGAGCCAATACACAGTACTGACTCCAAGACGGAAGGTAAGGGTTTTAATAAAAAAAAAAAAAAAAAAAAAAAAAATAAGAAAACTGTTCAGAAACCTTATGTTCATTGACCAAACTCAGGTCTTTTTGACTCTTAAGTCAGTACATCTTCTGGATGGTGGTAGATCTATGATGGTCATGGGCCTATACCTGAAACTACAACCTTGGGAACCTACTGTACTGACCATGGTTGCTTTAGTAATTCACTACATTTAGGTCCAGACTTCAGCCACAATTTACTTTACTCTCCAGAATTTTCCTCACCCACTACCCTCCCAAGATTTCTAGATCCAAATCCATAATCAAATAAACTCTGACATTAATTCCTGAAGAGGATGTATCAATCTACTCCCTTCAGCTTTATACCTCTCTGGTTATCAATACCATGTTATCTCCTATGACAATGTAAACTTCTTGAGGATATTGTCTTTACTTTTGTATTTGTAGCTCAGCACTAGTACAGTGCTTGGCATATAGTAAGCACTTAATAAATGTTTTTTTTTTCATTGCTTCTTTTTAAAAATATGGTTTGGGTAATTGAGTACAAATAGTAGTTATAATAGATGCCATGGCCTTTTGCATGGTCTTTTAGTCATTTGACAGTAGTTATATCCCCTGGTTGTACTTGAAATCCTCCATGACCCAAAAGGACCCCCAGAAATGCCAGAAGATCAATTTTTTTTCTATGAAACAGCCCCAGTGTCCCATCAAAAGGGCATCATGACAGCATAAGCTTTTCCAGCCACTTTCAGTAAAGTATCACCACCATGAATAACAATTTCTTGTTCATAATACTCCCTACATTCTCCAAGATGTCGAAGTCTCTCAGCACCTCATTTTGGGTGCCAGTCTAGATTGCTTAATCAGCAATATCTTTAATTTATTTAAATCTAGATTCTTCTCTCTCACTCTAACCCCTGGGCTGGAATAATCTAGAATAACTCCAAGGGCCATCAGAAGAGTCAATTGACTTTCCCAGTTTGGGATTTATACGTACTTAAGGATGTAATAGTTTTCTTTATTGATTAGATTAGGATATGTTTCATATTCATCCTGTTGAAGCAGTATGACAAGAAATGTGAAATGATCTCTTTGCTTGCCCCAGCTCCCTTACTGGATAACTGGGGGATTTCTTGATGGGCTTCCATGAACCTTTAAGGAATTTTGATGAAAAAAAGATATTGTCATGAAATCCTTGGATCCTTAACTATCTAAGTTTAACTATCTAAGCCTACTCAGTTAATCATGGTATCTGTGCTTTTATCCAAGTCATCAATAAAAATGTTGAGCAGAACAAAATTGATACAGCCATAAGTTATGACTGCCAAGGTGACATGACTAAACTGAATAGGACAGACAAATGGGAAAAGCAAAAATCAAATGGAGCCTATGTCAGAATCAAAGTGAAATTAGACAGGAATGGTGGCGATGGGTCAGTGCTGAGGCCAATTACCAAGTTCCTTCAGACAGCTTATGCTCGTATAGCAGCATTTTCCACTTCAGTATTTTAAAGGACTCATTGATATGTGAGTCTGGCTCCTGACACTCTTATGCCCTTACTAGTGCTGCGGTTTCAGTTATACAACAAAACTCTCCTTCCATAGAAAGGCCCTTGCCTCTGGTCTGACCAATATCTCCAACTTCCTGAGGTTGTATAAAGTCCAATTGTGTTTTCTGAAAAGTAGGAAGATTCAGCTTTTTTATCTATTTGATTTCCTCTACTGGTTTCTCCTACCTTGTATCTGGAACAGCACTGTCCTCCAGTCCAGAGATTATTCCTTCTCTGGCTAAATTAACTCACTCACCTTTGGGGCCCTACCCTAGACCTGAATTTGACCGGAGAACTAGTAATTGTGAATCCACTGAACCTTCTTTGCAATGTCAGAATATCTGAGATTTCCATTATATGACCCATCCTAGCATATTAATGATCCCTTCCAGTTTAATTTCATTCATTAATTTGAGAAGCATTTTTTATAATGTTGTTGTTCAGTTGTATCTGACTCTTCATGACCCCTGTTTGGGATTTGCTTGGCAAAGATACTAGAGGAATTTTTTGTTTCCTTCTCCAGCTCATTTTGCAGATGAGAAAACTGAGGCAGAGTTAAGTGACTTGTTCAGGGTTATATAGTTAGTGTCTGAGGCTGGAATTGAACTAAGGTCTTTTTCCACTGCACCACCTAACTTCCCTCTGTTATATATGGCTTCATTTAAATCATCAATAAAACATTAAACTGAACAGACAAGTATAGAGCCCCTCCACTAGATATCTCACTAGGTTGATATCAACCCATTAGCCACTAGTCTTTGGGCTATTATCCTGCTCACATTTCCCCATTTTTTTCAACAATGAGATTGCAAGAGAATGTATATAATGCCTTACTGAAATTGAGTTATATTGTGAAGATCGTATATGATGTCAATAGTGTTTCCTTGATTTACCATAAGCCCTGAGAAAAAGAAAATTAGAATAACCTAAATGGACTTAATTTTGATGAACCCATGTTGACTAGTTATTCACAAAGACTATTATGAGAATCTAATGAGTTAATGTTAAGTGCTATACAAACGTCACCTATCATTATCACTGTCATCACAGTTTCCCTTTATAGCTCTTCCCTTTAATAATGCATGTTAGAGTTTTCCCAGGAATCAAAATCAAAATCAAGTTCACTGGATTATAGTTTATAGACTCTGTTTTAAAAAACAGGACATTTCCTAGTCTTCAGCTCCCCTCTTTTCTGTGATTTTTCAAAAATCACCAACAACAGTTTAGCAATCTAATCTGCAAGTTCTTTCTATATCCTGGGATGTAGATTTGTTTGTTCTTGGTATCATGAAGTCTTTGAAGCTATAGCTAGTTGCTCTCTTCTATGTCTTCCTTCATTTCCTAACTCAGATTGCCTTAGATGTCAGAGAATCCATTTAATTCTTGACAAATCCTCCTTTAACACTGGTTCTCCCTATTAATAATTTTTTCATTTATACTTCCCAATGAACAATGAGAGATAGAACCAAACTACAAAGAGAAGGCTATTTTGGAAAGACAGAGCTGGTTGAGAGCTATAAAAATGGTAACTGAAGCTATAAAATGAGATTATGCCACTAAGTATTCAAGTGATGAGCAAGAATATAAGGACAGGGCCCCAAGAGATGTTAACATAGTAAGATCAGAAGCCGTAGGAAGATCTCTTTTAGAAAATTTCCCCAAAAATGTTGTGTGTTGGCAACATCCAGAGGAGCCCCGAGGGCAGAAGCAAAGGCCAGGGGGGCTAACAGAACCCTAAAATGGCCATACCAATGTACTAATAGACAATATACAAAAAATATGGATGAAAAGCTAGCTTTTCTTCACAGTGAAGCCTGTGAAATACTGGAATGGGAGATGGAGGGCAACTGTAGAGTATACTCCAGAGAGCCTTGAAAAGAGAATAGCTTCTCAGTCTGTTTCCAGTGATTTAAGAGTGGGTCAGTCTAACAGCAGGGCATTGATGGCTTACACAACCATTTAAGGTTTCTTTCAGACCTAAGAGTTCAATTTGTCAATTACTAATATACGACATTTTTCATTTGTTGGACTCAAACTTCATTGATTTTTCCCTCACATTGTTCTTATTTTAAAAGGTAAGGAAACTGAGGTATTGAGACAATAGAGATGAAAGCAATTATTAGGTGATGGACCTTGCCTTATATCTTAGGCAACAGGCATTGCTTTAGATAGATATGCCTTAATATATGAGCTAGATGATAGGGCCCTAAAATATGGAATATTGATAGTTTCACTTTTGAGTGATATGCATAATGAACTAAATAGAGATAAGGACTGGATTTGTCATTTCCTTGGTTAGGGAATTCTGGGAAGGACATTCTCTCTACCAGTGTAGTTTAGAATTACGGGGAGCACCAAAGAGATTAAGTGACTTGCCCCAGGTCAGATAGCTCATATGTGTTAGAAGTGAGACTTGAACCCAGTGTTCCTGGTTTTAAGGCTAGATCTGTCTGCTATACCACCACTGTTTCTCAAGGGATTAGATAAATGATAAGAAATTCATTAAGTCAGATTCCACCAGTTCAAATTCCGTGATCAAATTATGAACAGGAACTAGGCCGAGGTTTACCTTTGGAACTCTTATTCTTCTGAAGAAAGAATTTGCTAAGCAAGTAATAGGATAACCAAGATTGCAGAGAGAATGTATATGCTGTTTAAGAGAACAAAAATTTAAAGTAGATGATTAATTCTAATTTACAAGCAATTGATCAGATAAAGAAATCATTTTAATCTCCTAAAGACCTTTACTAGGTAATATTTTGGTAGCTTGTTTTAAGTTACTCTATAATTGAAAGAAAAAAATACTATATTTCTAATCTTAACTAATAAATAGGTTTGTTTTTCTCCCAATTAGTCATAATTAGTAATGTTTAATATATTTAGTGCAGAGTATATCCTTTTTTAGCATTTCAAAGCATGCTTCTATCCTTAAAATAGTTCAGGTTTAAGTGCAAAAAAATTTATACAAATTATTTTAAAAAACTATCATGACAAAATTGAGAAGTTATTCAAACACACATAGGGCCTCTGATAAAATGTAATTTGATTTAATAATTTTAATTTACATCGTTAATGTACAAGAGCATTTCTTTCAACCTACTGGTTAACATACACACACAAATCACTGCTGTTAGAAGAGCAGAGAAACTTCTGAAACACTCTGTCGTCTGAAAGAAAAGCAAGGCACTCTCCTTTAACAGCTGGCATATTCCTGATTTCAGCCTACTGAAGGCATGTTCACACTGAGAGAGCTCTAAAAAGGGGAAGAATCATCTGCTGTCTCTTTTTTTTTTTCTCTAGTGATCTCTCATTGATCATTCATTCTGCACAAACAAGTCTGTCAATGTCAATAAAGGTGGACTAGATGAGTTGGGAGATATTGGAGTTAAAAATAATTGTGGAAGACTGAAGCACACTGGCCACATTCAGCTCAGCACCAGGATCTGAACCCCAAATTGGAAAGCTTGTTTGCTCTTTCTAAATCATAGATCTTATTCAGTAAACTTTTGGTGAGCCCAATTGGTATGAGATGTATGATGTTAACAATTCACTCTGAATACTAATAATGACGTGTGTATGCAAAATCTCCAATTCATTCAAAACCATTTTAAACTTAGTCTGACACTAAGAGACATTAACTTTCCTGATATTTAGTAATGTTTATTATGTTTGCATATAAGCTCAAAAGTCAATGCAAAAAACAATACTGTCCTAGAGGTTTATCTTCAGATAGTCTGAAGATAGCAATAGTTTTTCTAAGTGTTATCTTCAGATAAGAATATTAACTGTAATGATTAAAAGTATGTTTTCCTAATGACCATGCTATAAGTCTTGATAATAACCTTTCATAAAAGTAAATACAAACATAATAAATGATTAAAATATCAGATGATTATGACAAATCATACATCTGGGTTATCCTTTGCAGCAAATAGGCAATTCATTTGGCATTTGTTTGATTGTATAATTTAATCTCCATATAAACAACATAGGTTTTTTTTTCTTTAAAAGAATAAAGCCAAAATTATTTAAAGCTAACAAAAGCTATGGTGACATCAGGTTGACATTCAAAGTTTGTTCCTTAGCAAAATGATGAAAGAAAATTTGACTTGATATAGTGCATATAATATAAAGAGTTTTAGGCTTAAAATCTTCAAATATTATTTGAATTTAGCAAAACATGAGCAAGATTGTAATATCAAAGTGCTAAACAGTAAGGACTGTCTTAAAAGTCACTGCAAATAAACCATAAAAGAACTGCATGTTTAAGTGACATATAATATACAAATGGTTAATTAATAAAAAGACACAATATAAATATATGTATATATAACTTGTCCTATGTATATATATATATATATTTATAGTTTTCTAATTGGTGTATCCAAGCCACTGTGAACACCCCACTTGATCACTCTGTATGTAACACAGCTCCTGGGAGCTGGCAGTCACTGCAATAAATACAGGCAAAGCTATAACAATATACCATGCATACAAACGTTTATACAAAGAAGAACACTATGCAACAAATTATCTCATATTAATATGGCATCAACAGTATAAACATACAAAAAGGGAATACGAACACGGAATGTTTAATCGCAGCCTGCTCACTACGCCTTCATAAGCACTTACATTCATACGATTTTTACAAGGCTTGCTTGTTCTTAAAAATTGTCTCAGATCTGTTTTTTTTGTTTTTTTTTTAATTTTTAAATTTTTGTTTTTTACTAATTCGATATCTAGATTATATTTAAAAAAGCTTACTATCCCTGATGTTCACCCTGTATGATCCAATGACTACTTACATTTACTTCCTTATCTAGGGAACAAGTGCTCAGATGAATCACAAAATATCCCTCTGTTTTTCAAGTACATATGTTGGTTAGACATTACATTAATGCAAATTTGGGAAACTCTGGTTGAGTCAATATGATAGCATCAAATCTGTTGCATGTGATTGGTCTCATATTTTCAAATTTCTTTAGGTTGTTGAATAGACTTTTTCAAATAACTAGGTGCATTGAATTCTATCATGAAGACAGATGAAAAATCTTGACCTGAACATCACAATCTATTATTTTAGATGAATTAGGTGAAACCTCTGTGGTGAAAATTAGTGCATGAAATTTAAAAAACTTGACTTCTTTTTTTATTTCCATATTAAAATAAATTAGAGTTAATAAACAAGACTTAGTAAGACAGCACTTTAAAAATGGCACTTGAACGTGGAAGCTAACAGCCATAATTATTTTTGCTCTATTTGAGTCATATGAAATTCTCAATTTCACATAATTTCAAAAAAATGGTTTTCTGTTTAGTTTGCACCACATATGTGCCCATGATACAGGAAGTATATTCTAAAGGTATCAATCACAAGACACATACTACCCTGGCAAACAACTGTTTGTTGTTCTTGTTTTAAATACAAAGCATCTACAACTTTATTTCCCATAAAGAGATTGAAAACAGTCATTAACTTTTTTTTTTCCTGCTGGGATAGCATCGTCCAAAAGTGCTTTTTTAGCAGTATCTTAGAAAACCCCAACAAATCGCACAAAAAAAGACTATAAAACACAACCCCAACACAATAAGCTGTTATGTCTTCTGGCTTAAGGTCTTGAGGAACCGTGCCAGTACTAAGTCCTTGTTTAACACTGGAGCTGCTTTTGTCTTAAGCGAGGGCAGAAATACTAGCTGTGATTAACAATCTGTTTCCTTGCTCAGAAAAGCAGTAGTGATCCACTGGTTAATTTCCAAATTCAGAAGGGCAGAGTGTCCAGAAAGAGCCTGTCGATAATAGAAGGGGGTGGAACCAAATCTTCCAGTTTCAGGTAAAAGATGCGCTGGAGTCCCAGTGTGCAGAGAGAACGTAAGTCAGCAAGGGCACCTAGTACCTTAGGTTCTGCAGGCTCAAGAGGTTGTCCTTTAGTCTGGCATCCAAAAGCCAAATGATCTTTCAGACTACTTGTAATCTTGTTGCATAGCTCTTCTACTTTCTTTGGTTCTTTTAACCCATGTCTTTCTGTAGAGAGAATGAAGAAAAAAGTCAGTCTTACCATCACCCAAGCATGGTCTCCTTGGCCTTTGCTTATATTTTTCTCTATGTCTGAAATGTTTTCATACTTTTTCCTCTCTTCATTTGCTGAAATTCCATCCCTTGTCTAAGATCCAACTCAAATACAACTTCCTCCATAAGGCCTTCTCTAATTCTCCCAGTTTGATATATTCTTCTCTTCTTTCTGGTCTGCCACTGTATTTTGTACCTCCCATACACACTTATAGTTTGCATTGTAGTTACATGTGCTTTACTTCTCTTATCAGGTTGTACTCCTTAGGGCAGAGGCTGTATCTTTCCTTCAGTGCTCTATTACAGTGCACTGAATACTTTGGACCTGGGATTTCATCAGTTTGGGGAATTCCTAGTATAGAATTCCATGTATTAATGAAGATTGTCATTTGGCCTGTGATTTATAGTCTTCAAGTCTTATTTGGGGGCAACAAAAAGATTAAATGATTTCCTTATCATCACACAGTATTTATCAGAGGGAGGCCTTGAACCCAGGTCTTCCTGACTCCAAGGCTAGATCTCTATCCACTATGCTATACCTCTTTTCCTTCTAGATGCTTAAAGATTTTTGTTAAATAAAATCTCTATTTTAAATAGCCTGGTGAAAAACCTAATAAATACAACAATGATGACTATGTTTAAGCATTTGTTTACTTAACAAAAACCCAGTATAAATATATGCTTAAAATAACTGTGAAAATGAAAGAAACGAATCTTTTTCAGAACAATTACAAACTTAGGAGTTGAGAGAAGAATATTTATCTTTGGATAGAGCTATAGGTATATATATCTAAAACACCCAGAGACCCATAAGATATATCATTTTATCCTTTGGAAACAACTCTATGGGATAGAAATTTCTGAATCAGGATACCCAAAGAGGTAAAATCATGGCTCACCAGAAATATTGAAAGATCTTAGGAGTGATTTTTTAAAGGGGCATGGAAGTTTTCTGTGTGATTTTTATATCTGGAGGCCAAACATTTTCTTTAAGAATGCTTCTCCAATTTTATAATGAAATTCAAATCTAGCTATGGAAATGTAACATCAATTTTTTTTTCCAGAGATATATATAACTTTTAAAATGAAGTGCTAAATATCTATATAGGCTGTCCTTTGCTTATAGATACCTAACATCTTTATGTAGGTTATCATCATGGAATGGCTACCATAAGAATTATTTCTTTCTTTGCCCCTCCTGAGAAATTGCTTTCCTTCTTTGCTCCTCTCAGTCCCCACTGATGTAGACTTCAAGAATGACTGGGATTATTTTCCCTGCCCTTCATTTGCTCTCACTAGTCTTTTATTCTCAGCTCTTCAAACTGAAACTCAGTAGTTTGAAGCTGGAAGCATCATCCATATTTCCATTTACAGGACTATATACAGTAGGGAAGAGAAGCTCCTAGAATCCAAAATTGGAAGTTGGACACATTTCCCTAAAGTTCTGTAACATTTGGAATACTTAACAGGCATAACTTTCTTCGTGGTGTTTAAGAGTATTTAAAAAATAGAACTTTGGTTAAAACAATGAGATGGGATAGGGGTATTTAGTTTCACAGGAACAATATTGTAAATGACCAAATAATACTATGGTTGGAAGTTTTGTGACCTCACAGTGCAGTTTGTTATTGTAAAATGTCATCGATATGAAGATTATTAAGAGGTATATTGCCTGCAAGGCACACTATGGGTTATTCAGATTTTTTTGAGCTCATCTAGAAGCCACCATTTATAGGTCACTTGCAGGTGCAGCCTGGATAAAGTGCTGTGCTTATACAGCAAGATTTTTTTGGTTGCTCAGTCGTTTCATTCATGTCAATTCTTTGTGACCCCATTTGGGGTTTTCTTGGCAAAGATACTGGAGTGGTTTGCCATTTCCTTCTCCAGTTCATTTTGCAGATGAGGAAACAGTGGCAAACAGGGTTAAATGACTTGCACAGGGTCAAACAACTAGTGTCTGAGGTCAAATTTGAATTTGGGTCTTCTTGATTTCAGGACTGAACCCTATCCATTGTACCACTTAGCTGCTTCCTAGACACAAGAAAAAAGCCTGAGCTCAAAGCCATCCTCAGACACTTTATAGCTGTGTGACCTTTGGCAAATCACTTAACCTCTGTTTGCTTCAGTTTCTACAACTGTAAAATGAGAATAATAAGGACCTCTACCTCTTAGGGATATTGCAAAGATCAAGTGAGATATTTATAGAGTGTTTAGCACAGTACCTGGCACATGGCAGGTACTATATAATTGATACTTATCATCATCATCATCATCATCATCATCATCATTATGAATACTGTTCCTATGGGCAAAAATGTACTCTGAAACCAGTGTTGAAATGAACTTTTAAAATATGGCCAGTTTTTCGATTGGGAGTTGCCTACAGTAAAAAGAATAGAATGATGTCTGAATATTGTACTCAGAGAATAAAACTTTGGTATCATCTGTATTTCTTATTCTAGATTGTATTTTTTTTTAATTAATAGAGTTTAGCTAGCTATGTCTCAATTTCTTCAGACATGGGTTTGAAAAAACTGCTTTACCGAGGCATTTGAAAGCTTTGCTTTCCTGTTACCATCTAAAACACCACCACCCTAACTGTTCAAGGAAAGCATGGGAGCTACAAATTTTGTTGATTCACAGTTTCTTTAAGATACAGCCCAGAAGTTTAGGTTAGGCTGAAAGTAAACCATGGAAGTTTGAAACCATCTTGAATTCAGGTTAGGGAGAGAGATTTTGAGGTACCCTGAGGGTTCAGGTCTCTTGTGGAGTAAAATTCTCCTGATTATTCAGGAGCTTAGGAAACTCCTACAAATTGACCTGTCTAATAGGGGTATTGAAAACTGGAGGACCAGCAGAACACCCATGCTTGCTCAAACCCTTGAATAGAATCAGATATTTCCAAAGAAACCTATCAAACATTCCGCCAATCAACAGATATTTATTAAGTACCTACAGCCTTTGGGCTAAGCACACTCTACTCCCTCTTATCTTCTCTTGAAAGTGATGGATAGAATCTACGGGGATAGCCTCCCTTATGGCATTAGGAAAATACAGTACTCAGTTTGGCATTCCCTTATGGAATGAGTCATTGTTAACATTCATAGAACTAAAGGAAAAATCCATATGTCAGTTTCCTTTCCCCCAATTATCTTGTATTTAGGCTTGTGTGTGTGTGTGTGTATATACGTATATATACACACACCTATAATTAAAAAAAAAATTTACTTACCTTCTGTCTTACAATCAATACTGTGTATTGGTTCCAGACAGAAGACCCATTAAGGGCTAGGCAGTAGGGGTTAAGTGATTTGCTCAGGGTCACATGACTAGGAAGTATCTGAGATCAGATTTCAATCTAAGACCTCCTGCCTCCTGGCTCTCAATCCATTGAGCCACTTATCTGCCCCATATACACCTTTGTCTATTTACCTCTTGT
Source organism: Gracilinanus agilis (assembly GCF_016433145.1). NCBI lineage: Eukaryota > Metazoa > Chordata > Mammalia > Didelphimorphia > Didelphidae > Gracilinanus > Gracilinanus agilis. The sequence goes on from NC_058130.1 coordinate 151,565,368, forward strand.
TCCCCCAAAAGAAGGCAAATTTCTTGAGGGTAGGGGCAGTTTCATTTCTATTTTTGTGACCTCAGCATTTAACACAGTCCTCAGCATATAGTAAACAGTTGCTTATTGATTGATTGGAATTAAGATAGAATTTTGAATCAGTTTCTGTAATTTTTAAAGTCAGAATTTTCTTATCTTTGATACTACAGCATCTGAAATAAGAACTCAGTGCATATTCTAAGGATTCCTGAAAATGAGAAAAAAAATGAGTTCTATATTTCATTCAGGTGTCATATTTATTCTGATTGCAAAAGTAATTTCTCCAGTACAAGAGTCAGTCAGAAAACTAAAGAAATTAGCCAGAAATTTTTCTCAAAAATTTTCTCTTGGCTTTAACAGTGTAGAGTTGGATAAATTTGGTGAAATTAAGTATGTATAGAAAATTGCAATGAGATTAATTCAGGCAAAAATTTGGTTAAAATGAGGATCATTAGGACTAAATCTCTCCAAAGGTTGGACTTAGTTTTATGATACCTGTGAATTCCAAGAACATTTTCCCCAAGAATGCTAACGGAATCTTACTAAATTTTAACCTACAAAGCTATCGCCTCCAGGGGTAGTTAGACTCCCAATTCACAAACAACTCTACTTTCCTTGATTTTACTTATTTACAGAATTAAAAGATAGAATATACTGACAATAGACCTAACTATTGCTTCTGGTTCTTTAGTAAACAGTCTGACTCAGAAAAATCCAAAGACTGATCTTCATATATTTTAGGCTAAGAGGTACTAAGTTCTTCTTTTTCTTTTTTTAAACCCTTACCTTCTGTAAGATTGGTTCCAAGGCAGAAGAGCAATAAGGACTAGGAAATTGGAGTTAAGTGACTTGCTCAGGATTATAAATTGGGATATGTCTGTGGCCAAATTTGAACCCTCCAGACTCCAGGCCTGATTCTTTACCAACTAAGCCACCTAATTGCCTAGCTATGTTTTTAATGGGATTATGAGATTAAGAGCTGAAAGAAATAATCTTAGAGGTAATCTAGTTAAGAGGCAACTAGGTGGCTCAGGGGATTGAGTGTTGGCTTTGCTGTCAGACTGACTAAACAGACTATTTAAATTATTTGTTATGTGATTCTGGGCAAATTATTAATCTTTCTCAGCCTCAGTTTCCTCATCTGTAAAATGGGAATAACAATAGTACCAATTTACAGGATTGTTAAAACAATTAGATAACACATATGAAGTGCTTTGAAAATTTTAAAGTCCTACATAAATGCTAGGTATTATTATTATTCAACCCTGTCATATTATAGATAAAGATTAAAGTTCAGGAGGTTTAGAGATTAATTTATGTTATAAATCTAGTAAGTATGAAGGCTGGAATTTTGAACCCAGATTTCCTGCATTTGTCTAGTGCTTTTCATACTAAACAAGGTGGTAAACTGTCATCTCATTAACATCAAATTCAAATTCCATAAATAAGAAGGTATATAAAATTAATCTAAGGAGATTAACGATAACCTAGGAATCAATCTTTTCATGTAATAAAATATCCAATATTCAGCAACAATTTCTTTATTACACAGTGCCCTCCCTCCCTTGAATAGAATTCATGTTAATTATCAAAATAAGGAAACTAAGCAATATTTGAGGCCTAATTTAGGGTGAGAATTGATAATGAAATTCTGTAATTGAACCTTCTTATAGCCAAATTCACAGAAGGTGCTTGGGAGTTTTCTTTGCTTCCCTACCAGTTGTGAAAGCTCAATAACTATGGCAACCATTATTTATTCAGTGAATTCAAGTGGAGATCAATACTCACTGCCATCTCTATCAGTGCTAGGCCTGGAATTCCACAAGGAATTCACAAGACACTCTTATTAGAAACCAAAGACATTTCAACCATCCTTTGTTATTTTGATCATATACTGAGTTGTTTGCTTATCTTTAAAAAAAAGAGTTAAAATAAAATAAATCTAGAACTGTTTCTAGCTTCCAGTAAGAATATAAAATGCTAAAGATTTACCATGTTTTATAACCTTCCAACAGACTCCAAAGCTCTGACATTTAAAGAACCCTTTTCTGGATGCTCTGTTAAATGACTTCAGAGATATTACCTAGCACCAATAAGCTTGGGGAGGAAGATTCATGCTATTTATCCTGGGGTTTGGAGGGAGGGGAAAATAGGAGAGAGATGTAGGGCTGACTATTATTTGAAAATCCTTTTATTCATCTCTTAGACTCACTTTTTCATTCTCTGCAAAGCTATTTAAACAGTCCTTTTTCAGTTTTCTCAAGCTTCTAACCCCACCCTACACAAATAATCTCAATGTACCTCATTACAAGGAAGACAGAAAGCATCTGATATGAGCTTTCCCAGTCTCTCTCCTGCCCATTTTCAAATCTCTCTATAGTATCATCCTCATTTTCAAGGTCCTTCCTTATAAATTCTCTTCTCCATGTGCCTTGAATCCAAATCCCACCCACCTCCTCTGAGACTTTACTCCATCAATCATTCCTTCTCTCTGGCATCTTCAGTTTCTATCTCTATGCACCTTCCTTTTTGATGGGTTACATTATCAGATTTTATTTATCTTAAAAGCACAACTCAAAATATCTTGTCTCTGACTTAATTTCCCTTTTGTCTTATTCTTCACAGCCAAACTTGAAAGACAATGCTCTTCCCAAGCACTCATTCCCTAACCCATTGTAATGCAAATTATTTTCCAACTATCTGAGTAGTCTTCTCTCCAAATCCAAGTTTTTTTTAGTCCTTATCATTCTAGACCTTTCTACAACATTGTCTACCACTTCATTTTCTATACAGTTTTCCTTCTTGGTTTTTGTGATACTGCACTCTCATAATTCTCCTCCTATTTCTCTGACCATTTCTTCTCAATTTTCTTTATTGCCTGTTTTCCTTCTGCAATGCCTTAAAACATACACATACTCTCTCTCTCTCTCTCTCCCTCCCACTCCCAATTTCCACTATACTTGTTCAGAGAGTTCATCAGGACCTTAGAGGCCATTTTGTTTTAGTTTCTTCTACACAGATGATTCCTAAATCTATATCTCCAGCCTAAAGCTTTCCTTTGGGCCTTAGTACCACATTTCCAAAGTCTACTAGACATTTTCACTTCACTTTATTTAACCATCACTTTTCAAACCCAAGTTGTCCAAAAGCAGTATTATCTCCCTTCCTTTGTTATCCAATAGCCTTTCTTTATTCATCCTTATTCTCCCACTCAGGTTTGAAATTCTAGAATCATCTTTGCTTTTTCTGTCTTCTTCAACACTCACATCCATTAAATTGCTAAGTTTCATTGATTCTACTTCCATCATATTTCTTACCTTAATCCCCATTGCTATCATGCTAGTTTATACAACTGAGCTATATGGCAAGAGTATCTTGAATAGTTTCTCTGCCATGTCCATGAACCCTGGAGGGACATTTTCTAGGGATGAGGGAAGGGTACCAGATATCAGATTTGTGGCCTGCTAAATATGAGACATAGACCTATGGATCTATGATGTTAGTAGTCTTTTCTCTTTCACAAAGACTAATATACTCAGGGAACACAATCACCTCATGTTCCCCTAATTGCTCTTTCCAAAAGGAACACATACACACACAAAAAAGGTACCTTGACCACTATGCCCAGAAAAGCATATTTCTGTTATAAGCAGAGACCACATAATATAGCATAACATAAATAGCAGAGACCACATCTTACTTAAATTTCATTTCTCCACAACCCAAGTGTTTTGCGTACAATTGACACTTAATATTTATTCAATTAAGTTAAATTGTCTCTTCTTTTTTGCATGCAATCTCTCTGCAATAGTAAGTATATCTAGGTTTACACACACCTACACTCATATGGAAACTATGCCTTTTTCCCCCTTCAGAATAAATAGTTCTGTGGTTTTTATCTCCATGTCTCTGTTTATGCTATTCCTTTTTCTCAAAATACTTGTCAACCATCTATATCTTTACCTACTGAAATCCTACCTTACCTTCAGTTATGTTTGTGTTTTTGTGGATTTCATTGAACCTATTAGAGACTTGTTTCCTCATCTATAAAATAGGCATAATACTTATACTACCTAATTGATAGGATTTTTAAACACATTATGATCATTATGATTATCCTTATAGTATAGATATTTGTATACTTATCCTCTTTCCTAAATTATAAGTTCTTCAAGGATAGGAAGTGTATTTTATTCATCTTTGTGTCCTGTGTAGCACCTAGAATAGTCCCTTGCCTATAGCAGAGGTTGAAATATATTTGCTGAATGGAATTGGAACTAAATTTTGACAATAATTTTGAAATTTGATCACGAGTATATAAGCTAGACTAAAATGATTTTTTTTTGTTAATAAAACATGCTCCTAATTTTTTTGGCACGTGAATCCAAAAATTCTGGATTTTAAATTAAATTCAATTCATAACATAGTTATTAAATGTCTTCAATGTACAAGGAATTGTGCTCATTGTTGATACTACAAGAATGAAAAGTAGCACAATCTGGCTCTCATCTACATTTTCAGATTTTTTTTTACACTATCTGCTTATGAGTTCTTTACTTATCATGACTATACTTCAGCACATTGCTACCCAGTTCTCACTTCTACCCTTTGCCTGAAACTTGCTTCTTTTCATTCAAGTCTCAGTTCAAGTACAATTTTTCTCCATTAAAATTTTCCTGATCACTCCCACTGAGTAATCTTTCCCAACTAAAATTTTCCTAGAGTCCTGTTCTTGATCTCATCTTTGCATACTTATGTATATTGTATCCCCCTCTACTAGTCTAAAAATGATACAGAGCTTCTGCCTTCAAAGAACCCATAATCTAATTAGTCATTTTTTAGTATGGAACATTCTAGCCATTAAAATGTATATATTTTATAGGAATGTTTAAATAATGAATTAAATTGAACTAGAACCATTGGAGCATAGGCCCTTAGTACTGGAAAGGAGTTTTGAAGCCATATGTATTGAAGCCTTCCGCCCAGTGCAGGACTCCTCCTTGATATTCCGAATAGAGGGTTGTATGATTCCTCTATCACTTCTAGTGACCAGTTGCTCACTAGCTCATAAGGTAGCCTATCCCAATTTGGGGTAACCATTTTAAAGTACTTCCTTTATATTGAGCTAAAATCTATATCCTCTGACTTCCTTTTCTCTCTTTTATCTCATTCCCTTACTTGATACTAAACCTGCATTTTTCTCTTACTAAGATAATTCATGTTCTTGACCCCTCCTTTTCCCCTCAGACCATATCCTCTATTCTCATTTCATTATCTGACACTTGAATGAGCCACCATCTTTAGATTCCCTTTTTTCTTCTCTCGGCCTTCTGCCATTCCACCAACCCTGCTGATTCTCAATGTTGAGTAACCCCCACTATTGAATTCTTCTGTTTGTGCTCCCATATTATTGAATATAACATTGAGCAGATTTAATCTTTTCTAAGTTTATAGAGTATAACCTCAACAAGTGCCTTACTGGTACCTGGCACTATCTCATTACCCACAGAGACTAATAGAGTTTGAAGAAGCCTTTGTAGTATAATGTAATTTAAGCTACACCTGAACTGGAATCCATCTGCATTATCCCTGACTAGATGCTATCTCCATTTAAAGAGCTTACTTCCTATTCAGATAACCTATAGCAGCATCTTTACATAATTCTAATTGCTTTAGTGTATCTATTTCATAGAATTGTTGCAAAAGATTAAATAGGGGGGGCAGCTGGGTAGCTCAGTGGATTGAGAGCCAGGCCTAGAGATGGGAGGTCCTAGGTTCAAATCTGGCCTCAGACACTTCCCAGCTGTGTGACCCTGGGCAAGTCACTTGACCCCCATTGCCTACCCTTACTACTCTTCTGCCTTGGAGCCAATACATAGTATTGACTCCAAGATGGAAGGTAAGGGTTAAAAAAAAAAAAAAAAAAAGATTAAATAGGAAAATTTATGTAAGTTTTTATATACCTTTAAAAAAAATCTTATTTTCTGTCCTAATAATAATTCTAAGATAGAAGGGCATGGGCTAGGCAAACAGGGTTAAGTGACTTGCCCAGGGTCACACAGTTAGGAAGTGTGGAGGTCAAATTTGAACCCAGGACCTCCTGACTTCAGACCTGGCATTCTAAGCCAATTAGCTGCCCTTTGTTTTATAAATCTTAGAGAATATTCTAAACATAAGGCATTATTATAATTAATTATCAAGGGCAGCTGGGTAGCTCAGTGGAGTGAGAGTCAGGCCTAGAGACAGGAGGTCCTAGGTTCAAACCTGGCCTCAGCCACTACCCAGCTGTGTGACCCTGGGCAAGTCACTTGACCCCCATTGCCCACCCTTACCAATCTTCCACCTATGAGACAATACACCGAAGTACAAGGGTTAAAAAAAAAAATTAATTATCAAACCAAAATGTATCTCTTCTACCCACTTTTTTTTACTATGCCCTTGTTGGCCAATTAAAATTAATGTAATCTACTTTTTACATCACATATCTTCACATATTTGAATACATCTATCATGTTTTAAATATTTTTCTTTTTTTCTCAAATCACCAACTGTTTTCCATCCCCAACACTTACTTATAAGAGATAATTTATCTTTTTACTTCAGAGAAAAAATTATGGCTACCCAGGCAATCCCCCTAACTTCTAAGAAACTTCTCAGGATCACTGTCTACTTTTTCCTTCTGATCTGCCTTCTGGAAGAGGCATCAAGGCCTCCCATTCGGCTACTAAAATAATTTTCCTTAAGGTCCAGTTTGACCACATCATCCCCTTAATTTCAGCAAACTCTAGTGGCTCTCTCCTACTCTTTACTCCTTGCCATTTAATCCATTGACACCAGCCTCCTGGGTGTTTCATGAACAAGACACTCTATTTCTTGGCTGCCTCTCCTACTTGGATTGGGTTCCCTGCTCATCACTGCCTATTGCCTTCCCTGCCTTTCTTTAAGTCCCAATTAAAATCTTATTTACTATAAGAAGACTTTTCCAACCTCTCTTAATTCTAGTATACTCCCTTTTAAAATTATTTCCTATTTATCCTGTTTATAATTCGTTTGTATATATTTGTTTACTTGTTTTCTTCCCAAATAGACTATGAGTTCCTTGAAGGTTCCTTGTCTCTTTTTGTATCCCAAGAGCTTATCATGGTGCCTAACACAAACAAGGTATTTAATAAATTTTTATTGACTATTGATTGATTTGCTCCAGCAATTATCTCTCTTACACATATATCTTTAATCTGTCCACAAACATGTTCAGATCTCCAAAATCCTTTTTTAGAAAGGCCTGTTGATTTTTTTTATCCCCATTTAGCTACTCTGCCATTTCTCTCTACCCCTTCCTTCACTGCCAAATTTCTTTAAAAGCTTGTCTGCACTCCAATGCCTCTAATTCTTCCTCATACACTCCACTCTCCCCTTTAGCTTTATAATAATTTAGTTTCCATTCTCTCTACTCTACTGAAATGGATTTCTTAAATGTTCCCAAAAAGCTTTTATTCAGTTTTCATCTCTCTTAATCTGACACTTCTGACTAACCATGTCCTTTGGATATTCTCTCCTCCTCTAGTTTTTGAGGTATTCTATTATTCTTATCCTTTTATGACTCTAAAAACTTCTGCCTTTTCTGATCACTTAAGGTTTACATTTCTGAAAGTACTGCTTTCACTCTTATTTTATCTCTTGGTTACTCTCATTCACTTCTTTTATTTTAACTCTCATGCCAACATAAATATAGTCTCCATCTCTAACTAAAGCCCAAACCAGCTTCTGGAATTGCCTACTATAACACATATACTCCTGAATGTCCTGCCAGCATTTGAATCTCCAAAACTAAGCCCCTTATAATATAATTATGATACATTCATATGTGTCATAGCTACTTGTGTATATTATATATCTCTATTAGACTACATTTTTCATTAATGCAGGGATATTGTCTTATCTAAAGTTCTTATTTCCCCAAGTACTACTATAAGTGGTGTTTATTTAGTGTTTATGGAATTAGAATGTATGTAGTATCTAAAGGAAATCACATCTGTTCCAACATTGGCTTCCCCTATCCTAAAAATAGTATAGTGAGGAGGAGGGTTGGGCTACAGGGTGAAATTTATGGACAGTAAAATTAAAAGGTAGAAATACTGTTTGTTCATTTAAAGTTTAGCCCAACTTTTAACAAAATCTAAATCCAAGTAATGGCTAAGTTTATGTTTCTGCCAGGTGAACTCTTTATGACTCAGAAAACACTAGGAAAGCAGAGCTGAAGAGTTGAACTTAAGAAGAAAGTATGTACCTGTAATCATACTGAGAGCTGATAAGCATGCTAAGGCGGGGATGTCGAGGTTAAGGCTCTTTAAGTTTAAGGAAAAGTCTTTAATTGAATCGAGCCATTCCCCAAATCCACGAAGGCACTGAAGTCTATGAAGCACAAGTCCATTGCAGAATACAAACTTATCTTCAGCTGTGTTAGATCTGAAATTAAAAATAATTCCAGAATATTTTACAAATATGCACATTATTATAAATATATGCACTCAAATATCCACACTGTGTCATTTAGAATCTAACATGTTGTCCAACACATGTAAGCACTCATGTTTAACAATATGCTTCTTTCAATGAAGTCTTCAACAAATAAGCTTCCTTGCTTTAGCTTACTTGGTGGAAATTTTAGGTCTATAGTTAACTAGTATACTTGATCACATTTGCTGAGTGTCTTTCCCCCAACAACCTTGTAGGGATGGGTAGTTCAAATGTCATTGTTCCCTCACCCCAACTTTTCATTTTGTTTTATAGGAAAGGAAACTGATAGACAAGTATTTTAAGTTGCCCATAATTCACATGGTTAGTGTCAACACTGTAATGTAAACCCATGTTTTCTAATTTCCACATTCCAAGATCACTACAGTACACCATAGTGTCTCTAATAATTTTTAATGTTTCATGTCCAAATGGGATTAGGGTTAACCCAAAGACATGAAGAAAAAGAAAAATCACACTCTATGCTAAATATTTTGCAAGATATCCACTGAAATGTTATTTGAGAGACCTTTGAAAAAGTTATTTAACTTTTCTGAGCCTTGGTTTCTTCATCTATAAAATTAGAGAGTTGACTAGATAGATCATCTCTTAGATCCCACCTATGACTTATTGATAAATAGTGATGTATACTGCCATGAAATTTATGAAAGATGATTCAAAATCTATAATTATAATTGCTTCTGTAACTATAATTGCTTCTTTTTACTTCTTAAATTAAAGACCAAGAATAAAGACATATTACAGATTCTAAAAATATGTAAATGTATATACATTTATTGTAAAAAATAAAGTCAATATAAGTGCTAGATTATAATCACACTAAAAATTGCTTATTAAAATTCCTTTTCCTTTCCTTCTATGCTTTCTGAACAGTGTTACCTTGATCTGTTTTTGCTCCTTTCTATTATTATTGATATTTCTTTTTTTCTCCCATTCTTTCTTTTTGATTAAAAAAATGTCCTCATAGTTGCAGCTTTCTGTTTTCCTCATATTTATTATTTAAACTATGCTATTTTTATGATTCTGATTTGTGAAAGGGAAAAGGAATAAATAAATGGTACCTACTATGTGTCAGGCCCTGTGTTATTTGCTTTACAAATATCTCATTTGATAATTACAGGGAACATCTAATGTGGAAGTTGCCTCCAAAATGCAAACTAACAATTCTGTTAATTATAGTGTTTGAAAGTTGCCTAGGTCACTAAGAAGTCAACTGAACTCTCTATGGTCACACAACAAGTTCTATTTCAGAGGTAAGACATGAACCTGTCTCCCTGATTTCAAGGCCTTTCTTCCAAAGGGTGCCCTTCATTTCTATTATTAATAACCGGAGTCTAATTTTTGTATGTGTGTGCTTCCCCTCCCCTTCATTTCTCAACATATATTTCTGGTTTGCCTTCCTATCAATGGGTGTCTATTTTTTTTTTAAAGCACTTAAAGAATTAGGAAACACAAGTTCAGAAACACATTGCCTATATAAACACTGGCAAATCATTTCCCTTTAGTTTTCATGTTTTTAAAATGGGTATAGGATCATAGATTGAAAATTGTAAAGAACTTTAAAAGCAATTTAATCTAATCCTTTTATTTTACAGATGAGAAAACTGAGGCCAAGAGAGGTAATGACTTGCCCAATTTAATACATAGGATTTGAACTCAGTTACTCTGACTCCAGATCCAGCATTATTTCCACATCAGAGCACTGACAGTGATATTTTATACTATCTTCCTCCTAGAGCTATTGAGGAAGAAGAATTTTATGAACCACAACATAATACTTAAATGATGATGGCTATTGGGCCTCATTTAGATAATTTACTTATATGTTTATGTGACCTAGCCTATCTCCCACATTAAAAAAAAAATCCAGAGACAAGAAACCTCTCAGATGGTATAAAATACCATTTAAAAATTTTTTCTCAGGTATAAAATGAATGGGAAGCCAGATCTGCTACTTTCTGTAATATCGGTGGTAAAATATTGAACAATTATCTCCTGAAAACACTTTCGAGACAATGAATGAAAGACAAAAAGAACTGTTAAAAGAGATATTACATTTAGAATTGTATCATCATAAGGCCCTGAATGACTAAAAAAATGCTCCTTTTCTTTTATTAGTATTGGCAGTTTAATTTTATTGGTTAAGAATACTTCAAGTATTCTCTAGGAGTAAAATGCCTGGCACATAGTAATTGCTTAATAAAGGCTTATTGACTTGACTTCGCATAATTGTATTAACTCTTTCAGGCCACTAAGTAGCATATATATTATATAAACTATATTGAAAACTGTAACATCTTACAAGAACTTTGGAGTTCTTGAAAGACTTATGCAGTTTCTTTCTTTCTTTTTTTTTTAAACCCTTAACTTCTGTGTATTGGCTCCTAGGTGGAAGAGTGATAAGGATGGGCAATGGGGGTCAAGTGACTTGCCCAGGGTCACACAGATGGGAAGTGTCTGAGGCCAGATTTGAACCTAGGACCTCCCATCTCTAGGCCTGGCTCTCAATCCACTGAACTACCCAGCCACCCCCTATGCAGTTTCTTAATGCAGTAGATTTGCTAAGCAAATAGGTAAGGAACTTTTTATATGTGAATTTCATTGATTTAGAATTGTTTCAGTAACTGAAATTACCAATAGAGGCAATTTTGAACCTTTCTTAAAATATGATACCTTTCAGACATTTGAGTACATGAATTTATATAGTAGAAGGATGATAGATAAATAATAGAAGGTATTACCTGATGGAAAGTCTGAGTACAAATAGCTCCAAAAAGGCAGATTCTATTAGTAAAGTCTGATCTTCTTTAGGGAGATCCGTAAATCCTGGAATTTTTTCAGCCCAGCTCCTAGATACATCGATGGAGGCTGTCAGAAGGTTATAGAATTGTTGTACATGTTCTGCATCAGTGCCTGCCGCAGCCTGATCACCGGAACAGTACTGGAATGAAAACGACAGATAGGAATATCATCATTGTCATAGTCTAATGATTCATCATGAGAAAGATTCTTCCTGTAGAAATGGACTGACATCTGTTGAATGTGATGAGTGGAAAAACCTTTCTGAGCTTTCCTTTCCTCTCTATGGGGGCTCTGTTTGTGCTCTCAAGCTCATTGCTCCCCTCTGGAAGCACAAGTCATCATAATAAGAGCCCTCTCTTTAGGGGTGTTAGGGGTGAAACCAATGGTAGGAAGAGTCTTCCTGTTACATGAAAAGACAATAAATTTAACAAAACAATTCATGATAGGTCAACCAATAGTGAAGATTTATTGTACATACATTCAAATATATGCCATATTTATTTAAATATTGTCATGAGGTTAGAGTCAAGAAGTCCTGAGTTCAAACTTTAGGCACATATTAGCAGTGTGGGCAAACCATTTGATCTCTGTTTGCCTCAGTTTCCTCATCTGTAAATAAAATAGTCCCTTCTCAGGTTTCTTGTGAGGATCAAATGAGAATATATGTAAATTGTTGCTATTATTATAAATTTACAAGGATGATGATAATGGTGGTGGTGGTACAACGGGATTTTCCTATGATGCCCAGGTTGAAAGTGTACAGACTACTCCCTGGCTTGGTTTTATTCTAATTGGCATGGGTGCTTTGAACTGCTCTGTTTTTCCAATATTGGCGAATTTACCCCTTCTTAGGTAGTTGTTTATCATATTAATGTTTTAGTACAGATATTCAATCAGCTTAATCTATTGCAGCTCAGAACGACTTAGTTCAAGAGATCCACCAGCCTAATCTCTCTGGTAGCAGGAATTACAGGCATGCTCTATGTCTGACAATTACATTTATTAATACGATTATTATATGTAAAGTATGCTAATATGCTGAAGAATATTTTCATTCACTGAACTCTTGAAAAATACCTAATTTTATCAATACCTTTGTTTTTAGGGTTGGTAGTAAAAATATCATAATTAAATGGTCTTAATTTTAAACAAAGAGTTCTGTTTACTCTTTGGCCCATATTTTCTCTTTCACAACCACATGGGAGAGGAAGGTTACCTTATATTTCCTACTACCCAGGGTTTTAGAATATACTACTACTCATCTATTCAACTCTTCATTGATTTAGCTCTGTTGGCCAGTTGAAAAAAATTTTTATTATTCAGATATTTGCTTTCTGACTTGTTGGAAGGAAAATGAGGAGTCCATCTCAATCACATGATTGTATCTTTTCCTCTTTAGAGAGAACAAATTCACAATGAGTAAGTGGGATTGATATCATTGTTCCCTGCAGCCCAGTCCTACTAAACTAGGACAATAAAATTTCCTTGTGTTATAGGGCTATTTATGAATGGCAGCAGTTAAAGGCATAAACAAGTTTCCCACAGTTGAAAGTTAAAAGCTGATGGAAATTTAATAATTAAGATTATACTCAAGGTATTATTATCCCTTCTGAGAAGCCCCCAGACTCTATTTGTTAGTTCTCTCTTCCTATTCAAATTACTTTTCCTGTATCTATCTGTGAAAATATTTTATCTCCTCAGTAGAAATTACCTTCTTTGAGAGCAGGGTCTTTTTTTTTTGTCCTTAGTATTCTCAGCATCTAGTACAATGCCTCTCATGAGTGTTAGGTGCTTAATACACATTCACAGAATTGACTTGAAAGATAGGGTGCTCAGAAACTTAATAGTGTCACATGTAGGAAATACAGATTGAAGGAATATTGTTCTGTACTGGATGTAGATATGTAAGAATACTGAAAATGATCTTGAATGTCATTAAAAAATAATTCATGTTTATACAGTACCTTAAATTTTTGGAAGTATTTTAATTTATCATCTCATTAGAACCTCAAAAAACTCTCTAGGGTTGGTACTATAGGTATTATTCTAAATTTCAGAAAGGTTAAGAGTTAATAAGAGTCACAAACAAAATTAAAATCTAGGTCTTTAGATTACAAGTTCGGCATTCTAGTTTGTAAAAACTTCTCTTCAATTCAGTATTGGACCCTTCTTAGGAACTATTTTTTTCTTTCTCTTAGTTGTTCTGCCTAAAGTCATGTCAATCTGTCAATCTCTTGACAGTTTAGTTAACAATGTAATATTTTTTTTATTTTTATTTTTTCAAACAATGTAATATTGATAATAATTACTAATATCCAATACCTAATGGATATAGCCCTTGTTACCTTGAATGAAAATAAGAATTTAGTCCAATAACAAATAATAAAAACTACTTTACATTCTTAACATCATATTAATATAGCCATTAAAGTTAGAACAAGATAGGAGCTTTAGAGCAAAAGATATTTGGATGAAGGAAAAGTAAGAATTTTTTTAAAAACTTGAAGGTATAATCCATTATTCACATTACTTTAAAAAAAAACAACAACATTTTATTTAATAGTAGAGCTGAGGCAAGAAAATCAGGTCTCTTGTCTTTCTACCCAGATTAGAACTATGAAAGCAATTGCATCTCTAATTATAATATTATAACTTTATAGTAAATTAAGATGGATGCATATTTTGCATTCCTTATCTAACCTAATGTATTTACATCCATAAAGGGTTCTAAAATACTTAATATCTATATTTCAAAATGTCTTACAATTTTCATTTTTTATTTCTCCAAAAAAATTATTTTTTTCTGTCGTAGTTTCCAAAATTTTAATTATATTTCTCTAGTTGCTTCCTCAGAAAGAAAAGTTTACATTATAATATCAACTCTTTAAAAAATACTTCTGAGTAATTATTTTAAAATATATATGGAGAATGTATATATATTTATATATATATGTTATGCACATAATTCTCACAATACACACAATTCTCAAAGGAGAATGTGCATATATATACGCATGCACACATTCTCCTTTGAGTACTTAGCAGACAGACCATATGCTAAAATATTGTTGATTTAATTCAAATGCTTTTCTAACACACAATGGCAATTTTTGCTAACAGCTGCCTTGTTCTGTATAATGTTTCTTACATATGAGATCAGTACCACTAATCTACCCTGATTGCCAAAAATCATCATAGTTTGATGAAGAAATACATAAAATGGCCAACAAATGAGTACATAAACACATTTTAAAATTAGTAATTCATAATTAGTAGCTTTCTGAATCATATTATGAATATGTATTATTACAAACATAAAAATAATTTTGAAACAGAAAGCAAATGAAAAAGTTGTAAGGAGAAATTGATCTAGCATGACATGGTTTGACAAAATAAATATAAAATAATCTGACTATATTTTTCAAAGAAGGGAGTTGAGTCCAATGGTTAGAGTACAAGTCATGGAACTAAGAACTCTTGAATTCTTATATTGGTTCTTAAACTAACTTTATGACATTATGTCAAACTTCTGACTCAGCTTCTTCCAGTCTTTGGAGAACATGATCACTTATCAATCTGAAAGGCTTACATTTTGATATATAAAGATTAAGTATTTTAGCCAAAATATTTTCTATCTTTCTTTTTAACTTATACTCAGTTGTAGAAAATATAGGCTTTAAGAATCAGAACAATTCAGCTACCTGTTCAACTTTCTCTGTATTCCCAGCACTTAGTACAGCAGTTCCTGGCACATGGTAAAAAGACTTTAAAATGCTTGTTAGCTTGACTCATGATTTAAATAGATAAAGAAAATCACTTAAAATATGAATTGCTATTAATTTAACATCTTAATGGAATCCAATAAAATTGAATAAGGATTTACATTCTAAAAATCACTAACAGAAATAAAAGCCATGGCATGAATGGATGTTATATGTCATATTATAATGTATAGAAAATGAACAATAAAGTGTATTTTAGATTTTGACACAAGAGATAAGTAAGGCCTCCCAGGTGTTATCTCTTAGACTTGGTGGGATACAACTTATGGTTGACATATGGCAATGGAACATTTGTTCAGAAGGAACAGATTAGTTAGAAAGGTCAGCAGTGTATTACTTTTTGTTATGACTATATATTTTTGTTGGGATATTTATAAGCCTAAGAGTAAGAAGAGCACTGGAAAGCATTTGGGTAAGGATAAAAGAATGGTAAAATGTAAGTGATATTATGGTATATATGAACTATAGACTGCTTAACCAGATGGAAGAACTGAATGATGACTTTTTTTTATAGATTATGAAACTGGTTCGGGACAAAATATACCTAAAACGGATGGGTTTTGACTATCTGGACATCTGCTTTGGTCTTGTCCTACTAAAAGCAAAGTATCTGAAAAGTTTCTGAGGTCTTGATCATACTTTTCTTTTAAGAACCTAGAATAAATGACAAAGGAGAACTGCCATCCTGGACATGATTCTTAGAGTCCAATGACTGGTAAAACAGAAATGACAGGAAACCTTGAGGAAAAAAATGACCAAGTCATCTTAGTAGACATAAAAGCCATAGTATAATTTGTACCTTGGACTTATGACAGGGAGAAAGCACAGTTATTGAAATTATATTGCTTCTGTTTTAGCCCATCATCCTAGAAATACTTGCACAGAAAAGAAGGTGGATTGGTCATACAGCAAAAGCAAGCAATAGAAAATAAATAGTTTGAGTTCTTCACGAGTACCTATGCATTGTTAAGATACCTAGGGGAAAATATCTTTCACATTTAATAGATTACTTGCAGGAAAGATTTATGTGCGAATATGGATCAGAGTCACACATGATAAGAATATATTGTCTTCCTGCATCATTAAAAGGAGTATCCACATTGATGAGAACATGTATTTGTTGTAATATTTCCTTATCTAGGAGGATATAATTAGAACTAAAAAGACTCAAGCAAAATATAGCTAAAGGGAGAATGAAAACTAAGATAAGAGAGGAGATGACAAGAACTTAAATGTCTTTAAGTTCTCACACGTGAGTGAATTATATCCTAGAGTAATGAGAGAAGTTATGAATATGACTGTAGAACTTGAATGATTTTTGAGAAATCCTAGAGAAATGATAAGGTGCCACAGGCCTAGAGAAAGGCAAACAAGCTTATTTGCAACAAAGGGGGAAGAAAACGGATTCATAAACCATAGGTCAGCAAACTTGATGTTGATTCTTGACAATATTCTAGTGTGGGTTGCTAAATGTATATTTGATGAACACTGACAAAAATAAGTGTAGATCGCTAGATGGGTTCATTTAAGAAAAAGTCAAATTAGACTAATATAATTTATTTTTTTAGATAAGGTTTTTGATCAGTGAAAATGCTGATAGACAATATAGAATGTCAGCAAAGCATTGGGCAAAGTCTCTCATGATATCCTTGTAGATAAGATGGCTAGATAGGGACTGGTTCCAAAGACTGTTAAGTTAATGATCTGATGTTTAAACTAGAAAGATATCTCTAGTGATATATACTGTAGGACTTAGTCCTTAGCCTTTTTCTGGTCTGTGTTGTTTCAGTGACTTGGATAAAGGCAGGATAAAGGCATAAATATTATGCTAATCAAATTTGTCAAGGGCACAAAAGTACATGAGAGAACTTACAAATTGGATGATAGAAACAATATCTAAAAGGATTCTTGAGAGATTGGAAAAAAATTTAATAAGATAAAATTTAGTAGGGGTAAATAGAAAGTGCTGAACAGATTAAAAAAACCAACCATATGTGTATAGGATTGGGGTGATGTGATTAGATAGAATTTCATGTGAAGAAAGACTTAAGGCTTTTATTTGAAGTTCAATATGAATGGTGTGATGTGACAACTCCCCCTCCCCCGCCCAAAAAAACTAAGGAGATTGTAGCCTGAATTATTTGAATTGTAGTATATATAAAACAAGGGAGGTGACAGTCACATTTGTTTTATTCTGGTCATCCTGTATTTAGAGCACTTGGTTTGTGTTCACCAAAATTTAGGAAGAACTTTTATAAATGAAGCATATCAGGAAAAAACCATGATCAAACTAGTAAGGTACTTGAAATAATATCAAAAAACGGATTAGTTAAAGGAGCTAGTCTAGAGCAGAAATCTTCAGTTGGAAAGACATTGCTATATTTGAAAGATTGAGATATGGAAGACAGATTAGACTTATTCTGTGGGACCTGGGAGGACAGAATTATGAACAACTGGTGGATGTTAAAAGGGAGGAAGATTAGAATATTAGGAAAAATCCTGAACAGTTGATGTATGCAAACATGGAATGGGCTACCCTGGTAAGCTGTTAGTTTTTCATCATTGATGTCTTTAAGTAGTGCCTGGCAAAGAGGTGGAAGGCATTTAGACTCCTTGGGCATGTATAGGGGTGGGGGATTCATAATCATATAGGAGTTGGGCTAGAAGACCTCTAAAGTCCTTTATAACTCTGTGATTCTGTGAAACTTAAAAATTAATTGGCATAGCCATAAGGTATCATGTAGCAATATGTGACTGCACATCTTTGTTACTAAAAGGCTTACTTATAATGATACGGAATGCATCAGAAAACTACAAATCGAATGTATGGAATTACTGAAATAGAGACATCCTGTTCCTTTACTTGAGGTCAGAGTTTTATAAAAACTTACCCTGGAATAATCCAGGTCTCTGGAAGTTGAATCTGTTAAAGCTCGCACAAGGGCATTCATTACACTGATTGGAGGAGGAGGTGGAGAGGGCTGAGAAGGTTCTTGCTGTAAAGGGCTCTTTGGTTTGGAAGGCAGCCGACCTCTTCTTCCTTTCAGACTATCAGTACGGACAACTGATTTAAAAAAGAAACAAATTTTGACCTTCAAAGACATCCATAAATCACAAAAGAGAATCAAGACATTTTAAAAATGATTTAAAAAATCATTTATGCTATCTTCTAGAAGCAGATCTGAATTCTATATAATGTTCATTTCATAACTGAGAATTAAGATAAATATTATAAAAGGCACATTCTATCTAGAGCTAATATTGATAAAAAAATCAACTTTATAAAGACTACCATATTTATTTACATAAATTAATTGTTTAGAAACTAGAATGACATAAAATTTTAAAATTCAAATACATGTTAGCAACAAAACATTTGGGAGCACAAATGAATCCAAAAATTTCACTACTAAACAATAAAACTGAAAAATTTTTATGCTTCTAGAATAAGTGGCTTTTATTAATAAAAAGTACACAACTTTCTTACCTTCTTTAACCATGCCGACATTGAGACACTTCTGAAATCTACAGTATTGACATCGGTTTCGACGTCTTTTGTCTACTGGACAATTTTTATTTGCCAGGCAAACGTATTTTGCATTTTTCTGCACTGTTCTCTGACAAAATACAACATAGAGATAGTTAACTAATAGTTTCTTGAAAGAGCTAGGACCCGACAAGATGTATTTTAATTACATTGTGAAAAGTGACAGTGCAATTCGTATAATTAGATAAATTTAATTTCCTAACATACTAGCCTGCAGGAAAAACAATTTTATTAGTGTTAGCTGCTGACAATGAAAATCATCTGGGATTGTTGTGAAGCAAGTCCTGGGAGACAATTAACTTTGAATGATAAAATAATATCTGAAATTACCAGGTCAAAGCATCATACCTTTATGGATTAGATTATCTCTACTTGTAAAGTCCCCCTAAGAAACAATTTTATTTTTGCTTTACTCCCCCTGATTATTGTTAACCTTATTACTAGAATGCACCTGTTTACTATGCTTATGGTGAGTATATTATAGTGATTGGTATTGTTATCCATTGGAGGTAGAATAGAAAGGGGGTTGAATTAGTTTAAAATATATAGAAAATTTAAGCATGTTACCATACAATTTTATTCAGCTTATATTACCCTCAATAATGTTAGAAAGTTACAATAAGATTTCAGATTTCAAGATATGAACAAATATTAATTTAAAATCATTCAATAAAGTCATCTCTCAGTGTTTTATCTTAGAATGGGGGTAACCCTTAGTTCTTGAAGGCTTTGCCATTGCATTACTATGCCTGGCAGGTCTTACCAACCTAGAAAGGCTTAAAGCAGTGTCTACTAATGGACAATATGCCAGTTATCTTTATACTAATTTAGCTAAATTTGGAAAGGCTGGCCACTTAGAAGACTTATCACTGGTGGAAAAGGCCATAGCAAACTTAGGAAGATTGTCTGCTAAAAAAGGGATAGTCTGTGATTAATTTCACTGGAGTAAATACCCACAACAATGACATTTTAAAAGTATTTGAAGAAAAAACATCAGTGGAGATAAAGTAATTTAGTGACAAATAAATTTACTATTAAAAAAACCTCACAGGCTCACAGCAGGAAGGGAATATTATACATTTTTTTGCCCATTGATATTTGAAAGAAACAAAAACTTTTCTTATAATCAAATATTTACAGAAAAAAAATCCCATCAATATCATCTCAAATAACCAATGGCACAACCAACAAAAATGATGATCTTTTATAAGTCACATTTACTAGGATTAGAAAAAGAACTATGTTATTTTCATCCAGAATCATAGTTATTCTTTTTTTGTTCTATATCTGTAACTTCATTAGTGTGAAAAATTTCCTGGTGTGCAAATACTCTCTACTGAGGCAGGTCCACTGTTAGTCTTAGAGAGTTGCTGTGGATACTTAGACGCTGTGACATGTCCATGGTCAGTCACATAGTAATGCCAGAAGGAGGACTCAAATTTGCCCAGGTCTTCCAGACTTTAAGACCCAGCCCTCTGTCTCTCTATACTTTTTAAAAAATATTTTAGCGAATGAATGCAACATTAAAAATAAAATCTTTCCATACTCCAACATTAAAAGGAATATTGGCCTTAAAGGAAAGTTATGTTAACTGGTAATTATTTACTATATGAACACACTGTCCAAGATTGCTCCACCTAACATCATATAACAGTAACTTCCTTAATACATTGTAATCAAACCACTACAATAACCATAGATGTGCCATAGTTCAATGTCTTATTAATAATATTTATTATGACATTATTCCCATGAAACCAATTGCTTCCTTTAATTATTGTTTCATACGTAATGTCATCATCCTCCCTGCCCTACTTCCACTTAAAGAGTTTGACAGAATACGCCTATATTTAGAATGAAATTTTACAAATGACTATAAATCTAGGATTACCCAGCACAGAACAAAGTGGAGAATGAAAAGTAATTTGGTTGGTCAGTGTAGAAAATGAACAAGATAATCAGGAATAAATAATCTTATTATCCAAGAGTATATGCGCTATCTTGATGACAAGTTTTACCAGGGCCTTTAAAATGATTGTCAATTTTCTCCATGTAACCTTTTTTTTTGGGTTTGTTTCCGAGACTTCAAACTTCACTTAACAAGACTACTTAAGTAAAACTAAATTCTAACAAAGCAAAAGTTAAACATACATGTCAAAATTAATGTAAATTTCAGCTACATAAGTGAATATTCTTAATTGCAAAAGTTTAAGTTCAATATTAATAACTTGCACACACATACACACATACATTCCCAAGTTCCCTTTCAATGACATTTTGAATAAAGCATTTATACTATATAGAAAAAGCTAATTCTAAGACTGGTAAATCTGTTGAAAACTAGAAGAATCTAGCTACTAAAAGATGTTTCTTACAATGAAAATACAGACCTTCCTAAAACTATACTTGCTTCTATGATATATGCCAATTGAATTCCAGTGGCATTTTATTTCAAGTGCCATATATATTTTTCCAATAACCTAAAACATTTCCTGCATTTGCATGTGGCTACACAATTTAGGAAGCAGGGGAGATTGTTATGGTTCAATAATTGAATTCCCCATCATTAACTACACTTCATGTCACATTTTAAAAGAATTCAATTTAATGGTGGAAGACCACTGGGTAAAACATGCCTCTATTTCTTTAACAGATTATTTTTGTTTGATTTGTTTATTTCTCCATCTTTTATGTATAGATTCCCCCCCCCCCAAAGTAAAATAACTGGAACAAAAGAAGGGCTATTGGTAGGACACAATGGAAATTTCTACCTTGGGATGCATTGCCATTTAGATATCTCATTCAACTTTCAATTATTCAGGGCATGGATTATCCATGCCTTTCTTAATTTTCATTATTGTTCTCCTGCTGCTCATCATCAGGCCTTTTGCTTGTTCTTTAGCAATTGCAACCAGGAAAAGGCATAAGTTGGGAAATTCCAAATCAAAGGCATAAATAGCTTGAAAAGTAGCTCTGGCATATCCTTGATAATAAAAGGATTTTAAAGGAAATGGCTTAAATGAAATTTCTGCATTAACTGTCAATTTCATTTATGCCTGTCATCTGCTGACAAGAAGTCATGTTTAATTCTACACCCAACTTACTAAAATCACTTTCTGTTTTCCACTTTATAGCCTAGTTTTCATTCATCCAACCTTTCCTCTCTTAGCTCTCCTCATTCCTTCCTCACCTTCCAAAAACAACTTAGTAGCGAAACATTGAGTGAATACATGGATTAGAACTCTTGTGAAGCTATAAAGGAGGGAGATCCTGAATCAGGTATGCATAGGGGTGTCTATATGTTTTGTGCTAAAGGAAGCGGAATAATTAAGTGTTCTAGAAAGTCTATGAATGAACATCGGAGTGCTAGACTGAGCAGTTGAATGAGTTATTTTCTCCTGAAGTCTAAACTAACTCCTAGATTGTATAGAGGGGAGGCAGCTGCCCCCTTGCCATTCCTTATTTACACCTGCGGAGTTTCCTTAAGGACCAGGATAAAGAAAGTCATGAATAACATGGATTCAGGATGCCAGTGGCTAAATTTCTGGACTGTAGGAAGGAGCCTAAAAGTGGAGAGTTAAGGGGAGAGAAGAAAAACGAACAAAGATGCTCACCTTGAAGAAACCCTTGCAGCCCTCACAGGTGCGCACACCATAGTGTTGGCACGCTGCATTGTCCCCACACACAGCACAAGTGCCCTCACCGGAGGAGGAGCTCCTACTGGGAGGTGATGGGAGGCTGGTACTCTCTCCTAGCAGACTGGACCCCGCTGAAGCGGCAGCAGCAGTAGATGTCAGACTCAGCTGGGGAAAAGCCAAGGCAGCAGCCCTCTTGGTCAGCGGTAGCCCATAAGGGTGGCCCTCCATGGGGGCTGGCTGGCCACTAGGAGCAGACCGGTCTGCGGCTCCTAGCTGGAGGCTGAGATCATAGCAGAGGTGGTGGCCGCCCACTGCGGTGGGGGTTGGAGGGTGAGGTGGCGAGTGTTTGAAGGGGAACAGAGGGAAGCGTGCGGCAGCTGGCACGGTTTTCATTGGGGCATCCATCAGGTGACTTGTTGGGAGGCAAGTCTGGGTGGCCTGCAGCTGGTGTGCCTCGTCCCACATGGACGTCTGCTGCGTGGGGAAGCTGGGCGTGGTCGGGGTGGAAGGGGGAGACTGCTTGAAGTACATAGAGGTACTGGGCATCCCTTCCTCTTCCGAGGGGGAGGAAGGCGGCGGAATGGACGAATGATGGTGGTAACTGTGCCCCCGGGAATCTTCCATCTTGACCTGGGGCCGGGGACCCGACGGCTGCATTTGGTATAGGCAAGAGGGTTTGCATTCATAACTCCCAGAATAACCCTCCATGAAGGTGCTGAAGCTGGGCAGCGAGGTGGTAGCTGCGGCTGTGATTTCAGCAGTACTGCTTAAGTCCATGTTCAGTTTGGCGTAATCCGGGTTCATGATCTCTGAGGCATACTCAGATCCATAAGCATACGTCTGCGCGGCATAACTAGAACCAGGAGGCGAAGGGCTATATTGAGCTTGCACGCAGGGCATATCTGCAAAGAAGAAAACAAAAAAGCCTCTGAGAAACAGGTATGAATCCTCCTTAAACTAAATAATCAGCGAGGGCGAGTGCTGCCCCTCCCCCATCAATTCGTGAAGACAGGTCCCCTTCTCTCCTCTGTTCCAGAAGCCGTCGAAGTCAAAGCTTGTCGCCTTTTACAGACACCAAAACCCAACCTTGCTCACTCCCCAGAAATTCCTGACTGGCAATGCTATGTCAAAGGGCATATTAGGGAGGCGGTGTCCTCTGCAGCCAGACTCCAGGCTTGAACAGTTTCTGCCTGAGCCTTCCGCCAGCCCCCGGGAGCCTGGTGTCACTGGTTAAAACCCAGAAACGTTTGCTAGAAGACTACTGAAAATTAACTGCAATGGTCTCATTGACAACCGAGACCTCGAGTGGGCAACTAACAGACTAGTAAATTAGTACCCTGTTTGTTTATTTCGGGAAAGAAGTGACCACATTTCATTCCCCCGGCCATAGACCATTTACCCATAAGAAACCCGAGTTCATAAAGAAGCTGCCCAGCATCAGACTTAATGCTCTTGGGGAACAGTGACATATTTATGAGTTCTGATGGAGGAGGTCAATCCTCTTTAGAGCCGTTTTTCTTCCTAATACCCCCCTTCCTAATAGCCCTGCTGAATGTGCAGCAGCTCTCCTCTGCACTCCTCCCCCTTTCCCCAAACCACCACCAACTTCAGCTCCCTAGGCAAGCAGTGTATTTAGGCCCAGAAAATGGACTCTGAGCACTTTGCTCCCTCTGCAAAGACAAAATGCCCATCCCAAGGATATTCTGTGCCTTAGATCATACACACATATGCGTTCATATGATTTGTAGGTATATATATATATATATATATATATATATATATATATGATAAAAAACATATGTAGCTGAAACTAATCAGCATTTGTTAAACTCCAGCTCATTCCCCCATTTAAATAAAAAGCTGTATTATTGGGGAGCAGAGGAGAGAGAAAGAAGCTAAGCAGTCATATAATTAGATTGGTTCCCTATCAGTTTCAACCAAGATAGTTATTGGCACCAGATATTTTTAGTGTACTTAACCCTCTAGAAAGATAGCAATTTGAGATGTCCCTTTAATGTAACTGAGTTACAATATTTTATAGGCTTAGTTAACTATATATATATAAGTCTAAACAGCCCATCTCTCTTTGCTTTATGGTTCTATAAATGCAGCAGCTTGTAGTAACTTGTTTTCCTTGAAAAAGGAAGGCCAGGTGATGTAGTCAGATTCACATGAAAAGAAAGACTTAAAAGTTATTTGCTTTTCCTTTAACAATCTTATCTTACCCATGTTTCCAAATCTCACTGATTTAATATCCTAGGAGAAGACATCTTTACTTCCAAAATGTAGAGAAGAGAGGATTGCTTGGCTTCAATTGGGATCAAAAGACTGTTTTCCTTGCTGCTAGAATTGTTAAAATGAAACGAAAGACTAATAATCACTGTTTAATTGTTTAAAAAGAGAAAATAATAATGCAAGGGAGGAATGGAGCTCAGTTGTAAAAAACTCCCCCAATTAGACTACTGTATCTTTAAAAAACTCCTTCTATTGTCCATCACATGACCTTTAATAATAATAAAGTGACTTTTAGATAGAGATAAATGGGAATCCGGTTGTTTAGAGAAATGAAATGTTTATTATGTTAAAATGATGATGTCATACCCCCTAAATGCAAAAAAGAGATGGCTCCTCAATTCTATGACTAAAATGAATGTATTGAAACCTAAGAGGGATAGTAATTTGTGGGTTTGTCTGTGATTTTCTTGGGGAAAAAATGATTCAGGGAAATGCAAAGCTTAGCCCTAAAATACTAGTCCCATTACTAGGGCATTCAAAGCTTCACTATGAAAAAGGAAGTTTGGATGCTGACTGCCAGCGACATGAGTGGGCCATTAGATCCTGGTTAAGGCAAACCTCGTCAAAGATATCTGGCCTGGAAGCCAAGGAAGAGTGACTAACCAGCCCATTCTGCAGTTATCTCCCTTCCCCATCCACCGGGGGAGGAAGAGCGTTGGGCCTTGGGCGGCCGGTTACCTGGAGGGAATCTTGTGCGCTGAATGTTGGGGCTGGTGATCTCTCCAGAGGAGGCTACAGACAGAGGCTGAGGAGGGGGAGTTGGGCCCAGCGGGGTGGCGGCTGTGAAGCTGCTGTGGTCGTCACTGGTTCCAGTCTGAGAGCTGGCGCTGGGCTGGCGGCGCTCTTCCGAACTGGGTTCTGTCAGCGTTAGGCACCGCAGGGGAGAGAGTAAAGTTCACAGTGAGACCAGCTGGGTCTTCAGCCGGACAATGAAACCAGTCAGACGCTAAGGAATCGACATTAAGAGTGACATCTTCCGACTTCCACGCAGCAGTGGTGTTGGGCTAGGTTTTTGTCTGGTTGGTTGATTACTTAGCAAGGGAAAAGAAAGGGAGGGGGGTAGATAGAGGGGATAATGGAAATGCCATTTAACTATCAATAATTATCATAAGGGCAGTAATAAGAGTAATTTCTTCATTTTTCCAGCACTAAAGAATAAGCTAGTACTTTTTTGAAGAGAAGGCAACACCCAGAAAAAAGTAACAATACCAACTAAACTTATATTCATAGTGATTGTCTATGACATCAGGATGCTGCTGCCTTTGAAAGTCCCAAATCATCTAATCAGTCAGGAAATTTTCTCAGTATTGTTCGAAATTTCAACACTTCAAGACGCACACATATTTTTAAAAGGAATGAAAATACTTTCTAACCAAATTTGGGGATCAGTGAACATACATATGCAGAATGAAGGCTTTTTGTCTACCCGGTTAAGGATTATAAATTGACCGGGTGGAGAGGAGACACACATTGTTTGTAACGAATCCAAGGCTACGCCCGGGAATTGACAAAATCTTTGATTTTTAGTCTAAATGCTAGTGGATCTTCAGTTCTATGACCAGAGTTTAGCTTTCTAGGGTTAAAGCAAACAATAATGTGTTAACTAGACCCTTGCAGACAACGAGATATCATGTAAATCTGTTCTCGAAGTCTACTTGCGTACTATTTTCCATATCAATCCCTCCACCTCTCATTCCTCTAGAGTTCCACTGGTCTCTAGCCCTGCATATATCTTTAGGAGTCACTTTTTCTGGCTCACTTAGCTTTAACTCAAAGCTCCCCGGGGGTATCTACACAAAAGACAGTGAAACTTTCCAGCGCCAGCCAGGGTTTTTGGCTTGGCAAGCCACAACCTTCGGCTTGCAGCGCCCCCTTCCACTGGACAAACTCGGGATTTCGCTTTGGAACTCGAAGCAAAATTTTCAATAGTTATATAATCTGGAGGGAGCTTCAGAAAAGTTTCATTTCTCATTTAGAAGTGCAGGCACTGGATTGTGTCTGGGAAGAAATGCTTTGGCAGCGGGTTTAAACTTCATACTCTCGCGAAGTGCGGTCCACAACACTCAGTGTCTGGGAAAGTGGGGATTCCCCGGCTATTTCCCGCCCCTCCCGTCCCCTCAGGTCCCTTAGCATCTAGGAGACCGGAAACCTTCAGTTCTGTTCCACGTGTAAGTGGTACCTCATCTTGTTCCGCATTGGACGCCTCATTTTTTCATTACTTTTTGCTTATCTTTAATATCATCTCTCAAAATCTCTCTTTCCCCCCCTCACTACCCCTATACTGGTGAAGCCTGATGGACGAGTCACCAAGTGGTTTCTAACCGCGGAGACACTTTCAGCGTCGCTGTTCCATTCCGTTACCATTGAACTTCACCAGGGTCTCGGTTGAGGAGGTGAGCGGTTCATCTCTTTGCTCCGAGGTTTTGTTTCTTCCTTGTCCCCGGGGTTAGCCCCCTTGTGAACGAGGCTGCTTTTCTCTCTAAGCTGAGCGCCCTAGGGCTCCTCTCCGCCCCCAAAGCCGCTGGTTACCTAGATACACTCTCTGCGCCTTTAAACACGTAACACTCCTCCTTGATTGCAGCCGGCAGGGCCAGAAGCACAGAGCCTCCGGGGCTGTAAATTAGGAAAGGATAACTACTCCTGTCAAAGAGGCTTTCTTTCCCAAATTCAGACTCCAGTGACACCCCGGTGTTTCCCTCCCCTTTGCAACTTTTGGAAGAAGCCTTGAAATGCAACATTGTGACTAGGGTCCTAGGTGGAGTTTCTAACCCTTGACGATTGGCGGATAGTAGGGAAGAGAATTACTGGAACAGATACTCCTGGAGCTGAATGGGGACAGGATGGGGAGGGGAGGGGGTAGTAAAATGTAGCAAAGTTGGAGGTTGAGTTGATTTATTCTGAACATCTCATTAAACTATAATAACTTTAGCACGTTACTATTAACACTTACACTGAAACTCAATTTCCAAGTCAAGCAGATTTTATTTCTTCCAGTTTTTTGCTTTCTATAAAAAGTTTCACAATGGCCAAGATAAGAGAGCATTTGTTGCCCCCCCCAATGTAATGGTTAAATAGCATATGTGTCTATTTCCTGATATATTTCAGGATGGGGAGGGTGTAAAAAGATTTCAATAATCAAGGTATTTCCAACCTCATTATTGACTTGGAGTACTTATAAATGGTATTTTGGGGATTTATTACTGGAAGAAAAATATCCACCTATTATCAACGTTCCAAACAATACCTTTCCCAACGCTTTTGTAATACATCCCTGAAGAGGTACTTTCAACGTTCACATAACTTCTCTCTGCTGAGAACTTTCATTTCAATCATTTAAAAAATGACTTTGTTCTACTCCTCCAGAACCACCAGCTATTTCAATTAATTAAAAGAAAAAAAGTAATTTCTACACCAAACCAAGACTGAGAGAGGAGGAAAACTACACACACGTGCTGGGTCACTAAAGTTGGTGATTACAATTTATTACCTCCAAAAGGAAAAGAGTAAATGTGAGAAGAGCAGATGCAGGGCAGACGTGCTTAGAGAAGCCCCCGTCTCATTTCATTACAATATGCCACATTCCAACAATTACCACTGTGCTCCTCAGAGCTGCTTCTGTAGCTCATGCAGTCGCTGCCCCCGGTTATTTTCCTCTCTCAGCCCAAATCCAATCAACCTGCCCTGTAGTTTCCATTAGGTACTACTAACTTGTACCAACAAAATCACCTATTTTCAAGCCTACTTAAAGAAGGAAAATTACTGCCATTCATCACCAGAGCTACAACTCCCGGCCGCCGCCGCCGCCGCCGCCGAGAGCATCATTTCCATGACAACAACCAGAGCCTGAAATACCCTGAATAATATCGCTGGAGCAGCTATAGCACAAATCCTGGTCCTTCTCTTTGTTAAAGAAAAAGCCACTCTCCGGGAGGGGGAGAAAATCACACGAACTCCTAATAACCCAGTGGGACTTCTAAGGGACAAAAGTTTCAGATTAGAGCCCTCGGGACTCCTTACAAAACGACCGATGCGGAGCGAAGAGGAGAAAACCACAAAAAGTTGTCAAAATCAGTAGTTACCAGAGAGCCCTCCGAGCAACTTTTAGCAACTCCCTTAAATAGCTCTGCGAATCTCATACGTACTTGGCTGCTGTGGCGGTTCCGTCTTTATATCGAGTTTATAGAGGACTGCCCCGAAATCTTCATGGGGGAGTAGTAGTCGAGGTCCCGGAAGGGCTGACTCGTACAAACTGAGAAACTCCCGGAGGCTGCGGACTCGCAGGAGATGCTGCGATCCCAACTCATGGGAAAGAACGGAGGAGGAGCTCAGCGGGCGCCCTGGCTCCTGCCGCTTCTGAGCCAGGGAATTGGGACTAAACCCAGGGAAAGATGCAGCCGCGCCGCTGCCGCCGCTGCTGTAGCCTCTGTTATTCCCGCGGCCGCTGCTGCTGCTCCTGTCAGGGTGACAATGTGAGCCGGAGGCGGGGTTCGCCGGCGCGGCAATATACCGCAAAGCTCTGTCGGAGAGGTGTGTGAGCGTGTCGTAGAGTGTAGAGTGTGTATGCAGTGTGTGCTTCTGGGTGTGTGTGTTTCTGGGGATGAGTGTGTGTATGTGTCAGCGTGTGCGCGTTTGTGTGCGGAGAGGGAGAGGTGTGCAAGCTAGGGGGAGGCAGGAGACTCTGCTCTCCCGGCTGCGCGCTCGCTTTGCTCTCTCCGAACGTCATTTATGCCACAGGAGCCCTAGCGGCCTCTCCATAGAGCTCCAGGAATGCGAGACGTCAATGGTGACGCCATGGGACGCTCACGTCACCCTCCTCCTCCCCTCCCCTCATCCCGGCCGGTTCCGCGTGTGTGAGTAAGGGAGTGTGTGTGTGTGTGTGTGTGTGTGTGTGTGTGTGTGTGTGTGTGTGTATGTGTGAGCGCGCGCTCACGCGCGTGTTCCAGTCACTCGCTCTGTTTTACAATGGAAGCCGAGCACAACTGTCTGTCACTCTGAGAGATCCTGGTCGGTGGCTGCCAACCTCTGCGAACACGTTCACTTCTTGAACTCCTGTCTGAAGACCGATCATCTGTGCTTCTAGGCAGAGATTGTCAGCGCAGGTTGCTTAGGCTGGAGCGGGGGAGGAGTGGAGAAGACTTGCTGGCACAGCTCCGTGGCTGTCCAGAGTATCCAGGAAGCCTGGGTGAAAAGGGGGACAGTGCTTCATAAAGTGAGATTTGCCATCCAGTTTAACTGAGTGCCCTACCTAGTAGAGAGAGGATGAATAGGAGGTAGTCATTATAGCTAAACGGCCCTTTTGCAGTGAAACTACTTCTTTCCCATGTAATAACTTCTTAAAGTTGCTTATTTTTTTATACAACCCTCTTCAAAGAGGGTTAATTAGCAACCTTCCCTCCAGATTCTGGTGCGTATTTTACACAGTTAATGAGGGTTACTCTCACGGCGAGTTTTTTATTTCATTGCGTTTACGTTATTGTTTGTCTAGCTGGGAACATCAAAATCAGTGAAAACAGCCGTAGAACATGTATGATTTAGCTGAATTAGTCTCTTGTTGCATACAAACACACACACACACCACGTCAAAAACTGAACACTTAGCTAGCCAACACTTTTACTTTTGCATATTGGAAACAGGTTTTTTCTGCAAGTTCCCAGGTTAAAACGTTGCGATAATAATAGGGTTTATAGCTATCAGTTTTACTTGGTTGAGAATTTGGCATGGATAAATCGCCCCACGGTGATATGGAATTATGATATGGAATTAAATAGTTATTGGCTCCGTTAATGTGAGACTCTTTCCCCCATCCGAAAATATATATTTCCTCTGGAAATCATGTTTTGAGTGTGAAATTTTCTCAGAGAAAAATACACAAAGTGTACCGAGACTGGACGCAGGCTGTTGACTGAGTATTCAAACAACCTTTTGAACCAAATGCTGCGGATCATGGTTGTCTAGGTAAGTCTTTGTACTACCAGTATTCAGTCCCGTGGTTCTCTGCTTGAATGAGACCTGACATAACATCCCTTTGATGTGTCACAATCTTAGCCTGAGACGTGGGGAACCTGGCAGCATATTTCATTTCAGGACTCCTTCGAAGAAGGTTCAGGAAGGGACTGGAATTTAGAAATACACACACACACACACACACACACAAACACGTATATAAACACATATGCATGCATGCATATATATGTGTATATTTATATATTCCACCCTCCTCGCCCCCTTTTCTCTTTTCTCAAACGAAGAGAGCGGCTGGGATCCGTGTGGGAGAAAGCTCGGAAGATAGCCCAGTAGTGTGGAACACCGCCCTCTTTCTCCTTGCTACCAATCCAGGGACTGGTGGAGGGCGCTGCTACATTGTATCTATTCAAAGGGAGCCGGACAGAGAGCAGCTAGGCGCTGACGCACGGGAGGCGCGTGATTGACGCAGGCGAGGTTTCTAAATTTAGCTGTTGGCCCGGGCCCGGCCGCCGCCGCGCGCCGGAGATAGCGGAGTAGGTTCCCCTCCGTCACCCCTCCTCCCCCCACCCCTTCTCCATTCAGGCGCGGGCCGGGCTGTGATCCGGCCGAACCAAATATAGCAGTGGGCAGTTATTTTTAGACGCGTGGGCCCCGGCGCGAGCTCCCTGCCCTTCCCCCTCACCCCGCCTGGCCTGGGCACTCCTGGTGAGAACTCGCAGGGAGGGGGCGCCCTGACCCTGGCCCAGAGGACCTCAGGAGTCTCCCTGGGGTGGGGGTGGGAGGTTGGAGGGGAGGCGCTGTAGCCAGCAACGCTCGCCATTTTTGTTCTGGTGTCAGCCTGGTCCAGTGACCCGGGCTGAGGGAGATCCAGTTCTCTTTTACCCCGCCCTCCTACGTACACACAACACACACACACACACACACACACACACACACACACACACACACACACACACACACACACACACACACACACACACGACAGCCTGGAGGTCGGGGTGAGTGAGAGACTTGGGAATCTTTCAGGGTGGGCCCCGGGGATGGGGTGGGGGAGGGGTCGGAGGCGCGAGTGTGGGGCTCAGGGATGGTCCGAAGTGCCCATCCTCGGGCTTGGAGGCGGAGCTGCAGCAGCAGCAATTGCAACCCGGGCGGCTGCCGCCGCCACTTCCTGATAGTCTGGGGATACCCCCTGGCCGGACGTCACGGAGGAGCAGAGGAGGCGGCGGTGGCTGCCCCGGGGCTCATCCTGCCCTGACATCACGGGTGCAGCGGCGGTGGCGGCGGGAGCAGCTGCTCCTCCTTTGTAGCTTTCCCCCTTGTTGAGTAACTGCTTTGTTAACTGAAAATACCATGACGGGCCAGTGTGATCACTAACTAGCTCCAGACCTCAAAGAAAGTGAGGGAGGTTGTCAGGCAAGATCGGGGAGACTCCCCCACGCAGGCTCTGATGGTATCTGGTGGGTGGACGTATGGAGAAGCATCTGACAATTTCCACGTATTTCTTCTTACCCAACTCTGAGCCTCAAAGAGATTTAAAAATACTTTTATTTCCATGGTGTAACATTTTAATATGTATTCCCTTGCCCTCCTCCCCTTTCAAAGGACCAAAATGCATTTCTGAAAAAAAAATCATATGCAAAATTGGGATTAGAATGAAGTAAAAATGCTAAAATAATGTGTAGGAATTTGTGGGGGAAAGGGTCTTCAACTGCTTTATTTTTTTTAACATTTATTAATATTCATTTTTAACATGGTTACATGATTCATGCTCCACCTTTCCCCTTCACCCCCCCTACCCACTCGCCCTCCCCCACTCTTGGCCGACGCACATTTCCACTAGTTTTGTCATGTGTCCTTGATCAAGACCAATTTCCAAATTGTTGGTAGTTGCATTGGTGTGGTAGTTTCGAGTCCACATCCCCAATCATGTCCACCCCAACCCATGCGTTCAAGCAGTTGTATTTCTTATATGTTTCCTCTCCTGCAGTCCTTCCTCTGAATGTGGGTAGCATCTTTACCATAAATCCCTCAGAATTGTCCTGGGTCATTGTATTGCTGCTGGTACAGAGGTCCATTACATTCGATTTTACCACAGAATGTCAGTCTCTGTGTATAGAGTTCTTCTGGCTCTGCTCCTTTCGCTCTGCATCAGTTCCCGGAGGTCTCTCCAGTTCGCCTGGAACTTCTCCAGTTTATTATTCCTTTTAGCACAATAGTATTCTATCACCCGCATATACCACAGTCAACTGCTTTATTAAATGGCAAAAGTTTTCAGAGATTACACAGACAAATTAGTACAGAGAAAAGTAGGTCTTTCAAAAGTGGAAGGGGCCTTAAAGAGTATCTAATCATTTATTTTATTTTTAATTAAATCAATGAACATTTCTTTTTTCTCTCCTACCCCTAACCCTTTATTTTACAGGAAATAACCAATTGACCCAACACTTTGAAACGTGCAAAGATCTTTACAACATACATTATTTCATTTGATCCTGACAATGTTGTCCACATTTTACTATTGAGTGACTCCCAAGAGATGGATAGTAAGTGCCAGGCAGAATTCCAACCTTGTTTTCACTTGACTCCAAGTCCAGCTTTCTTTCAAATATGAAAAAGATCCTTGCATACTCAGGACGTTTTTTTCAAATTTTTGTTTTCAGATTTTGATATGATGGGATCATTTGAAATTAGGCCATTCTTTGTTAGTTTTTAATTCTTACAATCCTATAAGCTCTTTTACTTACGTTTTCAAAATTGTGTGCTTACTTATTTCTTCTAACATAAGTACCTAGGCAACATTTTCTCATTGGGTGGTTCTGTCACTGCCTTCTATAGTATAATAGTAATTGTTTTATGCTGTGTAATTTACCTTCATCTGATTACTTATTTTGCTCCAAGACTCTTCACTTGGTGCTACTTGTTTGACCCAGCCCAATCATTTCACATTTCCTTAAGTTTATTGTGCTTCTTAAAAGAAAATTTAGCTAGATACGAGAGCCCAATAATGATTGAGTAGTGGGATCTCAGTTGCATTCAATTTGCAGGTATAAATAATAGTGGAATTCAGACTTATTACAAATTATTTTGTTTTCATCTCTCATTTCCCTAGATCTCTGCATTCATGGGGTGCCTAATTGTTTGATCTTTAGGCATTGTCATCATTTATTAAGTACCTGCTCTATCCAGAGTAATGTCACAAATGCTGGGGGAGATAGAAAGATTGAATAAAACAAAATCTGCCATCGAATCCATACCCAAGTTAGAGAGATGAAACACATTAGAAAAAGATCTTTGATACAAACTGCTACTTGATAAGTATGGAAAGATTCACATCAAGTTCCATGTGAAGCCCAAGGAGGGAAAAGATCATTTATGAAGGGGATGAGAGAAATCGGTTCTTTTATGAAAAGGTTATTTGGTTGACCTTTAAAGGACAGGTAGAATTTTACCATGATGGGGCATACTAGCATTTTGGGAAATGACGTGATCAAAGACTTGTAAGAGTTTGTAGAGCATGGGATGTATACTGAGGAGAGGGAGTAGTCTATTTTAACTGAATTGTATTATCCCTCCCCACCTTCTGAAGATCAGAATTCATTTTAAAATATAAGACTGAAAACAATGTAATATAGAAATGCTAAAACACTAGGCAAGTCTCAGGGAAGTGGAGTTTAAAAAAAAACCAAACAAACCCAAAACAGGCTTTGAATTATGTTAAGAAGTTTGAACTTTTAGTAGGAAAAACCAGTGGAGGATTTTGAGCAGAGGAATGGTATGATTATTACTCAAATTTTTATAGGTCTTTAAGTTTTATCATAATTCTGTGAGATTAGATCTGTGGATGATGCTACTTGAAAATAAAATTTGACTTTTTCCAATAAATCTGATTCCTTCCGCCTTTTTAAAGGTAGATTTATCAGTAACATATATGTACTATATCAGTATTATATGTCAGTAACATATATACATACTGTAATAAATCCATTTTTATATAGATAAAAATATATTTGTAATATATTCATATGGATAGACATACTGAATTATATGCTTTGATTAAAACAAAGTATAGGGATAGAAGCTGGACCTATGACTTGATTGGTATTTTTATAAGGGTTTTCTAACCCTTATTGATTATTGGTATA
Source organism: Gracilinanus agilis (assembly GCF_016433145.1). NCBI lineage: Eukaryota > Metazoa > Chordata > Mammalia > Didelphimorphia > Didelphidae > Gracilinanus > Gracilinanus agilis. The sequence goes on from NC_058130.1 coordinate 151,600,092, forward strand.
GTATGGTAATACCAATAAATTTGTCCTGTGTGGACAGGCTGTTGGTGTGACTGTTTGAGAAAAATGGCTTCTCAGAGCAGCCTAAGAATTCTGGCTTAGCCAGTTGAATAAAAAAAATTTTTATTATAAGTAAAAAAACTGATGAAAGGGATAGTAAAAGGAAACAATTGGAAAAGAAATTCTTATAATATGTAAATCCCTAAGCTAATAATTCTTACTCTAACCATCCAAAATCTGATCTGCAAAGATCTTCCCCAGAGTTGAGGCCACTCTTTCTTCCTATTTCATCTAAATCTCCAAAAACCTTTATCTACCCTAATCTAAATTATACACGAGAGAAATAAGTTAGGTCTCTTTCTTCCTTGCTGTATAGATGAACAAACAACTTTGAATCTCCACAGCCTCTCTCCATTCCCACAGCAAACCTGCTGGGGCTTGCACTGATGTTTCACCCTACAATCTCCTTCACTTGTCAGGTCTTTTAGATGAATCTTTAGAAGTGAAAAACAATGAGATTTCCCCAGTCTTGCTGAGCAGCTCTTAGGACCTCTTTCAGAATAGGGTCAGCTCAAAGAGTGAAAGTCAGTTGGGTAACTGTCTCTCAAAGCACTCTGGGAAAATTCTCTCTTAGCCATAACTCCATCTGAGATTCCATTCAGATTTTTTAAAGAAACCTAACATAACTTTCCTATGCATCTATCAATAACGTATGCTACTTATATCTATTTCCTAATGAATTCTTAATAAATAATTTTCTACAGTATAAAGATCTCCCAGGTGAGGAAACTTTTTGCCAACATAGTTTGGTATCTTCTTTGCAACTTAAAGTCTTAGAAGAATTGCCTAGAGCAGTCAGTGGTTGCAAACTCAAATAGAAACATCTCCCTGCAGAACCATATGTTAATATTTTTATCTATGTTGTAATGGATTTTTATTTTGTTAAACATTTTTAATTACATTTTAATCTGGTTCCAACAGTTTGACACCCCTGGCCTACAACACTGAGAAGTTATCATATGTCCAGTATCTCATAGTATATATTAAGAGGTGAGATCTGATAACTCTCCAGTTAAGTATAATATACATTTATACTTATATTTTACATAATATTTTTAAATATAACATAACAATTACATAAATGTATTACATTATAAATATATATTAAAGTGGGACATGAACTAGAACAAACATTTATATATGTGACATTTTGAAAATGAGATAATTGGACAGTTTGCAAAATTAGCTGATTACTTCCCCCCATGTAAGTTTTTTATTTGCTTGCATAGTGAAATAACATTTTAAAAATCGAAATGCTCCCTGTAGGACATTCAACAGATCCAGACCATCCGAATTGGTGAAAAATTGCAAATATAGCAACTTCACTGTACATTTTTCTCTTGGTCAGTATAGAGAAAGCAAAGAAAGCAATTGTTCTCAATTTCAAGAGCTGTATAGATGAGGAAACTGAGACCCAGGGAGATTAAATGACTTTCCCAAGGTCATATAGATAATAAGCATCAGAGGCAGGAGTTAAAGCCCAAATCCTTTGTTTCAGAATCAGTGTTCTTTCCTCTATACCACAAAGCCTTTCTACAATGCCTTAAATGCTAAACTGAAGAATTTGGCCTTTATTTAGTAGTTAATGGAAAGTCATTAAAAGGCATTAATTTATTTCCTTCTTTCTATTTCTCTCTTTCTCTCTCTCTTTAAAGCAGGTAAAGGATTTGATCTGTAGGTTAGGCAAATTGATTTTGACCATTGGATGGATTAAAGTAGAGAACTGAATATAGGTAGCTATTGCACAGGAACTACTATAGTAGTCAGAGGTAAAGGAGGCCTGAACTAGAATAATGACTGTAGGAAAAGAAAGGAAGGGGGATATATGAGAGATTTCAAGATAGGTTGGTTGGATGCTAAGCCATCAAGGGGCAGAGGTGAGTCTCAGAGGATGGTAGTACTATCATCAGAAATTAAGGTCAAGAAAAAAAGCCAATTAAGGAACAAGATTATATATTAAGTTTTGCATATTCATTTTGAAGTTCTTAGGTAGCATGGGAGAGATACAACAGACAGCTAGAAATATAGTATTGGAGCAGTGGTTATGAATCTGGACTGTAGACCGCTTGGTGGGTAGCAGAGATGTTGCAAAGGGCTCAAAAATCATATTCAAGTCATGTCAACAAAGGCTTATAAATGCTCAGTGCCTTGGTCATAGTAACGGCTTAAATATTAGTTGAATTTGAGTGCCTGCATGGTATGGTACTAGGTATTGACATGAAAGACTAAAACATTTTTGGCCCTCAAATAATTTATATTTCTTTGGAAGTATATAGCATACACAGAGATAAGTACAAGATAATTAGAGAAGGGATAGTGTTAATAATTGAAATCAAAGAAGGCTTCATGAAGGAGGCAGCACCTAATATGAGTCTTGAATGAAGATAAAGATTATATCTGTACATATGAGAAGAAATGTGTAAGACAAGCATGGAACATGGAGGGTGGTTTATATCAAGGCAGAGGCAGGAGAGAGAAGTTCAAGTTTGTGGAACTGCTACATTTGGCTAGAATCTAGATAAATGTACTTTGTATCCTGAAAATTGTTCTTTTTATGTATTATTTTAAAATATATGTGTGTATGCATATATATGTAATTAAAAATTCCTTAAAATATTATAGAATTTGTAGTAGCTTTTTTGTCACTGTATATATTCTCAATCGGTAGGTAATAGCAAAACTATTTATTATTATTACGTAGGGGGTCTTCATATGTGAACTATATTAGAACTAGAGATCAGGATAACAAATAGCCAAAGACAGGAAAGTCATTCACACAGAGGATAGTTGAAGCCAGGTGAATAGATGAAGTTGTTAAGGGAGAAAAGTAGAAAGAATAAAAGAAAGTTGAGAACAGAAACTTGGGTAATATTTCTATTTCATTGTAACTAGAAGATACAGATAGCAGACATAAAGCAAGTAGAGATGAAAGAACAAAATAAGTATAGTGTAGGAGTAATAGACCAAAGGGGGAAGTCAAGGGTAATGACTGATAAAAGGTAATTGCTGTTAGGCCTTTGTTTTGAAGAGGACCCATGACATCATGGGGTGAAGTCTTGGCTTGCCTGTGAATTGGATTTAAGTGAAGCAGAACAAAGTTGTCAGCCTCACACTCTCTTCCGGAGTCATCAAAGTTCAGTGGCAAGACGAAAGTCAAGATGACCTTCAATGGGCTGGGATGCCATCGATGACCTTGACATCTTCAATGTCTGACTAAGCTCTAAGCCTTCTGCACATTCATGGCCACTGGAACAAATTTTTCTCCTTTGTCCATTCCACTGGGAATGTCTTCACATACTTGGGGTTGGATATCCTACCTCACTGATGGGTTTGAGGTCTGTCAGTTATCTTTAACCTAGTTTTTAATCTATTTGAGATGGTTTTACCAGGATATGGCCATTGCACATGCTTCAACTTCTTGGAGTCACAGGTGAGAGTTGAATGGAAGATGGGCACTAAAGGTGGATGAATAGTCCTAAAAAGAGTTTGGTGAACCCTCACACCAGAGGTGCTTATCCTCTCTGAACACCCCATATATACCAAAAGGAAATTAGGAGATTGTAAAATTTGGGAGAATGGTTTTAGTACAATGGGAATGGCAAAGGTCTGATCGGAAAAAAAAGTAAAAGTATGAGTACCATACTTTTATGCCATCAACTAGAGAAGTTTGACAGTGAAAGGTATGAGAAAGGCATATAGTTCCAGGAGGTGGAAAACATAGTAATAGCATTTTTTTTTTAGGAAGACCAGCTTAATTTTTTTTTAACTTTTTGTTTGTCTGTGACATTGAATCTTTCTCCTAGTTGTGTTGTTGGCAGATCCCAGAAGTTGAAGCAAATGGCTTAATGATATGAATAGTCCACTTGAAATGTTGGGAGAAGGGGTGGGACTGGGATTAGATGGAAAAGTTTCATTGTGTCATCCTTTTAAGTCCCAGAATTACAGTAAAAGTGGTTGACAGAGTAAAGTCAAAGGTTAAGGACTTTTCTATTAGTATAATGGTCTGTGACGGAGCCAGAGGTGAGTAGGCAATCAATACCAGTTTGCTGGGGTTTGCCTCACATGATATGTTGAAATTGACTACATAAGTCTGTACAATGAAGTTACTAGAGACTATTGAGACAAGTGGATTCAGAGATATCTACCTACCAGCAAGGAAGATCCTACTATTTGACCTTGTTGAATGAAATATCAAAAGCTGTATATAGAAATTATGCCCTCTTCAGTGGTGACTTTTATTTATGGCTCAGACTCGGCTGTGTTTATTAATCTTATCCATTCCCCTCTCTCCTTTTCCATTCAATGTAACTTTTAGGGTTCGAATAAATCCAGGCTTTGGTTTGAAATATTTCCTTCAAAATACACTTACTGAACATCACTCTATGAGATGAAGTTTTAAAAATGTAAACATTTCAATAAAATAAATGCAGTTATGCTTACAAATGGTAGATAGATGTACTATTTATTCTGTCATATGATAAGTCGAAAAATAGTAGAAATTCCAACTGGTGGAAATGTAGCTGAACAAAATAAGTGGGTATTCTAAAAAACAGCAGAGGTCAGTGAGGTATAAGTGTATCCAGTATGTTATGTATTTATTGCCTAGTATATTGCCTTGCACATAGTAAATGCTAGTTGATTGAAATATATTGATTTGAATGAAAAAGCTGAACTATTAACTATGTGGAATTATTTTAAGATTATTTACATAAGTTTGGGGCACTTTATGCATCATAATGAAAACAATGACAATGTATTTCAGTGTATTTCAAATTTTACAGCAGGCACAAGTAAAAAGCTGTCCCCCCAAACCAGATTCTCCAGATATTTTTATTACCTGCAAAATGGAGTACTGTCATATTACCATCATTACATTTTGATAATCAGCATAGTTAACATGGAAATAGGTAGCAGTATAAACATTGTTTATTGCTATTATGTTAATAAACTTTTATTTGGTAGTGGTAGATTTACATACTGTATATGCTAGAACACTATGAATGCTTAAATTGAGAATGTCACATTGTATGTGTGTGTCTATGTGTTTTGTGTGTGTGTCTCTGTTTACCACCATTCCACAAAATGAATAGAAGCTGATGGTGAGAATTGAACTTCTAAATCCTTAAACTACTACTGTAATATTCTAACACTTTCCACTCTAAATGCACTGTGACTATATTGACACATATACTGAAATACCATGTTTTTGTGAAATGCAAGCATAATTATAATATTGGCAGTTATATAGTGCTTTAAAGTAAACAAAGTACTTTACAAGTATCTTATTTTATCCTAACAACAACCCAGGAGCACAGGACCTCAATTTATAGATGAGGAAATTTCAGATAGACAGGTTAAGTGATTTGTCTAGGATCACACAGTAAATATCTAAGGCTTCATTTGAACTCAGGTCTTTCTGATTCTATATCCTATGCTCCATCTACTGTGCTGTGTAATTGCCTCTTTACTTTCTATATCCTCTTTATAGGAACATATGTATCACAGTTAAAGAGCTCATATCAGTTAGTAGCTGAACAGAGAATGAATGTTCATTAATTCAGATTCTTTTTGACTATCATGAGATTATTTTTTAAAATATCAGTCCTGGCAGGTATTAAAAAAAAGTTCTCGCTGTTTAGTTTAAGCTTTTAGCTCAATACTGAATTCCTAGTTGGGATATTTGTGTGGCTGTATTAGGGAAGCCTGCATGAAACTTAACCAATTCAGATTCATAGAATTGAATTAGAGGTAGAAGAGAACTTGAAGGTCAGATGGCCTAACCAATTACCTTATTTGTGAATCCCCTGGATGACTCAATACTCAAATGTGAGTCTATGATCTTATCCATTTAGGTCTTCCTTCTAATCATGTCATTTGTATTCTTAACCATCCTATATACAAGGCTTCCAAAAAGTTTATCACACAGAGTCTACCCAATGTGCTGGAGGCCTTCCTTGATTTCTTGAGATATTACTAGCTGAGCACTCTGGTCGTCCCCTTGTTATTCTTTGCTCTTCACATTTCACCAGTCTATCCCCTCTTTTCTGCCAGGCAATTCTTCAATAACATCTTTTATTCCTTTTCTTTGGAGTTACTTATTGTCTATACATTGCAGTGTACTCATAGCTACGACACATCTTTCCATTGTCTACTGGGTGATGTTCCTTGTTGTTCAAAGGCAGTGGTATCCTAGATCATGCTGTCATATTGCTACCATTGCCAAATGTTTGTATTGAAAAGAACTTTTCCCACTTTTGTCCTCTTTAGTGCCACTTCCACTTCCACTGTCAGAACCTCAGGGACTCTGATGTGAGGATCCAAGATTCCACTTTCCTTGGTGGAGAAAATAATTTGTTACAATTTTTCCATTTCTTCCATTTGTAGTTTTCTTTTTGTTTTTAATATTTGGATGACCTAGGGATGATTTTGCATAGTTGTTGGTACCAAGCTTTCTTTAGACTGTTTCTACCCTCCTTTGATTTTCTTTGTTTCTTGAAGTGATAGTGATCATAATTGCCTATCACATTTATTCTTAAGATTTTTTATAGACGAATTGATAGGCTAACTTGGAGTTACCTTTGGTGGCCATCTATATTTAGAAAATAAGTTGGAAGTTTGCTGATTAAGGTGCTTCCTAGGCTCTTTTGTTATTCCTCTAGCAAAAATTTATATATTTGCATTCATTTAATTTCTGGATGAAATTATATAGTTGGTTTTAATGTCATTTTTATTGTCCATTTCCTGTTTTTGATTTTTAATAGCTTAATTAATTCAGAGTTAAATCTTCTTGATTATGTACCATATCCTTTTCTCATTAATATTCTTCTTTATTTTTATAAATTCTACTCTTAATTCTGACTAAATGATTGTCTGACAGTACATAGACTGCTGATTCAGTAATAATTCCCATATCCCTCAGTTACTTGCTGATTATTAAAATGTAGTCAGTTTCATTCTTTGTCATGTTCTTTGGTTCTGGCCATGTCCAATACCTTCTAATTCTCCCTTTTTTTTTTTTTTTGGAAGAGTGTGTCTGTGGTATAGAGGCATTACATTTCTATATATGTCTTTATCTTCATTAAATTCTTTTCTAGTGAACCATACTTTTCTCTCCAATCTCATCTTTTTTCACCTTTGCATAGTAATCAAGTATCAGGGGGTATGTCTATTTGTTTGGAAGGTCTTTCTAAGTTCTGCATAGAATTTTTCTGCTGCTTCATCTTCAGCAATTGATATTGATGCATAAACTTGTTATTTTCATGGTGGGCTCTTTTCAAATACTTACCATTAATATTGTATTGCATCATGAAATAATAGTTTTTATAGCTTTTAGGTATATGATAAAACCCATTCTGCTAACCTCTTTCTTTGCCTCATCAAAGTCCAGTTATCCATCCTATTTAACTTCAATTTCTTTCTTTCTTTTGGTTTGGTTTATGGCAAAAATGAATGTCAGTACTGATTTAGCTTTTCCAGAAATATGTCCATTAGGTTATTAGACAAAGATCTTATATTTAGAGAACCAGTCAAGTTGAAGTTTGTTGACAATCTAAAAATTGTGATTCTTGACTTCCTCTGCTCTCTTTCTTACAGCTCTGCCTTTGTCACTGAAGAAGTATAAGGGTCTTTTGAGATCCACTTTTCATTTTCCCTGTTTCATGAGTTGCAGTGACCAAAAATGTTTGATCATCAGATTGTCACTCAACTGGCTATGATTATAGACTGGTCCTTGGAAAATAGATTTGGTCTATTTCTTAGGCTGTACGCAAAGCTTTCCAACATGACAGAACTAGCAAGAGCTTATGTTATAGTGGCATAACTTCCAAGAACAGTTACATGTAGACCAAAATAAGGTTTTGGAGTAGGACTTCTGGGGATGATATCCTTGATAATTGATTGTCATTCAGCCTTTCTGTGAGACACTCTCTTGTGATGAGGGTGTAATATATTCTGTTCTTAGGCAAGTTTGATTATTAGAAAAGTCTCTCATATTGAGCCTAAATTCATCATTTTCTAAGTTAGAATCAATTAATTTTAAAATTTGAAAAGACCTTAGAGGTCAGCTACTATTGTTCAACTATATTTGAGTAGTCTCTAAAATATCTCCAACAGGTGATCATGGAGTCTCTATTTTGACATTTCACTATTCCACAAAACAGCCTATTCCATTTTGGGACAGCTTTAATTATTAGAAATTTCTTCCTCATATTAAGACAAAATCTGTGTCCTATTGCTTTTGTACCTACCGGTCTTAGTGTAATCCTTTGGTATTGTGTGGGGTGTGAAGAAGGGTGGTAGGTAGGAGGATATCATGGAATGGGAGAAAGGAGAGAGGAAGGTAGAGGAAGGGAAAGGAAGGTAGCAGTCCCAGCCCCCAGCAGGGGAAATTGACCAGAGCCCTTCAGGGCTCTAGTAAAAGATCAGAGAGCAACTTTACGGTTTAGAATAGCTAGGTTTTGTTTAGATTAGGAAAAGGAAGGTCTAGGGAAAACTAGGAGGTAGGAAGAAAGGGGAAAAGGCACTGAGAGATCAGGAGAGAGCCTCCAGGCTCCAGAGCAGACTTTCCAGGGTAGAGAGTGCTCCAGGGTAAAGAGAGCTCCAGAGTAGAGAGCAGAGTTTCCAAGGTCTAGCAGGAGTCAGCAATGTATGGCTCTTGAGCCATATCTGGCTCTATCTCCCAACCAGCCAGTCTGGGCAGAGCCCCAGGATGTGCCCCAGGGGGCCCTTCAGCCCCCGCCCCATATTCCAGAGCCTTCTACCTCCATTCTCTTCCTTCCGCACTCAAATGGTTGCTGACCCCTGGTCCGAGTGAAAAGGCCCCAAACTTTCTTTTTTATACTTTCCCTGATACCTCCCACAAAAGAAGTGGGAGCTGTCAGGGGAAGTTGTAGCAGAGAGAGTCCTGGGAGTTGTAGTCTTCCAGGGCTTATAACAATTTCAAATGACACATTATCACCACACTGATAGAGTGCTTCAGGTATTTGAAGACAGCTTGTCATATCCTAAATGTTTGACAGAAATGTTAGACTTAAAAAGAAGCACTTAAGGTTCAAAAGCTTAGGGATTTTATATTCTACTTTGATCATTATGGTTTATCACTCAGTACCATATGGAGAGATCTCAAAGCAGCTTTTTCTTGGGTTGTTCTCCTCTTGGGCCCTCCCCAAAACAGTTGCAGAGAATGCTAAAGATATTCCCACATGGGTTTTCTTCACTTTCCGTATTTTTATGCTAGGGAGCTTCAACAGCTGTTAATCTTGCAATGAGGTGGGTCCTGGAAGTGTTTCCTTCTTGTGGCACTGTTCATCCATTCCTAACAAATCCTCTTTCACCTTCATTTCTTCTCATCTTAAGCAAGGTTATTGGCATGGGTTAGCTCGTTAGCTTACAATTTCTATACTGGGATCTGTCAGTTTTTATTATGCCAGCTGTTTATTGTCACCTAAAAGCTCTTACTACACCAATTTAATAGTAGGGTTTACACTCTTCATTGGAAGTTCAAGTAGCTGTAAGTTTTGCCTTTTGCAGTGGGATAGTTGATGCTACTCTTTACATCTCTTCAGGACCAAAATAGTTTTGTTCTGACACTAGACATCACTGGTGAAGGGGACATTAGCATTATAGGATTTTTCTTTGGGCAACTTCACCTGAAGTGGATTGGCTTGGCCAGTACAGTGATATTAAGTACCACAAGCAGGAGTACTGTGGCTAAGATATCATTGCTTGGCAGCAGGGGTTCCAAAGAGTTTAGAGTTGATTTTTTTTTTCAAATGAACTACCGTCTAGTGAGGTTTCATTCATTTTGTACTTGTACTATTATTTTTTCTGAATCTAAATATTTATTCCTTTTAAATTTTACTTTAATCACAGGCGCTAGCATAATGATTGCATTGACACTTAAGAACACTAAGAAACCTCTATAGCAGAGGTGTCATACATGCAGCCCATGTGGCGTGAAACACTCCTGAGTACAACTAAACTATATTAAAATGTAATTTGGTTTCAAATCCAGCCTCAGCCACTTCCCAGCTGTGTGACCCTGGGCAAGTCACTTGACCCCCATTGCCCACCCTTACCACTCTTCCACCTATGAGACAATATACCGAAGTTAAGGGTTTAAAAAAAAAGTAATTTGGAAATATCTAACAAAATAAATACAATATAATAAAACATGCATAACATTACGTTTAAAACTATGTCAATATACAAGCCCCAGGGATCCTTATGTGTAGATTAGTGGCCTCTCATTTCTGTTTGAGTTTGATACCACTGTTCTTCAGAAGAACCTACAGTAATATAAATCGTAAAAAAGATAAGTTTAACCAGTCACATTAAAAACAAACAAAAAATGCTGAGTATATGGACAGGTCAGTGAATTAATCCATCAAAACTTATGTCTTAGACAAGTGTTAGGTAATATGGACTGAAGTCTATAATGCTAATGTCCCCTTCATCAGTGATATCTAGTGTCAGAACGAAACTATTTTGGTCCTGAAGAGATGTAAAGAGTAGCATCAACTATCCCACTGCAAAAGGCAAAACTTACAGCTACTTGAACTTCCAATGGAGTAGGATAAGGAAGTCGAATTACATTGCATTTAGGAAATAACATCTTTGGTGATCACAGAATGGCAGAATTTTAGAAGAAAGTTCAGAGGTCACCTGATCTGATCCAAACCTGAACAAATATCCCTTCTATAATGGGCCACATGGGTAGAGTAGTGCTGGACTTGGAGTTAGAAAGATATGAATTGAAATCTACCTCAGGTATTCATTAATTTGTGTGCCTCTGCCCCTCAACCCTTTTCAAACCTGGTTTTCTTATTTGTAAAATGACCTATGAGTTCTCTGTGACCTCTGAGATTTCTTCCAGTTCTAGAACTATGCTTTTATGTACTAATTAATGAGACTTTTAGTGAGATGGAACCCACTAGCAACTGAGGCAGTCCATTCTACTTTTGCATAGTTCCAATTATTAGGATGTTTTTTCTTGCATAAAGTATAATTTCATTTCTTCACAACTTCCACTAATTGTTCCTACCTTTTCTCTGGGGCTGGGGTAGAAGGGTGGGGTGGTTTTTTTGTCAAACAGAAGAGGTTTAATTCTATATTCCATTTATGGCCCTGCATATTCTTAAAGACTGCTGTCATGGCCCTCATAAGGTCTTCTCCAAGCAAAATATTTTTTATTCCTTTATTTCAGGATCAGGGAATACACATGAGTGCCATCACCATTCTAGCTCTGGACACTCTCTAGCTTACCAATGTCCCTTTTAAAATCTGATCAGAACTGAACAATGTAGATGTCATAGTTCTAGAGCTGGAAGAAATCTCAAAGGTCACAGAGAACTCATAGGCCATTTTACAAATGAGAAAACCAGGTTTGAAAGGGGTTGAGGGACAGGGTCACACAAATAGTGAATACCTGAGGTAGGATTTCAGTTCATATCTTTCTAACTCCAAATCCAGCACTACTCTATCCATGTGACCCATTATAGAAGGGATATTCAGGTTTGGATCAGACCAGGTGGCCTCTGAACTTTCTTCTAAAATTCTGCCATTCTGTGATCACCAAAGATGCTAGCCAAAGTGCACATCAGCTTTATGGCTGACACATCACACTGTTGATTAATGTTTAACTTTAAGTCCATCAAAACTCTCCAGTTTTTTTCAGATGAACTGCTACCCTGTCATGCATCCTTCTTATATTTGTGATAATTGATTCTTGAACCCAAGTGTAAGACTTTATCTCTTAATCTTTTAAGATTTGACCTAATGTTTTTTAGTTTGTCATAATCTTTTTGGATCATTTACCATGTCGACAAGTTTGTGTCTTTTGAAAATTTGATAAGCATGCCACCTTTACAAACTCTATCCAAGTCATTAATAAATTTTTTCAAAATTTTTTTACTTTCTAAATTTAGCATATATACCCTTCCCTTTTAAAAAGAGAGATAGAGAACATTTTCACATACAACAGAAAAGGGATCATATATGAAACTATAGGTCTCCCTTACATGTAGCTTGTTTTAAAAAGTCCCATAATTCTACATATTACTTTCAAAGCTTTCTTACTTGTTCCTGTTTTCCTTTTAACTTCCTTCTTTTCCTTAACTGTGTATTTTAAAAGATGCTTCAGTGACTCTCTTTTTCTTCTTTTTAACAACATTATATTAACTCTTTATACTCAAGCCAGTCTCCAGAAACCATGGTTGGTTATTGCATTAATCAGAGTTCTTGAATGTTTCAAAATGGTTTTTCTCTACAGTATTGCTGTTATTGTAGAAATTGTTCTCTTGGTTTTGCTTATTTCACTCTGTATTAGTTCATATAAGTTTTCCCAGGCTTCTCTTCCATAATTTCTTAAGAAGTTATGAATATTTCAGTTCAATCATTTACTATAATTTGTTCCACCATTTCTTTTGTTTTTAGTTCTTTGCTAGAACAAAAAGAGCTGCTATGAATAATTTAGTATATGATGGGCCAATTTCCTCTTTCTTTGTCTCTTTGGGGTGTAGTAGTGATATTACTGGTTCAAGTGATATGTATTCAGAGTTTCAGAGTTTGACTGGACCAAATTCACAGCTCTACCAACAGTGTACCAGTGTGCTTGCCTTCTTATAGGTCCTCCAACAATTTTCCTTTTCCTTTTTTTTTTTTTTTTGCTACCTTTGCTAGTCTAATAGATGTGGTGTAGAACTTCATAATTATTTTTGTGTATAGCTCTTTAATTTATAGTTATTAAAGCATTTTTATTGTTTTTGATTACTTGCATTTTTTCCTTTAAGAATTGTTTCTTCATGTCTTTGGATCATTATTTATCTGTTAGAGAATGGAGTTGGTTGCTGTCCTTTGTACTTGAAGAGGACCAAAATGATATTAACTCTGTCAGGCTAAATGAAGTAGTGTGTTTGACTGTGGCTGATCTGACCAGTATAAGCTTTGAAGGCTCTACCATAGGTTTGGCATTAAGCCTTTTGAACATTTGGGATGGAAATGTTCATAAATTTGCATAGCTCAGATTTCTTTTGAGCTACTGCAGTTCTGCTTTGCTATAAAGCATAGCCTCTTCTTTGATGTGGGCACACCATGTTGGATGGTCTTGTACCAGTGTCTCTTATGTCTCATAATTAATATAAAAATTCTCCAAAAGAATAGGACAGTGGTTATTCTATAGTGGGGATGCAGGGATAGACACTTCTCTCAAAGGGTCTTAGGAATGGGGAAGAGCAGAGTTCACTGAGCAAACTGACAATTTTTTAATTGTCAGTGAGAGGAGAGAATGTTGGTCAGGTGATGGAGATTGAGGAAAGGATTTGAGAGTAGATGTATGTTCATCCTCTTAATAATTTCATTTGAAAAATTTTTAATGAGTGCAATATATGCTAAGCTGAATGAGACATATTGGTCTTTTAATTCCTGAGAACTTCCTTTATAGGTAAAGTATATGTGCTATGTGATTGGCATTTCAGCTGTTCAGAGCCTTCTTCACAGTGTGAGGATCTGTGTTTCAGATGTTTGAAGTTGCATAAAGTTTGGTTCCTTTGCATTTAATTAAGTATTTAATTTAGCTGTATCTCCATTACAAATAATATTATGCATTTATATTATGTCTTTCAAAATATTAATATACACATTAACCCATTTGATTCTCATAATCCTATGAGTTGGGTAGGACATGGATCATATTTATTTAATAAATATTTTTCTGTTCTTAATTTAAAAATCAAGTAAGTTGAACATTTTATATTTTTCTCTGAAACTTATCTCAAATTAGTTATAGCTCTTAATTTGTATTTTTTTTCCTGTGAGACAATGGCCCTTAAAATAACAACAAAAAAGATTTCCTATATAGATACAAGAGGTAGCCAGCTGGAGGGAGAAGCACCAGGCCTGGACAATTCCCAAACCACATAATCAGACTTTTTGATATTTGAAAGTTCACCCTTCTTTTAGTGGAATGGTATACTCATGTTAAGTGAAGTGAACCTACAATTTGAGAGAAAAATCTCACTCACTATAGGAGAAAGAGTAGTTCAATCATAAAATTGGAAAGGTGAATACAATTAATAATGTGTTTGTGTATATTTTGTTCTTGCATAATGCAACTAGTATTCAAGTACTGTAACCAATTATGGCCCAGTCACTAAGTGCCAGCATTGTTTTAGCGCAGTACAGAACACATGATTCTTGGCACAAGGGTTTACAGTTTAAATTAGATATCACCAAGGATCTCTGATCTCTTCTTCAGAATTAGTCAGCATGATTTCATTTTCAAAATACATATCTTTGTTTAAAAAGTCAAGATTTAAAAAATAAATTAAAATTCAATAAAATATGCAGCTCTGATATAGTCCCTGTCTGAATATAGGAGATTATATTTATTAAATGTTTTCTATATGCTAGGCACTAAGCTAAACTCTGGGAATTTACTACTATCTATGGCAATGCTCTTCTATTCTTCTCCCTTCCTCCCAGGTCCCTTACTTCTGCTGTATATGACCTGTATCAGGGGAGCAAATTTAATATAGCAGATTTTTGAGCATCTGCTACTTGTGAGACTGTTGGGAATACAAATCCCTGCCTTTAAGGAGATTGCAATTTAGTAAGGAAAAATAAATATAGAATTAACTTCAACATAAGGCAAATTAGGAGAAATCCTATAAAAGAGGAGAAAAATATCGGAGGGTTTCAGAGGAGAGAACACATCTATTTGAGGGAATAAGCAAAGATTTAATTAAGAATGTGATATTTAAGCTGGACCTTGAAAGAAAACTAAATCTTTTATATTGCTTTATGGCTTATAGAACCCTTTCAGAAACATAGTTTCCTATGGTACTCATAATAACCCTCTGAGGTAGGCACAACAAATATCATGCCACAGGTGAGACAATTGAAGCTTATATGTGGTAGGGGGCTTCTGCCTTAGAAGAGGTAAGGGCATACTTAGTTGGGTAATTTGCAGAAAAAGAATTAGAACCTACATCTTCTGATTAGAGGTGTTTACAACTCTGATTATAGCTAGGCAGCACAATCAATAGAGGGCTGCATCTGCCAGCCTCAGGTACTTACTAGCTGTGACTTTCATTTCAAGTAACATTTGACTCCTCAAAGGTAATATGATACTATTCTGGGTGCAAGGTTGGTCTTAGATGAAATTTTGAAAAATATTAATTTTGTGTTTTGTATCCTCCCACCTCATACTCTGTCGCTTCCTCAGGTACCAATGTCCTCATGCTGTCCCTTGTTGCCCATTTACCCATTTTAGCACCTCATCCAACCAAACTCTCTCTTCTACCAAAGTATTTCATACTATAAAAATGGCTCCCTATAAAAACTATTCCCTTAGTGAAAGTGAATTTATCTGAGGTCTAGGAGAAGAGCCATTGATTAATTAATCATTAGATATAAATAGTCAATTGATAGTTTTTAATTATTTCAGTGGTTCTTATATATTAAAATAATGATTTTAATCAAAATACATCTTTAACACTTTGACTTTGAAGGCAACTGGTTTTTCCAAATGTGGTGATGAAATTATAGGTTGGTAGAATTTTAGGAAATGTGAAAAAGTGAAATGAAGAGTTTCAGGAAGTGTGGAGGAGATATTTTTGTGTAGTTCCAAGGACATAAAACCCATGGCCCTACACCTGGAATATATTTTATAAATGTCTTCCCTATAGGATTCTGTTAGTGCTGTAATTAGTGACAGTATGTTGGCTTACCAAATTGGCATACTCAATCAAGTCTAGTTGCTATGTATCCCCTACTCCTTTGGTAGTTTCCCAACTTTCAGGCCTAAATAGGACTCTTATATTGGGGGAAGGTGTACAAACCACATGAGTATAGAACATCATTTACATTTTTCCTTTCTTAGCTTATGGAACATTAGTTACTCTATCTTCCCACTTTTCTTGGAATGAGGTATTCTCCTTATGCTCTTCAATCTTGCCCATAACCCACCCCACCGCAAGCGCGCGCGCACACACACACACACACACACACACACACACACAAGAATCTAAGCCTAGTATTATTCTCTTTGGCTGTAGCAACATAGAAACAAATACAAGATGAGGGTGATAAAAGAGAACAACAGAAAATCCCTTCTTTCCCATCCTACCATTTTCTTCAACTTGTTCTTTTATTTCTTCTCTCCTATTGTATACAAAATAAACTTAAAAATTTGAAAGACCTTAAATGGTATCACCTAGTCTCCCCCTTACATATTGAATATTGTGGAAGGATATTACCTTTATTTTAAAATTATTTAATGGATAAGCTCAAAACTGTTTAGGCTTTGCTTATCAAAGTGGGTCTTTTTTACTTACTTGATTCACCAATTTAATAAGCATTTAGTGCTTACTTATATGCCAGGTATTGTGGTAGGTACTAGGTTTTCAAAGAGAGACAAAATAATCCCCTTTCCAAAGAGTTTATATTCTCTTGAGAAGAACAACATGTACATAGATAAGTGACATTTTAAAATATGAAAAATATGAACATTTGTGGGGGAAAGGGATAATACTAACAAAGAAATCAGGAAAGCCTTGTATGAGTTGCCACTTGTGGTGAATCTTGAAAGGAGCTAGGGATACAAGAGCAAAAACGAAGAGGGAAAGCATGTTGTATATGGTGGGAAAGGGGGACTTGTGCAAAGGCATGGAGTTGGAAGATGGAATGGTATGTATAGGGAACACCAAGTAAGCCAATTTGGCTAATATGTATAAAAAATGTCTGAAATCAGTTTGAAAAGACAGATTGGACTTAGATTGTAAAGACCTGTAAGTTCCAAAGCAGAGGAGCTTATATTTATTCTAGAGACAAGAGGGAATAACTACACTTTTTGATGAAAATGACTACATCATCAAACCTGTGCTTTTTAAAGATTATTTTGGCAGCTGTATGAAAAGTATATTGGAGACAAGAGACATTGAAGTCATGGAACTCATTTAGGACACTCAAAATATAGTTCATATGAAAAGTAGTAAAGATGTGAATTAAAGTAGTGGCCATTTGTATGGAAAAAAAGATTGGGTATGAGGGATAATTTGGAAGAAGATATCAATAAGACTTGGCAACTGACTGGGTATGGGTGAATAAGAGTGAAAGTTTTGAATCCATGTGATAAGAAGGATTTCTCAATAGAAATAAGGAAGTTACCCAAATTAACAGAACACGAAATAGAAATCTAAATAATTCAATTTCAGTAAAGAAATAAAAATAGTTATAAAGAAATTTACAAAGGAAAAAAAATCCCTCATCCAGATGGATTTGTTAGTGAATTTTATTGAACTTTTAAAAAACAATTAACACCTATACTACACAAATTATTCTCAAAAATTAATAAAGAAGACTTACAAGCAAATAATTTGTACATCAGCCTAGTGTTCTATAAATTCAGGAATACAAACTATTGAAGAATGGGTTATTTGTTTGACAATATTGCTAGAAAAAGCAGTTTGGTAGAAAATGGTAAAAAATCTTACACTGAAAAACACAATAATTGTGAAGGGAGATATCTTTTAGAATATGTGCCTTAGAACTCTTTGGGACTTTAATAGTTCCCCACCCTGGAAGAAGCAACAACTGGTTGTAAGTAATCAATCCTTAGAACTGATGCTCATTTAAGTGAGTCTAAGCTGAGATCTCAGACTTCTGGATTTCTCTTCTGCCTTTTTTCTTATTCTCTGAACAGAGGTGAGCAAACAGCTTATAAGTATGTGAATTATTCAGCAGTCCTGAGATGCCTTTGCAGAACCCTTGTGAATTCAAGAGGCTAGGAACTTGCAGGTTCTTCAGTAAGAACTAACTGAGAGCAGAAGGATTTTCTGCAATTATATTCTTTTTTGGAGAGTATGAGCCTTTCCAATGGGAAGAGGGACCTAAAAACTGGTCTGGTTTGCTAGAACCCCTTGAAGTTGCTCATACTAGCCATTGTGGACATTCTTAACCTCATCCGTCTGGTAGATGAGACAGGAGCAGAATTTCCCTTGCCTATAGGCAGGGCAATGAATGTTGATCCTGGCTCTAATAGAACGAGTACTATTATAGCCTTGTGTTTATATAAACTGGAAATGAAAAGGTCCTTCTACATTGCTGCCAAAGTTGTATCAAGTAGTCAACAGACAACTTCTCCCCCAAGGTAAACTTGAGGGACTCAGGAGTGGAATTGTTAAGAGGTTCTTTGTTTTCTAACAAAATAAGAGAGGTGACATTATCTATGCAGTATCTCCATAGAGGCCCCTAATGGGACATAGTCATGGTTTTCCTTCCTAATGGGGCTTCCTGGGATGTGGAGAGATCATGGCTGATGGGCTATGGAATACTGAATGGGTGGTGGTGCTGGGCAAGTTTTGATTCAGATCCTGGAATAGATTGTATGCAAGAAGATAATGAATGACCTCTTGGCTACTTTGTTGCAGATGATCCTGATCCATAATGAGGAATTGGTAGCTGCTAGAATTATCTTTATCTGTACTTTGGTTGTAATGTTCCTGATATTGATGCTCTTCATTGTCACCACTTTAATATAGGGAGATCAACTATGAATTATCTACCATCATTGCTACCACCTGGACTATAGTCCTTCAGAGGCCTCTATATGGTTTATTGTCTTTCTGGGGAATTCTCTATTTTCGTCTTTGTCTCTTCCTTCTCCTCTTTCTCCTCCTCCTCCTTCTCCTTCTCCTTCATTTCCTATGCAAGACTTCTCAAATTCTTGAAGTCTGGGTTGTGCAATAATGATCTTTTTTAAGTAGTTGAAGGTCTTCCAGACAGATGTGTCAAACTTGCAGCCTGGTAGGTAGTACCAGAACCAGATTAAAATGTAATTATATATCTTTTTTTTTAATCCTTACCTTCCACCCTAGAATTAATACTGTGTTAGTTCCAAAGAAGAAGAGTGGTAAGGGCTAGACAATGGGGGTTAAGTGACTTGCTCAAGGTCACACAACTAGGTTTGAACCCAAGGCCTTCCATCTCCAGGCCTGGCTCACAATCCACCAAACCATCTAGCTTCCCCCAATTGTATCCCTTTTGACATAGGATTGCCACTATAAGACTTATTTCCTAATGTGATCAAGGAAGAAGGAAAAGAAACAATATATTTTAAAATATTTATAGCAGCTCTTCTTTTGGTGGCAAAGAAGTAGAAAATGAAGGGAAGTCCATCAATTGGGGAATGGCTGAATAAGTTGTGGCATATGATTATAATGGTATACTATTGTGCCACGAGAAATGACAAACAAAATAAACCACACAAACAGCAACAATTACAACTTTGGACTTAATTGAAGTGATGCAAAGTGAAGTGAGCAGAACCAGGAGAACATTTTACATAGTAACAACAATAATGTATGATGATCAACATATAAAAAGCTTATTACCTGGCTTCTTGAGGAGGGGGGAGAAGTAGAAGGGCAGGAAAAATTGAGTCATAGATTTTTGGACATAATTAATGTGAACATTTGTTTCTCTTGGATAAGCATATTATAATTTATTACATATTTATAACAAATATGTTGTATTATGTTATTATGTTACATATTATGTTATATGTAAAAATAAAAATAAATGATAAAAAACATTTAGGCCAACCTTTGTTTTTCTGCAAAAAATATAATTGGGAAATGTTTAACAAAATAAATAAAAATATAACATAGATGTTAAGTTGTGGTTTTCTAAGTCAATATGCAACCCACAGGGATCTGTTTCAATTTGAGTCTGATACTACTCTAGAAAAACCTTTAAGGTCCTTTCCATCAATAGTGGTATGTGATAGGAGCAAATCTACTAACACTGCAATATTATATAGCTTGGTTAGTTTTTCCCTAAAAATGCAATAAACTGACTTAAAGGCTTAATTGTCCCAGAGGAATAAGGCTTGAATCATGGATGTAGCTTCCTAGTAGCTGATGACGTGATAAGCCCAGCAACTTAGTTGTTTGGATTTGATGTTGCCATGCAAATCAACACACTTTCTGGACCAAAAAGATTTCCATATGGATGCTAATCCAACTGAACCAATACTGGTATATGTATGCTGGGTATTTTCCCTTGCTATTTTAAAATAAACTTGCTTTTATATAATGTCATTCAGGCTATATATATCATTTCATTTCAATTCTGGACCTGAACCACTAAACTGGCCTGAGTTAAACCTGACCCCAAAGAGAGGTACCACTCTGGATATATTGTTTGAGAGTATGGTCAATTTATTTAATCTTCTTTTCTGATTTGGGGTGGTAAGCAGTGGAGAGTTGAACCTTTTTTTTTTTGACAAATGAAATGTCCCATACTGAAAGAGAAAAATCTTTACCTCGTTGGAACTGTATCCCAAAATGGGACCACTAGGTGAACTGACATTTAAGCATAAAAGGATTGTTTGGCAGTAGGAAACCACTGGAAAGGAGTTTCCTAGACAAATTGTCTCGTAAACAAATCCATGAGGAGAGGATGACAAAGTTGAAAAATATGGGGGTTGGGAATAAATGATGATATATGCAGATCACAGGATGTCCTTTGGTTTTGTGGGGTCCTTCAAGTTGTGCTTTGCCCGGAACATCTATGGATTCTCATGAAACCTTTTAAGGGCTGTATAATTGTCATACAATTTTAGATTTATAAAAAATTTTCTTGTTCGATTGTAATTTTAGGATAAGAAACTTGCTATCTCCCCGAATCAAGAAAGTGAACTGTTGGAGAAGATACCATAAAGAAGCCTGCAGAAACCACACACTGTACCAAAAGATCCAGAATGAACTTTGGAATGTAGTGAAATTGAACTGTGGGGTGTTGGACACATTTATTTTGAATGTACTCTCATGCCAAAGGGGATTGCCCCCAATTGGCTTTTTGCCAATGTGCCTAGCAATCATTTTTTTCTTTCTCTTTTCTTTCCCTTTTATCTCCAAATTATTGTAATTTCCCTTGAGAAAGTGCAATATTGTATGTACCTCTAGTTAAAGATCTTTAGAGATATAGGTTGGTTATGTGCACTGATTCCATGGGGAAGTCCCAGGCATATAAATCTGGGAGATTTCTACATGCTTGTTTTCCATTGGAATCACAGGGGGGATAGTGTAATTAGAATCTGATCCTGAGAACTCCAATTCCCAGCATTCCATGTTCCTTCTCACGTTATGTGTTAACATAGGGAGGATATTATTTTGTGTAGCCCCACCTCTCTCTCTTTCCCTTGATCACAGGCGCAGAAGCGGGCTGGAGGCTTTACTCATGTGAGTTTATTTTTGCTAGATAATTAGGTTTGAATTTCTGTTTCCTTTAGTTTATTTTCTTTCTACTTCAAGTGATTATTAATAAGCTTTATAAAATATAATACTTGGAGTTATTGCATACTAATTTAAATCTTACAGGTCTATAAGATGTACCTTAGGAGCTCTCTATTTTTCTCATCACCTTTATAGATGTATGAAATGGCTGTGGTTTCAGAGATGAGTTAAGATGATTTAGACAAATGTTCTGGTTGTGATCTTTTGAATAAATATGTGTTTTAAGTAGATGACTAGCCTCTATTCATAATGACATAAGACAGAAATTCATGAAGCACTAGAGAATCATTAAAGCTTTTGATAACAAATCGATGGGTATTATCATATATTGAGAATGTTTCTATGCTCTATCTGCAATGTAGTTTTCCATCATCTCCCTCTCATTTTGATACAAAATGTGGTTTGTAACCATTTGTTCCTTCTTTTCATGGGTGACTCTTGTCAATATTCTCTCATAACTTCTCCATAGTGCATCTTCCCAAGATTTTGGTAGTTATCCTCCAAATTTCTTGGCATTACAATGGATATCAATGGAACATCTTTTTAATAATGATATTCTTCCACTGGTAAATACAATTGTAAATGCCATAGTCTCTGAAGCAAAGTTTTGAGACACTCAAAGGACAGTTATGAAGATCATAGGATCAGATGTTTAGAGTTGGAAGAGAACTTAAAGGCCATTTAGTCCACTCACCTCATTTTATAAACATAGAGATGGAGGCCAAGGAAAAATTAATTACTTGTCCTATGTCACACATATAGCAAGTAGACAAGTTGGTTTCATTTTAAAAATTGTTTTTATGTTTTATCTTTATTTTTATTTTAATAACAAATTTCCACATAAGTTTTCCAAAGTTATATGATTCATATTGTAAGGGTGAAAAAGGGGTTTTATGGGTTCAATATATTAAAAGTTGGTTGCCAGATCAATCCTTAATTAAGAATAATCTCAAGTCAAAATTGACTTTTATGGAAGTTTATTTACAATTAGGAAGGTTTAAGGTAGGAAAATTGAGAGAGAGAAACTCTGTCCCAGACCAGAGGCCTGGGACCAGGTAAGAATTTAAGGCCCAGCAGAGGGGCACAGAGGTTAATTAAACAAGGCTTCTAGCCACAAAGCCTTTTACAATTAGAGAGGCAAGAGAGGCCTCCTTGAGGGTAGAGCCTCCAGAAAAGCCAAGGGAGAGAGAAAGAGTCAACCTAACTTACCCACATGACAATTCAAAGGGAAGCAGCCAGAGGTCCCACCAGAGTCTCAGCATTCCAACACTCCTCCATGAACCAGAAGAGGTCCTCACCAGATGCTCTCTTCCACTGAAGCCCTCAGCTGACTGAGGACCTCCTTTTAAAGGGGTCACTTATGCGTCACTTCCTGTTCCTCCCTCCTAATTTGCATGTCCAATCACAATAGACAATTCTCATAGACTGCCTAGGGGGCAGGTCAGTTGATTACCTCCCAGAATTAGAGGTGTTCTCACCTTTGGTGATCAAATCTAAAGATAGGCAGTGTAGACTTAATCTAATTATCACAATGTAATTACCTTCCCTATCTCTTTTAACCAGATCTATTTTTACTATTAAATTATTACTTTTAATTATCACAATATTGTCTCTCTCCTTTCTTTCCTCTCCCTTAGAGAGCTGACAAGCAATTCAATCTGGGTTATATATGTATTATCAAGCAAAAAATTTCCATATTATTCATTTTTGTAAGTGAATAATCTTATAAAACCAAAATCCCACACCATATAAACAAACAAGTGATAAATTTTATGTTTTCATCTGTATTTCTTTTCCAATAGTTTTTTCTCTGGCGGTAGATAATCTTTTTTATAAGTCCCTCAGAATTGTCCTGAATTTTTGTATTGTTGTTAGTTGCAAAGTCAATCACATTTGATCATTCCACAATATTGCAGTTATTGTATATAATATTCTCCTGGTTCTGCTTATTTCACTCTGCATCAGTTCATATAAGTCTTTCTAGTTATTTCTGAAATCATCCTGTTCATCATTCCTTAGAATGCAGTAGTATTTTACCACCATCATATGCCACAATTTGTTCAGCTATTCCCCATTAAGGGACACTCCCTCATTTTCCAGTTTTTTGCCATCACTAAAAGCTCAGCTATAAATATTTTTGTACAAACATATCCGTCCCCATTTTAAAAAAAATCTCTTAGGGATACAGACCTAATAGTAGCATTATTGGATCAAAAGGTATGCATTCTTTTATAGCTCTTTGGGCACAATTCCAAATTGCCCTCTAGAATGGTTGATTCAATTCACAACTCCACTAGCAATGCATTCCTGTCCCAATTTTGTCACATTCTCACCAACATTTATTGTTTTCTTTTACTGTCATATTGACCAATCTGATATGTATCAGGTGGTATCTCAGAGTTGTTTTAATTTGCATTTCTCTAATTGAGGGATTTAGAGCATTTTTTCCTATGATTATTAATAGATTTGATTTCTTCATCTGAGAACTGCCTATTCATATCCTTTGACCATTTATCAATTGGGGGAATGACTTGGATTCTTAAAAATTTGACTTAATTCTTTATATATTTGAGCAATTAGACCTTTATCAGAGAACAAGTTGGAATTCAGAAACAGATCTGACTGATTCAGCTCTGTCCACTGTACTATGTTGCTTAGATTTAGTTGTAGCAAGGAAGATTAAGTATGATGACACTTTCATTGTATAAGAAATCCCAGGGATGCAGAGGGGTCAAAAGACAAAAATATTCAAAGCCTAGAAGTAGTAGCAGTCTGTCACAAACACTTAGATACTTTAGGTTTATTCTAAAAAGGTGCTCCAGACATGCACATAGGTACCCTCTGTGGTATCTACTTTGGTAAGGATATGTAGACACATTTCTCACTATCTTTTTTAGAAGGTCTCACTTGTTGACTATTTTGGTATGTACAACTGGTCCTTTAGGGCAGGATCAGTGAAAAGTAGTCCTGGTTTTATATAGTGATGGTATTTAATGACCATTATCCCAGGTATAGACTGAATTTACCATTCTTTTTTTCTCATGAATTGTCAGAAGGCAATTTGGGGGACTAATCTCCCAGGGCAAAGGCTGTAACCACTACAGAATACCTTGTAATAGTGGGAAGCACAGCTCCCTTCAGCCTCTATACCTTCACCTACACTTTCAGTTTCTGCTGCCAGCTGGGGAAGATCTGACCTCAGGGCTCATTAATACTCTATGAGCCTAATCTAGTCAATCATCAGAGCAGAGAAGAAGCCCCTTCTGGACATAATAGCCCAAACCCATAGATCCAGCAATTAAACAGAGTAACAAGATTACAGCCAATGACAGGAGGGAAAGAAGGAAAAAATATGAGTAAAAACTGAAAAAGAAAAAAGAAATTACAATCAACAGCTTCTATCCAGGTAATGAACAAACAGCAAATGGAACAGAGGAGGATCAAGGAACACCAAACAAAAACACAGAAATTCCAGTGAATTGAACACAAGCTTTGGAAGAATTTGAAACACAATTCAAAAAACAACTAAGAGAGGCTGAAGACAATTGGGAAAAGAACTTAAAAAGCAAAATAAGTCATCTATAAACAGAGTCACATGAACTAAAAAGAAAATAGTGTCTTGAAAACCAGAATTGAATGGCTTGAAAATGAGGCAAAGAAGGTGAAAGATGACCTACAAAGAAAATCAGACCAGAAGGAGAAGGATGACCAAAAAGCCAGGAATGAAATTTAGTATTTAAAAATTAGAATCCAACAACTAGAAGCAAATGACTTCAAAAGGCAGTAAGAATCTATAAAACAAAATCAAAAGAATGAAAAAATTGAGGAAAACATGAAACACCTCATTGGTAAAATTATAGGTCTGGAAAATAGACCCAGGAGAGACAATTTAAGAATTATTGGACTACCAGAAGATCATGACAAAAGAATAAGCCTGGACATCATTCTATAGGAAATTACCCAAGAAAACTGCCCCGACATTCTAGAACAAGAGGGAAAAGTGGAGATTGAAAGAATCCACAGATCACCTCTTGCTTTTAATTCCCAATTGACAGCTTCCAGGAATGTTTTGGCCAAATTCTATCATGGAACCATAGTCAGGATAACACAAGACTTGGCTGCATCCACACTGAAGGATCAGAAGGCGTGGAATATGGTATTCCTGAAAGCAAGGGACCTGGGCCTACAACCAAGAATCCAAATACCCAGCAAAACTGACTATATTTTTCTAGGGGAAAGTATGGTGATTTAATAAAATAGAAGACTTTCAAGCATTCATAAAGAAAAGACCAGACTTAAACAGAAAATGTGATTCCCCAAACACAGAACTCAAGAGAATCACCAAAAGGTAATTAAGAAAGGGGAAGAAAACCAAAAACTTTTTTTAAAGGATCCAATAAGTTCAAATGGTTTGTATTCCTATAAGAAATGATGATATTTGTAACTCTTAAAATTGTTATTATTAACAAGATAGTTAGAAGAAGTATATACTTAGAGGGAATAGTAACAAACTGTATAGGATGAAATACATATATTCATAAAGATATATATATATATACATATATATATGTAT
>NC_058130.1:151630987-151651702 GCF_016433145.1 Gracilinanus agilis
CTTCCTTCCTTCCTTCCTTCCTTCCTTCCTTCCTTCCTTCCTTCCTTCCTTCCTTCCTTCCTTCCTTCCTCTCAATTTCCAATTCTTTGCCACCAGAAAAAGAGCACCTATAAATATTTTTGTACAAGTAGGTCCTTTCACCTTTTTTATTATTGCTTTGGGATATAGACCTAATAATGGCATTATTTGATCAAAGGATAGTATTGAAGTTTTCTGAGCAGAATAATGACACGGATCCATTCTTTTTTTATCCTTTTTAAAATTTAGAATATTTTTCCATGGTTACATGATTCATGATCCCCCACTTCCCCTCCCTGCTCTTTCCTACCTCTTCCCAAATCCAACAAGCAGTTCCACTGGGTTATACATGTATCATTGTTCAAAACCTATTTCTGTGTTATTCATATCTGCAGTAGAGTGCTCCTTTAACATCAAAACCGTAATCATATTTCTATTGTACTACATGATCAACCACATATTTTTATAATGCATTTCTGTTCCCACAGTTCTTTCTCTGGATGTGGATAGAGTTCTTTTTCCTTAGTTCCTCTGGATTGTCCTAGGTCATTGCATTGCTGCTAGTAGAAAAGTCTATTACATTTGATTGTGCCACAGTATATCAGTCTCTGGGTACAATGTTCTCCTGGTTTTGCTCCTTTTGCTCTGCATCAATTCCTAGATGTCTTCTCAGTTCACATGGCATTCCTCCAGTTCATCATTTCTTTCAGCACAATAGTATTCCATCACTATCAGATACCACAATTTGTTCAGCCATTCCCCAATCGATGGACATCCCCTCATTTTCCAATTTTTTGCTACCACAAAGAGCACAGCTTTAATTATTTTTGAACAAATCTTTTTCCTTACTATCTCTTTGGGATATAAACCCAGCAGTGGTATGGCTGGGTCAAAGGGCAAGCATTCTTTTAAAGTCCTTTGTGCATAGTTCCAAATTGCCCTCCAGAATGGTTGGATCAATTCACAGCTCTACCAGCAATGTATGAGTGTCCCAATTTTGCCATATCCCCTCCAACATTTATCACTTTCCTTTGCTGCCATATTGGCCAGTCTGCTAGGTATGAGGTGGTACCTCAGAGTTGTTTTAATTTTCATTTCTCTAATCAGGACAGATTTAGAATGCTTTTTCATGTGCTTATTGATAGTTTTGATTTCCTCATGTAAATATTTAAAATTTAGGTTTTATCCTAAATATAAAAGTTCTAAAGTAATATTGTGGTCACTGATTTAAAAATATTATAGCTTAAGTCAAAATGACTTTTAGCAGCTTTATTTACAAAGAGGTGGAAAGAGTGAAAGTGGAAAAATGTAGCTAAAGAGATTAATTTTAAGAAGCCTACCAACCCTTCTTTGGTGAAGTGAGGCTCAGCTCTGCAGGGACTTCCCCACGTCCCTTGTCCCTATGTCGTTTTCCTGGTAATCCTCAAGCCAGAAGTCTGGTGGTATCTTTAGCTAGAATTCTACCAATGCAGCCTTCTCCAAAGCCAAGACAGGAATTTCTGGAACCAATCTCTCCAGAAGCCAGGAAAGGAAGGCCAGCTACTCACCCAGCAAGCCAACACAGGATCCAGGGAAAGAGTCTCCTCCTTCAGTCCAGCTCACTGACACAAAGTCTCCAAAGACAAACTCCAAACGAGAAGTTCAAAGGAGAAGCCCAAAGGAAAAGTCCCTTGGACAGTAAGTTCAGGACTTTTTATAGTCCTTTTTCCATGTCATTTCCTGTCCCTTCCCCACTTTACGGGAACCAATTGTAGTCTTTCAATTTGCCTAGTGCTGCCCCAGGTAGGGTGTTGTGAGGAAGATTAATAAATAAGCCTCTGGAGTTGTCACCCACTTTAGCAAGTGACTTGTGAACACTCTTATTTAGTGTCAAGTAGGGGTGCTTTAAGTTCTTGATTTGAATAGCTAAAAATAGGCAAGGAGAGAGTTAATCCTATCTTCACAATCCCTGAGGTGATTCTTTGGGAGACTAGTCTCCCCAATGAGTCATTTAACATAACTAGCTTATACATCTAAAGATCTTCTAGCTAAAGGTGCATACAATATCGCTCTTTCTAAGAGGAAACTACAATAGTTCGAGATGAGGGAAATAAAAGAGAGAGAGAGAGAGCAAAACCAATGTTTGCTAGGTGCATTGACAAAAAGCCAATTAGGAGGCAATCCTCTTTGGCATCAGAGTTTAAATTCAGAATAAATGTGTTCAATCACCTTCAGTTCAATTAATTATATCCCAAAGTTAATTCTGGATCTTCTGATGCAGTATAGGTTTCTTTATGACACTTTCTCCAAACAGTTCAATTTCTTGATTCTAGGAGTTAATGACCTTCTTTTCCTGCAATTTTTCTCAAAAAATCTTTTTAAAAATCTTGGATTTCATGAAAATTATACAATCCCCCCTGAGAAGGGTATTGACCAACACCCAGATTAATTCAGGATACATGGTTCAGTTATGGGGCATATGAGTTGTGTTAAAAGAAAAGCCAAAAACATAAAAGAAAAGAACAAATAGAAGAAAACATTAAATTTTGGAAAAAATCAAAATCAAAACCAAAATATCAAAATCTATCTATATATAAATTTCTGAGTAAGCAAGAATAAATTCTTAACAGGTCCTTGCATTAGGGTCCAATTAAAGTGATTTATGTCCCATAAGCCTTTAGGACAAATGCAGTAATATAGCACTTACCCATTGGTAGCCAGGACTACAGAAAGTTGCCATACTGCAAGAGAGAAAAAAGGACTACATTTTGATGTAAAAGGGAAGTATGTTTCCCTGGTCTGATTTTACCTTCACTCTCAGAGGTAGGGGAGCCAAAATGGCAGTCAAACTAAGGTACTTGTCAGAATGTGGCATGGGGAAGACCTGTGTCTAATGTATATCAAACAGCCACTACTTCTAGCCTCAAGCAAGTCCTCTGTCTTGGCGTAGATCTCATCAATCCCACAAGGATTATTGGTCTCCTTAACCTTGTGTTTATTGGCACTGTACAATGGCTCTTTTGTGTTCCCTTCTCCTGGAATCAGACACAATTCTTAATCAAAGTCCCACAATATTTTAACAACCAATGGCACGTTTCCACAGTCTAAAACTTTTGGGTATGCATTAATATTAGAGCAAATAGGTATTGTAAGCTTATTCTATTGCAAAATCAAAAAAGATTAAGATTGTACTTTAAGTACAAGAAACAAGAAAGGAAAAAAATAAAAAATTCTATTGAAAATAAATAGAAAAGCAATAACAAAAAAATAATTCAGGAATTCAATGTGTCAGCCAAAACAGTGTCCACTTGTCTATGGACTTTTAAAATGGTATTATCTCTGGTCCAATCCATAAGATGGGTAAAAATAAAAAAAATTGCATTACAGAGGCTTCTTTACTATTGGGAGGAGGAACAGTCTGAAAAGTCTTAAAATTCACCTCCAGACTCTTTGAGGTTCCTTCCCCTTCTGAGTAGCATCATTTATCTAGATTCCTTTGGTCATGCCTCTGGGGTTCCCCATGTTGAGGGGGAACTGCCTAAGTCCATGGATTCATTCTTGAGAAAGATTAAGTTTAGCGATGATGTGAAGTATGGTTTGGTGGGTATGGGGAATGGTGCTGGAAGAACTAATGAAAAAAGCAAATGTAATATTGCTATCTGGTAATAATGAAAGTCTGTATGAGGGTGATCTTAAGTGTGACTCAATCAACTAACAAGCATTTATTAAATACTATGTTCCAGACACTGTACTAGGCACTAGTGCCATAAAGATAGAACTGACACATTCCTTGTATTTGAGGAACTTATGTTGTAGCTAGAGATGACAAATACACACATAGGTGTAGGGTGATGTGGACAGAAAGCAGTCAGTCAATAAGGATTTAAGTGCCTCCAGTGTGTCAGGCACTGAGCTAAGTGTTGGCAATGCAATAGAGACATAAACCTTTCCTGCTCTGAAAGGAGCTCAGAATAATATAATGGAGGAGAAAACAAGCAAATATATACAAACAAGCTGTATGCAGAACGATTTGTGGATGTAAGCAATAGAATTTGTGATTGTAGAAACAATAATATTTAATAACAGCAAGTGTGGAGTGAATGAGAATGAGGCATCAAGGATGACATTCAAGTTATGAACTGATTAGATGTGAGATGCTATAGCACATCCAATTTAAGAAGTCTAAAAAACAGTTGATGATTCAGGTCTGAATCTCAAGAGGGAAATAAGGGCTGTATATTGTTATATTAAAAGGAGGTCACTAACTATATTTGATGTCTATTAAGTTGAATTACAGAGAGATGATAAGATGGCACTTCTCCTTTATAACAGTTGCCCAGGCAGGATCCTTCAGGTCAAAGTGGTTTATCCCTTCAGGACCCACCTGGGGTTAATTGATATTATTAAATTGGGCTCTTCAGCTGGGATAACATTGGTATTCTGACTGCGTTGGCTCCCTTCCCAAAATAAGCTTTTGAAACTGATTTAGGAAGGTACTTTAAACTTTATATATATTTGATAAGAAGGATAAGGGTAAAGGATTGAGGTATTAGGAGACCCTACTTAAATTGCTACTAATGAACTCTAACTGCTGGCAATGAAGAATCAAATGATAGCTTCCCTCTGGTCCAGCCTGGCCAGGGTTAACCAGAGTAGGTAAACTGCTGGGAAATCTTTAGCTTCTTCTTCTGTAGATCTTAAGCCTTAACAGTTGAGATATATCCACCCTTTCCACCCTCTTCTTCATCTCCTGCCCACTTCCTGGATCCCTCCCGGGCTCTGGGAAGCCTAGATAGCTAGATGATGAAACTCCTAATATCTAGGGGCAGTAGACACCGAGGTGATGGTCAAGTACAAGTTGATAACGATATGAGAAGCACAGGAAGAGCTTTGCAGAGTAGTGTTTGCAACTCTCTATCTTCAAGACCAGGATCCACTGAACTCTAGCCTCAGGACAGGTCAAAGACCC
Organism: Gracilinanus agilis; assembly: GCF_016433145.1. Taxonomy (NCBI): domain Eukaryota; kingdom Metazoa; phylum Chordata; class Mammalia; order Didelphimorphia; family Didelphidae; genus Gracilinanus; species Gracilinanus agilis. Next base: position 151,635,954 of record NC_058130.1, read on the forward strand.
CAGAACCTCCCTCAGGGTTCTCAACTGCCCCCTCCTGCCTGTCGCATGCCTCTCTGGGAACATTCTATTCAACTGACTTATCTGTCAATCAAAGGTGAACTTCAAGCTCCCAGAGATTCAATATAACAATATGCAGATCTGGGAATTATTTGTATAGAATTGATGACTGAGTCTATTGAAGCTGATGAAATAACCAAAGGATATGGTATAGAGGGAGAAAAGAAGAGGACTCGGGATTGAGCCTTTGTAGATACCCACAGTTGAAGCCATAACATGGATGAAGAGCTTACAAAATAGGCCATATTTCCTTTTCATGATTTTGTATATAAGTAATACTTTCATTTTGACGGATAATTTTATTGATATATTGTGTTTTTATATAATTTCATTTTCCAATATATTCCTTCTCCCAAAAAGAGAGCCATTTCTTTTAACAAAGAATTTAAAAAAAATAGTTCGGTGAAACAAAAATGTATCAGCCAAAGTCTGACAGTATATGCTGTGTTCCTCACTTATTTATGGAGTGTACCTTCAGTCCTATTTTGTTATTGCTTTTTTCATTTACATTGTAGTCACTGTGTATATTATTTTCCTGGTTCTACTTGTTTCACTTTATATTACTTCACATTGTATAACAATTTTCATATGACAAGTTTGATTTCTTCACAAACTGGCTTTTTACAAAGCCTCTTTGAGAGAGGTAGCAACCATTTTGCAGTTGGCAAACTGTAGAGAAATTTTTCAGTAAAATTTAAGAGCTATGGATTCACTAATTCTTTGATTTTCTTAAACATTTAGTGTTCTAAATTTTGAAATATTTAATTTAGTATATAATTCCTTGCATTCTTTTGGCCTTAAAGAAATTTCTGATTATCACAACCTTTTTTTTTTTTTTTTTTTTAAGACTAAGAGAGCATTGTAATTGCTGCCAATGATAGGGCAACCAGAGGGTTTGGCAGCTTGTGGGTGGGAGTTTCAAGGTTTGAGGATTTGGCAGGAGTTAGATTGGACTGTTGGTGTAGGAGGAGAGGGCTGAGTATTGATGATGGTCTTTGTCTTCCCTAAATCATAATTGCATCAAATGAGTTAGTTCAATTTATGGCTGAATCTACGCAAGTGTGATGAGAAAAGGACAAAACTGGTTTTATTGAGTAAGAAACATTTATGGCAATTAAGGCCACAAGCTGGAACTGATGCTACTTTAAGCATTTGGATAATCTTCTTGTAGGAGAAAAAGAGTCTGTTCTTGATATTACAAAGCAATAGATACTGATAATTTCTAAGTGTGGATGTAATGGCTTTTTCCCTTGCGTAGGGGCAGGAATTTTATTCCTGTCAAAGACATTCTAATTAGATGAAAATAGGCATAAAAATAAGGAGCATATTTGAATTGAATAAAAAGATAAGACAGCTGCACATGAAGAGGGTGAACTGGTTTGTGACTATAACATATAGTTAGCCAGGTTCTTCATGACTTATCTACATTACAGAACTGAGTGAATGGTTTCTGAGAATACCAGTCTCATTACTTCTGTAATATTTACCAATCAATAATCAATAGACATTTATAAGTGCCTAATACATGCTAGGAGCATGGTATATAAAGACAGCAGTGAAGCAATCCATGCCATCAAGAACCTTATAACTTAGCCAAGGGAGACAGAATATTTGTATAAATAAATACAAAATACATAAAAGGTCATTTCAGGGGGAAGGCACTATCTACTAGGGGGATCAGGAAAGGCTTCTTGTAAAAGAAGGTTGTTCCTCATTCTGAGTGTTGAAGAAAACTAGGGATTTTAAGTGGTGGAGAGGAAGGGTGCCTATCAGGGATTGGGGACAGTTAATACAAAAGCACCAGGTTAGGAAACGGAATGCCTTGTATGAAGAACAATAAGAACCAGTCTGGCCAGATCATAATGTCTATATGTAGCAAGGTAGGAAGTTTAGGTTGGAGCCAAATTTTGAGGGATTTTGAGTGCCAAACAGGACAGTTGATGTTTGTTCTTAGAGTCATAGGGATCCACTGGAGTATATTGAAGAATGATATGTTCAGATTTGTGATTTAGAAAACTCTTTGATAGATTTCTAGAGGATAGGTTGAGGTAGGGCAGGACTAATTTGGTTTATTTTTTTCAATAGTCCAGGTGATGAAGGCTTGAACTAAGGTGGTAGCTGTGTGACTAGTGGTATGAAATAAAAGGGCAATATATTGATAATGTTAGGAAATAAAGGGGAATATAGGAAGTTAAGGAATGAATTGGGGATATAGGAAGGGCTAATCAAGCAGGCTAATCACAGAGGCTAGGTACTTGAGGGTACTGGGAGGAATAAGCTGGGTCTTTCAGGCAGGGAGACTATCTCTATGATATAAGAAGAATTGGGTCAGCCAGAAGTGATATGGGTCTGGCTTAAGGGTTTCTTCAGGCACCTGTTGCTATTCTAAAGCTCCCTTGAGGGGAGGAGTAAAGAGGCCCCTCCCTACTGATGAAAACAGAAACCTGCAGGAAGTGGTAGCTGGGCATCCATGCCCAAGATGGATGCCTGGGTTTTTTGATTGTCAGGTGGATCCATTGGATGTCGGAATGTTCCCAGAGGGGTGTGAGAACACAGGAGAGGGCAGTTGGCCCAGGGGGGTATAAAACACCCTGTCAGCCCTGGCAGGGGGTCCTTTCTTTCTCTGAAACCTGAGATCTGTGGATCCTGGTCTTTTGTGGGATTGAGACTTGCAGACTCAGCCTTGCAAGATCCTCCTGTTTGTTCCTGCTAACATCATCAACCTGTACTCAGACCATCATCTCTGATTCTACTGCCCCTAGATATTAGGAAATCAATCACCTTAGTTATCTAGGTTTCCCAGGGCCCAGGAGGGATCCTGGAAGTGGGCAGGAGAATAAGAAGAGGGTGGAAAGGGGTGGATATCTCAAAGACTGGTTAGGCATATCATCTAGTAAAGCAGAAGCTGAAACATCAAGCAGCAGTTTGCCTATTCTGGTATGGCTGTGGCCAGGCTGGACCAGAGAGGGACTAACCATCCTGATTCATTACTTGCCTACAGTTTAAGGATTCATCATTACCAAATTTAATTAGGGTTTCCCAATACCTCTATCCAATCCCATTATCCCTCTTTGTTTAAATACAATCAAAATTTTAAAAGTACCTTCCTGAAGTGGTTATTCATAGCTTCTTTGGGAAGGGAGATATGAAGTCAGATACCAAAGGTTACCAAGCTAAAGAGCCCATTATATAATATCAATCAACCCCAGGTGGGACCTGAAGGGATATCATCCATTGACCTAAAGGATCCTGCCTGGGCACTGTTATAAAGGAGGGAGGTGTCATCTCATCCTCTCTCTATCCATCATCTACATACATCTAAGAGTATTATTATAACAGTTTGCCCTCAAGTAATAAAGAAAGTTACTCCTTTCCTTCTTCAGCCTTTGCCCTACTAGTGGGTACAATGATTCTCCAGAAACTCTTTGTATAAAAATCAGAGGGATTTATTATTGCCAGGGTAAGCTGAGGTAAAAGGGGATTAGGGTTTGGTAACTGCTGCTAGGGAGAAGCTGGTACTGGGGGAGGGGCCACTAAAGAGGGGGTCAGACCAAAGGAGGCTGGCTCCCTTTGTCAGGGATAATTTCCCTGTCCTGAGGTAATAAGGTTTATCAGATCACTAGATAAAGGGATGGCTTGATTAAATTGTCCCTACTTGCCTACAGAAGCTAATTCCCTTGATCTCCCCCCACCAAAATACCCTTCCTCCCAGGGTCCAATGGGAAAATCCAGGAAAATAGCAGGATGTCAAGGGAGAGGAGAGGTCAAGGGAGAGGTCCAGGGAAAATCAGGCAAAGCCCCAAAGCCCCAAGAAGCAAAAGGTCCTTCAGTTGGTACTCCAGGGATATTTATAGACCAGCTCTAACGGCTTTCCTGTGAGCCCTGCACCCTGACTGGTTCAAAATTCTATTCCTTTCCAACTGTCAGGGCTGCTACAGTCAGTCTGCAAAAGCAAGAGCTTTTGCTGCAACCCTGCATTACACTAGAGAGGGGAGAGATGTTGTGGAGGTAGAAATGACAATATCTGGAAACGGATTGGATATGTGGAATGAACAAGAGTGAGAAGTCAGGGGTGACACTGAGATTGTAGACCTGAGTGATTAGAAGGATGAGAGCACTTTTTAACAGAAATGAGGCTTATTGAGGAGTGAACTATGGCTTATTTTTGTGTTTATAAATCTCTACAGTCTTTGATTTTGATTCATAGTGAGTATTGGACAATTCTGTAACAACAGAATAGTATGAAAAGAAAAATGAAGCTAAGGTGTCTTAGAAAACTAGAGAATTCAGTATTGATTGCTTTTCATTTTCATTTGTATTAGAAAACTACTTGATAAGGTTTTAGAACTTGATAAGGTCTCTCTTCTCAGGAGACCTTCAGAGGGTTAAGTGATGGCACTATTTTCTTTTTTTGTTAGTGCCTGTGTAAGCTATATTTACATAATAATTTGTTTCTTTTCTTTATTCCTTGAAGAAGGTTCAGTTTTTCCTTAGTTGCTTATTATGAGTTCCAATTTATTTGATTCTAGCTAGAACTTCAAACATAGAAGAATACTGTTTCATATGACACATGAAAGTGAAAAAGTAGAACCAGGAGTGTACAATATCACGAAAGTAAAATAGGGTCTGTGTTTAACTCCTCTTGTTATCTTTTCATATAGTTGGCATTAAGTAAATATTGGTTTTACATATATTTAAATCTAACATGGATAAAATTATGTCTCTTAAAACAGAGTTGGACTAGATGAGGGATTTTCAACCTTTTTAGTATGTCATAGGACCTTTTTTGATAATCTGAAAGTCCAATAGTATTGTGGTTTGTTGTTTATATTCATAACTGAAGGAATTGCTTAAATTTCATTTAGAAGTAAGTGAAAATAAAGATATGAGTTTTTCCCATCCAAGTCTACAGATGTCTTGAAATCCATGAACCCCTTGGTCTGTGGAATCCAGTTTAAGAACCTCTAGATTATTTATTTCAGAGGTCTCTTCTAACCCTGAAACTTTGATTTTATGAAAAGAAAACAACTCCATCTTACAAAAGCCTAATGTAACATAGTGTCACTCAACAGGATTTGGGTAGTAATAGAGTGGAGTAGTCTGGAGTGCTTGGGAGGCCACTAAGGGTATTTTAGTTGGAGAGATGGGGACTAGACAGGTAAAAATTTGAAGTGCAAGAATAGGTAGCTATATAGTTGCATGCAAGCAAAAAACTCAGGTCTAAGAGAGAACAGACATCATTGATCTATCTAGAGTAGGAGACTGTATTAGAATTTATGAAAGAGCATTGACTAATAGTTGTTGAATAACTAATATACTTTTTAATAGCTTAGAAAACTTCTTGTCCTGTGCTAACTAACAAAAGACTTAGAGTTTGATCAGACCAGGTGGCTTCTTGTTGGCAAGTATATATCTCATTTTGCTGGAGTAGGGAAGTAAGGGGATATGTGGTAAGACAATTGCTGACAATTCCCTGTTTAAGAGAAGTTTTCCTTATTCTATATTTCCATTGATCAATGTTTATCACAATTTGGTTATTGTTTCAATTGTATTTGAACAAAAGGATAAGCTGAGACAGATCTCCAAGTAAGATAACATTTATTAGCAGAGGTATGCTACCTGTCAATAAATAGATCAGTGGCTTGCCTCTCTTCATGGAAGACATCCTAAGCAACAGGATAGTTTCCCATATATATGTTTGGAGGATTATAAAACAAAGAGCAGAACAGGGTAGATGACATCATGGGATCGAGTACAAAATGATTGGTTACAGAGACACAGACAATTACATGATTGGCGGGAAGTTTGGTAATGGGGGCAGCAGTGATCCCCATTACTGTCTCATGAGACTAAGAAGGCTCATTGTTAGAGACCCAGTGCAAGATAGCAGCCCATACTTTCGGACCACAAACCAGAAGGATAACTTGGAGACAAAGATATTTGTACCCAAATTTCTTGTCTCACACATTCCCCAAGGTTAGCAAAATTCCTTGAGGCAAGATCAGTTTTAGCAGGAAAGCTTGATCTAAACTTAACCCAATACAGACTAGCTGAATTTTGAACTAATTTCAGAGCCAAAGAACCCTGACAAGTTTGCAGTTACAGGACAAAATCAATTACTTGTAAATAGAATTTATAATAAAATGATACAAGATCAATTTTGATATTCTTTATAAATATATATGATATTTATATAGTGTGTTAAGGCTGGCAAAATGTTTCCCCCCATCATCTCATTTGATACAGCATCTCTATGAAACAGATAATAGAAATATTTTCTCAAAATCACAGAATTCGAGAGTTGGAAGGGACTTTAATTGCCTTGTAAGTCCAAATAATACACAAAATGAATTATCATTATAACATATCCAACAATTGGTTGTCCATATTCTGCTTGAAGACCTCTCTAGAGAGAACACCCACCACTTCTTGAGGCAATTCATTCCACTTTTAGATAATTCTAATTGTTAAGAAGTTTTTTCCCCCTCTGACATCACACCTAAATTGGCCACTTAGTAATTTCTACTCATTGTTATCAGTTCTAACTTGTGGAATCAAATGAAGCACATTGAATTCCTTATCTGCATAATAGTCCTTTAGATGTTGAGGATGGCTATCATGTTCCCATGGGTCTTCTGGCCTCCAGCTAAACATGCTTACTTCCTTCAGGCGGATATGTCGTGATCTCAAGGCCCTTCACCATAATGGTTTTCTTCCTCTGGACAATCTTAAGTTTATAAACCTCCATCTTAAATTTTGGGAACCAATATTGAACTCAGTATTCCAAATGAGGTCTGAAGAGGGGATAGTGGGAATATTAGCTCTTTATTTTTGGAAGTTGTACCTCTCTTAACGTAGCCCAAGATTGCTTTAGTTTTCTTTGGTTCCCATATCACATTACTGAATATTGAAATTGTAGTTCAATAAATGCTTCAAATCTTTTTCAGAATCACAGTTTCTCTAATCATGCCTCCTCCATCTTATAATTGTGGAGTTGATGTGTGTGTGAGCAGTAGGAGTAATATCTACTTGCATCCACTGCCTTATAGACCAGGCTAGTTTTTTTTTCCTTAAAATGTATTGAAATCCAGATACTTATTTGACTAGTGTTATATTGAAACTCTGGGAGCTGGGAGTCCACACTGTTGATTGACAGGTGGAGACCGTTGGATCTTAGAATGTTCCCAGAAGCCATGAGGACAGGGGAGAAAGCGGTTGGCCAGGGGGGTATAAATACCCTGGCAGCCCTGGCTTTTGGTTCCTTTCACTTCCCTTGGACCTGAGATCTGTGGATCCTGGTCTTTTGGGATTGGTGACTTGCTTGGCTCAACCTTGCAAGAACCTCCTGTCTTGTACCTGATTAGCATTGCCAACCTGTACCCAGACCATCGATCTTCTTTTCTACTATCCCTAGATATTTAGGAATTCAAATCATCTGTAGTTATCTAGGTTTCCCAGGGCCTGGGAGGGATCCGGGAAGTGGGCAGGAGAAGAAGAAGAGGGTTGAAAAGGGGTGGATCCTGAAGGCTGTATAGGCATAACATCTAGCAGGAAGAAGAAGCTGAAAGACATCAAACAGCAGCTTGCTTTCTCTGGTTTGGCTGTGGCCAAGCTGAGCCAGAGGAGCTAACTAACTAGAATCAATTACCTTCCTATAGCTCTTAGGGTTTATTATTATCAAATTAGTTAGGGTTTCCCAGTTCCTCTATCCATTTCCCAATACTCCACTTTGCTAAAATATAGATAAACTATTCAAGTACCTTCCTGGAGTGGTTGTTTCATAACCTCTCTGGGAAGGGAGTCACGCAGTCAGATAAACCGTTACCAAGGCTAATAGAGCCCAATATCTATCATCAGTCAACCCCAGGTGGGACCCGAAGGGATACCATCCATTGACCTGAAGGATCCTGCCTGGGCACTGTTATAAAGGAGGGAGGTGTTACGTCATCTAGCTAGGTGGCAAGCCCCAGTTGATCTTGCTCTAGCCACATATCTGAGCTCCCACTGCTGTCATCCAATTACCAGTGGTAGTATTCAGTTTACTCTCTCTCTCTCCATCAGCCCATTTATTATATAACACTAGGGAAATTTAAAGGGCTACTCCATTGAAATAGGTTCCTGGTTCCTTGAACACAAAAGAGCTAGATCATGAGGAATCCAGGACCTCCTTGGGCTTCACTAGTAAACTACTATGTGTAAAACAGAAGCAGGAAAGATATGCTCACATGAATCAATGCTATATCCTTGATGATCTGAATATCATTTTCCTGTGGATAAGTAAAGCTTTTTTTTTGTTAACTGTTACACAAATGTCTCATTTCATTCCAATAAAAACTGAGGGACAGGCCTTCCTGGTCTGACTTAACCTATTACAGAACCCAAGTATAAGATTTTATATTTATCCCTTTTGAATTTTATCTTATGGCTTCAGTCTGTCAAGTTTCTTTCGGAACTTAACTTTGTCATTTAGTATGTCATCTATTCCTTCTAGCCTTGTTCCATCTACAGATTTGATAAATATGATTATTTTGCCTGTATCCAAATCATTCATGAAATGTTAAAAGGGGCCAAGCACAGATCCCTGGGGTAGTTCACTGGAGATGACCTGTATTGGAAACATTGAACAATTAATAATCGATTCTTTGAGGTAAGCAATGCAACCAGTTTTGAATCTATCTTATTGTCACCAAATCCATATCTTTGCATCATTGTCCCAAACTCCTCCATCCCAATTTAATGTACTAAGAAGATGCTAAGAGGCAGCTCAGTAGATAAAGGGCTGGTCCTGAAGTCAGGAATACCTGAGTTCACATATAGCCTTTGATATTACCTGTGTGATCCTGGGCAAATCATTTAATCTCTGCCTTATTCCAGTGAAGAAGGAAATAAATGGCAAACCACTTCAGTATATTTATCAAGAAAACCCCATAGAGGCTCATGAAGAGTTGAATGTGACTGAAATGATGCAGTTGAATAACAAAAACAACTACTGTAAGAAGATGCTCTCTATATCCTGATACCTTTGTCAAACGAGATTGCCTCTTTTATTGAGTTACATTATCAATCAATCAAAGATAGAAACCCGATGAAAATAAATCCTTAGTCAATTATATAGCCCTAATCTTTCTTTTGACCTCCAGTTTTGCCTCTCCATCTGCCTATTGGATTTCTAGAACTGAAAGCCCTATAGACATTTTAAACTCCATGTATCCAACACTGGATTTATTATCTTACTCCCAGACCACCCCTTCTTCCTAAATCACCTCTCACTGTTGATAGTACCTTTCAGTCAGGTTTACAACCTAGTTATCATCCTTGACTCCTTCTATTTCTCAACTGTATGTCCAATCTGCTGACAAAGCTTATTGATTTGACCTTTTTCTTATCTTTCACATATGACCCCTTCTTCCCTTTGACACTGTCAAATACTCTGGTGCAAGTCCTCATCATCTCATGCCTAGACTATTACAATAATCTTTTGGTTGGTCTCTCCCCAATCTAGTTCATTGCTCACTCAGTTGTCAAAGTAATCTTCCTAATGCACAGATCTGACATTGTTACTTCCCTTCCCCTTCTTAACCTATTCCAGCAGTTTCCTGTCATTTCCAGGATCAAATTATCGAAGCCTCCACTTTGGGTTCAAAGTGGTTTGTAACCTGTCCCCCATGTCTCCAACATTTTCCAGTGGCTTCTTACACCTTATCCCTCATCCTTCCCAGATGCTCTGTGATTCAGCCACTTTAGTCTCCTTGCTATTGTTTGTAATAAATGTTTATTGATTGACTAAATGAAGTACTTCAAACAATTGGGTGAAATCAGATGTATTGGGACTGGTTGAAAGAATTAGACATATCTTGGCCTATCAGAGGAAGAATCTGAAGCAATCAGACTTCAGGAACACTTTTGAGGCGGGATACTTCTTGCATGGCTTCATTAGAGAACATACATGTAGAGAGGACAGTGGTAGTAGAGACATGAGGCCAGAGGATGGGAACAATTCCTCTTTTTCCCTTTTGACCAGAGCACAATCTTATGAACTTTGAAAGATCTAAAAATGTGGACTTTCTATTAGAACTGAGAGCAGTATTCCAAGAGTGGCAGTGATCTGAGGGTAAATGAAACAATTAGACACACTGAGGAAGGCAGCTTCAGCAATTGTGACTTCTTTAGGTTGGAGAGAAGTATAGCTTCTACCTCTAAAAAGACACTCACTTTCAGAGCCTAGCAATCAATCAGTAAACATTTATTAGGAGCTTACTGTGTACCAGGCACTATACTAAGTTCTAGAGATACAAAAAGCCAAAAGATAGTCTCTACCCTCAAGGAATTTACAATCTAATGAGGGAGACAACATGCCAATAAATATAAACAAAGTAAGCTATATACAGGATGGATCTACCAATCAGTGAACAAATTTAAGTGTCTACTCTGTACCAGGCTGTGCACTAAGCTCTGGGGATATAAAAAGAGGCAAAAAAGTCTTTGCCCCTAAGAAGTTTACAATCTCATGGGGGAGACAACATGCAAACAAAGATATATGTCTATGCATATTACATATATATGATGAATAGGAAGTAATTAACAGAGGGAAGGCACTGGAATTAAGAGGGAATAGAGAAGGCATCTTGTACGAGGTGAGATTTTAAAAGGAAGTTAGGGAGGTCAGCAGTCAGAGCTGAGGAGGGAGAACATTCTAGGCATGGGGGACAGGCAGAGAGAATGCCCAGAGCTGAGAGTGTCTTATCTGTGGAATAGGCAGGAGGCCAGTATCATAGTACTGAAGAGTAAGGAAAAAGAAGACTGAAAAGGTAGGAGGGAGCTAGATTAGAAAAAGCTTGAATGTTGAATAGAATATTTTATACCTGATTTTGGAAACAATAGGAAGCCACTGGAGTTTATTGAGTAGAGGAGTGATGTGAGTAAACCTGTGCTTTAGGAAAATCACTTTCGTGGCTGAACAGAGGATGGATTGGAGTGGGGAAACACTTGAGGTAGGCAGCTGTACCAGGAGGCTATTGCAGTTCTCCAGACATGGGGACAAAAGGGTCTGCACTGGAATGGGGAGTTCACTTCAGGGGGATCTTCATGAAGACTCCACAAAGAAAGTAAAGGACTTTTAATAACTAAAAGTTGTGAGTTGCCCCTTTGACACATGTATTCTTTCCATTTATATCTTGCCATTTTATTTCAAGTTTATGCTCATTCTCCCCATATAGACCCTGTGGGCCTATATGTGGGAGAGTATGGTATAGAGTAGACCCTTAAGGGACATTTTTGAAAGTTATTCTTGTTATGCTTGCTGCTAAATGCCTCTTTTAAAAAGACAATTAGCTTTGATTGTTCAATCGATAATCAACAGGGAAAATATTGAATAAGGATTTGTAAAAAATATATTGTACTAGGGGAAAAAACAACCCTTCAAGGTTACCCATAGAAACCTGAGGGAGAAGTAGTTCAATGTGCCTGTGTAATGGTAATGAGATAATGAAGAAGAAGCCCCAAAAGAGTGCTACATTATGTGGGCAACTTCTAGTATACTTTTTGGTTCCTTTGCATTTGTGAGGAACTATTAGAAAGATTATCTCCAAGACTCTTTATTACTGGACACCCTAAAGTTCAGGCTGAAATTAAATGATGCCACTAAGGATATGTATTAGGACTGGTTGAAAGAACTACATATGCCTTTGAGACAATGTATATCATAAAAGGGATTTGAGCAGAAGACTAGTTAAAATTCAGGAGTTTCTTTAAGAGGTAAATCTCTTGGAGGCAGCTGGGTAGCTCAGTGGATTGAGAGCCAGGCCTAGAGACAGGAGGTCCTAGGTCAAATCTGTCCTCAAACACTTCCCAGCTGTGTGACCGTGGGCAAGTCACTTGACCCCCATTGCCTAGCCCTTACCATTCTTCTGCCTTGGAACCAATACCTAGTATTGATTCTAAGACGGAAGGTAAGGTTTAAAAAAAAAAACTCTAAGGGTACTGACCCTAGTAGTTCATCAGAAAACTGCATTAAAGGAGAATTTGATGAGATTTCACTTTATTCTCACTCTAAGAGATAACTCTAAGAGATAGGCTCTTTTATTACCTCCATTTTACAGATGAGGAAACTGAGGCAGAGGTTAAGTGACTTGTCTAGGGTCACCCAGAGTCTGAAGACAGATTTGAACTCAGATTCCAAGTCTAGTGTCCAATCTACTGTACCACCTAGCTGCCTTTGATTGGAGAATGGCTAACCATATTGTGGTTTATGAATCTAATGGAATATTACCCTTCTGTAAGAAATGATAAATATGATGAATACAGAGAAGCAAGGAAAGATTTATATGATTTGATGCAGAATAAAGTAAGAAGAACCAAGAAAACTATATATAACTCTGGAAGGTAAATGGAAAGAACAATCACAAAACAATCAAAATGTGATCTTGTGAAATGATGGAAAACAAGTATATCCTCCCCCAAAATGAGATATGAAAAGACACCTTCTCCATCCCACTTCTTTGCAGAGGTAGGATGCTCAAGGTTGTGGAATATTGCATATATTAGCAAACTTTTTGGATGCATTGATTGGTTTGGTGATTTTTTCTTCCCTTTTTATTTCTTTAAAAAACATGTATTATGTGGAGCGCTTTAGTGTGTGTTGGATGGATACTGAATAAACTGGTGATGTAAAAACAAAAGATATCAATAAAACATATTTTAAAAAATCAGGAGCTATAAATTATCCCTTTGCCACATGTGCTCTCTCTCATCCTGAATCTGCTTTTCTTTGAGCTCTACTTAGCAGGCAGTATGTTCCAAACTTTTGGGGAGGTTTGGCTTTTTACTTCTATTATTATTATACCAGTTTTAGTAAATATTTCTTTCTAAAAGCTAATAAGTACTGGCTGGATAATTGATAATCAGTGAGGAATATGTCAGCTAGGAGCTTGTGAATAGTACTATAAAATTCTCATTACCCCTTAAATTTGCCAATGGAGCCCTATAGGGATCCTCTGAGGACCCAGTAGGAGTGAGGATTGGGAGAGGGGACCAGTCAGGATGCCAAAAATTGTATGTGATACTATATCAAATGCTTTGCTAAAATGTAGGCAAAGTACATTCTTAGAATTCCTCTCATTTACTAGTATAGTATTCCTATCAAAAAAGGAAATCAGGTTAATTTGGCATAATCTGTTTTTTTTTTCCTTAGCAAAAATTTTGAATTTAATAAACATGATGAAAAGTAATGTTTCTTAAAATTTAGATTAGAAAAATAGAATTACATATAAAACAAATTTCCATGATGTGCAAATTTTTGGGAAGTATATAATAACCTTAATGTTACTTTCAAAGATAGCCTATAGATCTGCATTTCCTGATACATTTTCTTATATTTTCTTCCATACATTTCTTTAAAACTTTTAATTACCTTTTTCTTTTTTCTTTTCCTCCCCCCAGTCACTTTTGGTAACACTAATTTCTCTCCCCAAATAAAGAAAAATACAAAATTTTAACATATATCAAGCAAAAAGACTCCCCCTTCATTGACCATGTCTTTAAAAAGGTATTCTACATTTTGATTCCAACAAGTCTCTAAAGTAAATGACTTTATATTTAATCCTTTCGAGTTAATGGCTGAATGTTGTTTAGAGCTCTGAAATCTTGCAAAATTATTTTCTTTCAAAGTTTTTATTTGTATAAATGATCTTTCTCATTCTGCACACTTCACAAATCTTCCCAGGTTACTATGAATCTGTTCAGTTTGATATTTCTAATAGTGGAATAACATTCCACTATATTCACATGCCCTATTTTTTTCACCATTCCACAGCTGAAGCACATCCTCTTACAGTTTTATGAATCAATAATGATAATTAAAAAAACATGAAAAACAAGTCTTCTCTAATTTTTCCCACAAATTGTTCTTCTCTTTCTTTGATCTCATTGGTGGTATAGGTTTAATAAGAGAATGAAGGGGAAAGGGTAGGCAGAATTTTGTTATACTTGGGCACAGTTTCAAACTGCTTTCTAGACTTCCTATTAAGCTTTGATTTTAAAATATCAGGAAATATTGACAGCTTTCTTTTTTCTGTTTTTATGTTCTGTATGTCTTGTATGGAAAAGAACAATACATTTGCTTGCATGTCCTTCAGCTATTGCATCATTACAATATTTAAGACACAAGAATAATATCTTTAATCTCTAGCTTTCTTTTTATCTTGATGAGTTTACATTTCTCTTTAAGGAGAAAAATACCTAAGATGAAGAAACTTTTTTTAAAGCCTTGCCTTCCATCTTAGAATCAATACTATGTATTGCAGAAGAGTAGTAAGGGCTAGGCATTGGGTGTTGAGTGACTTGCCCAGGGTCACACAGCTAAGAAGTGTCTGATACCAGATTTAAACCTAGGACTCCCATCTCTAGGCCTGGCTCTCCATCCACTGAGCCATTCAGGTGTCCCATATGAAGAATTTTTAATTTTTTTCTGGGAAGGCATATTTTTAAATTTTATCCACATATATCAAATGGTTAATGAAATATTTTGGCTAGAATCCAATAATTTGGAAGCTATACTTAATTTTAATTAGAAGGGTTGATAATGTGTTTAACACTGAGTACTGAGTAGAATCATAATGGACTTGAAATATTTCCTTTAAAAATTTCACATATTTGTTTGTATTGCTAGGAGATAGCTAGGTGGCTCAGTGGATGGAGAGCCAGGCCTAGAGATGGGAGGTCCTGGTGTAAATCTCACCTCCGACACTTCCTATCTTTGAGACCCTGGGTAAGTCAGTTAACTCCCACTGCTTAGTCCTTACCACTCTTCTCCCTTAGAACCAATATACAGTATTAATTCTAAGATGGAAGGTAAGGGTTTTAAAAATAAAAATGTCACATTTTTTTGTATTGCTGTCGACACTGTTGTGTTGGTGGCATGTTTGCCATGTTGACATCAAATATTCTAGCAACTTTATTTGGGCCAATTTTATATATTTTTATATATTAATAAGCTCAGAGTTTGGAAGTGAATGAAGATGTAAGATACACTGCCCCATTTAGAAAGAAAGGAGCAGTTTGATTATGAAAGGACAGAATAAAGTGGAGTTTTTGTGTGTACATAATGGAGATTTGATTGTCACTGTTATAAAGAGTTTCATGCCTACTAGGAATTGAAAAAGAATTTCACTTTACTAATATAATAATTAATATAGAAATTTCTTGACAAATATAGAAACAAACATATAAATATAGAAGATACAGAAATATAGAAAGTTTTTGACCAAAAATTACAACATCCATTCATATTAAAAACATTGGAAAAATTGGAATTGATGGAGCTTTTCTTAAAATGTTAAATAGTTTATCTAAGCCAAAAACAAGCATTATCTATAATGGTAATAAACTAGAAGTGTTTCCAATAAAAAGAGGGGTGAAAAAAGGAGGCACTCTATCATTCAATATTGTACCAGAGATTCTCGTTAAGGCAAAAAGACAAGACAAATTGGAAGAAAAAAATTAAAGCAAGGAAAGAACACAACTATCTCTCTTTGCAAAGTATATGATGGAATACTTCTAGAAAGTCAACTAAAAAATTAGATGAAACCATTAGCAATTTTAGCAAAGTTGCAGGATATAAAAGAAACCCACAAAAATCCTTAGTATATTTATGTATTTCTACAAAAAATGGAAAGAAATGAAGCTCCTTCACTTAA
>NC_058130.1:151654604-151687229 GCF_016433145.1 Gracilinanus agilis
AGATAAGAGTTTTATTTCCCAATGGATAGTATAGCTACTCTTCCCTCTCCGGGTTGATTACACTGAGAGTAAGGTTTGATTATTACCTCTTTATGCTCTCTTCCTCTCCTTCTTATAATAGTATTTGTCCCCTCTCCCTCCCATGCCCTCTTTGTGTGTAATAGAATATTCTATTTTCTTATTCACTCAAGTTTCTCTTTCCCTGCTATTCACCCCCTCTTTCCCATCCCCCATGCCATCTTAGATTATTTAGTGTTCCACCCTCACCCTGTTCGATTCCACGTACCTTCCACGCTGTGCCCTGTTGTGGGGGTTCCTCCGTTTGTCTGGACTTGTTTTTATGTCCCCTTGAGGAGTTTTGTGTGTTTCGGTCAGGATAGGTTAAGAGCTGCTTCTTACTCTGCCGCCATCTTAACCCGGAACCGGCATAATCTGTTCTTAAGTTGTTCTGGCTCTTTGTAATCATTGCTTTTTAGATGTTCACTAACCATCTCTTTAATGATCCATTCTAGAATTTCTCCAGTAATCAGTCAAGCTGACAGGCCTACATTTTATAGGCATTGCTTTTTTTGGTTTTTTGAAAATTGAGGAATTTGCCATTATTCAATCTTGTGGTACCTCTTCTGTTTTCCATATCACATCTTTCGGTTCTTTCAGGACTGGAGAATGTACTTCATCTGGGCTAAGTGACTTGAATTTATTAAGGGAATCTTCCTTTTCTTGGATATTAATGACCTGTTAGTCATTTTTATTCTTTTATTTATATTGCAAAGGTCATTCTCCTTAGCAAAGAAAACAAATAAAATAAAAATTTAGTGGCTTTGATTTCTCTCTTTTGTTAGATGTCATCTTACTATCCACTTCAAATAAACTTTCTATCCTTTCTTTTTTCTTCTAATAGAGTTAAAAACTCGTATTTGTTATCTTTCACTTTTCCCCTCAGCTCTACTAGCATTCACATTCTTCTTCTTTTTTAAAACTTAGAATTGATACTAAGTATGATACCAAGGCAGAAGAGTGGTAAGGGCTAGGCAATTTGGTTTAAATCACTTGCCCAGGGTCACACAGCTGGGAAGTGTCTGAGGCTGGATTTGAACCTAGGACCTCCCGTCTCTAGGCCTGACTCTCAATCCACTGAGCTACCCAGCTGCGCTCCCTCTTAGTATTCTTGACAATTTTTTTTTTACAAAATTGTACTATGCTCTTTTTAAAAAAATCCTCTGTTAATATGGTCTTGCCTCTACCTTATGAAAATTTAAGTTGATTAATTAGTTCTCTGTATGCCAACGTCAGTAACTTTAGAAAAATTCTACTTTTCCTTTGGTTTCTTTTGTATCTTCAGAATTTCATTCTTGAGTGCCTCCTATCCTTCCTGGGCTGACTTTCCTTGTGGCAGTTTAGTTCACAGGATCCTCCTCTCTATCTCTCTGAAAATCCTATCTTAGCAAAAATCTGCAGTTCATGTAAGACTTTGGATGTCTTCTGCTTTATCACAAATTCTAGGCAGAACTGGTCACTTATTGTAAGGATTCATATAAATTCCATCCTGGCAATTAGTTTATTCTTGTTAGTAAGAATCAAATTCATAACAGAATTTCCCTTTTCTTGGTTCTACTATCTTTTTTCCAACCTTTACCTTCCATCTTAGACTCAATACTGTGTATTGGTTCCAAGGCAGAACAGTCTTAAGGGTTAGGCAGTGGGGGTTGAGTGTCTTGTCCAGGCTTACATAGCTAGGAAGTTTCTGAGATCAGATTTGAATCCTGCTCTATCCACTATACCACCAGCTGCCCCTTTAGCAGTACTTTTAATGTTACTTCTGTCAGTCATTTATGTCGATATGTGTCACTGGAAGTAGGTAGTTGTCATCTGTTTTGATAAATTTTAGGTGATTCTCTGTGTCTTGGGTATGATCCTCAGAAAACAACAGACCTCTCTGTCATTACTGGGTCAACTGATAGTTGCTTCAGTTACTCTAAGGAGAGAATCAGCAACTGCTTCTTTTCTTCCTCTACTATGTCATTCTTTGGAGGACGAGCAGCTTCTTTTTCCTCAGAGCATCTAGTTCTTTCTGGAAGAATCTCAAATCTCTTTTTAAGCTACATTTTAGAGTTGTTTTTGCCTTTTCTCTTCTGTGTAGCATTTTTCTACTCCCCAACATTCTGAAAGGGTCACGAGTCTCCCCTCCTCCACCTCAGATCCCCTTTTCCCTATTAAATATGAACTTCTGTTCCTTTAAGAACACTTCATTCTCCATAACAACCTGGAATGTGGAGAGGAGTTCTTCATATCTCTTCACCTTCTCTTCCAGGTGGGAGATTAGCCCACACTTATATCACATATAATAGTCTGTAATAGCTGTGGTAGAAATACAAACTCAGAATACTTAATGCAAACTCCTGCAAATTTTCCCTACTCTCTGTAATAGTTACTGATCCCTGAAAGGTATAATGATTGAGATTTTCAGCCATTTCCCCCCTGCCCCCCCCCCCCAAAAGCAGACATGGAGGATAAGTGATTTTTCTGTCACAGAACTTAGAGATGGGATTCAAAACCAGGTTTTTACTGAGTCCAAATTCAAGTCACTTTATATCATCTTGCCTTTCAATTTTGCTCAGTTCCTAATAAGAAGCCCTTCTCCTGATGCACAATATCACCATATGCACAATTATCAGCACATTAAATCCATATCACTGTCACCCATCTTTGCTTCTTGGGTGGTAATATCAGACTCTTCTTTTATATTCACAGTTATTCTGCTTAGGAGATTTAGCATGGCTCTGGATAGGTTTGCCACTGAAGTAAAATTTTACTATTGACTCCAGAGATTAGAAGAGATTTTTTTTACTCATGGTCTAATGTGCTAGTTGGGATATACTCAGTGAGTTTCTATTTTTATTCTTTTCTAAAGCCTCCTTTTGTACAGTATAGTGGTCCCTGTCTAATATAAGCCCAGGATTTTCAGATCATGGTTTTATTATTAATAAAGCAATACTGTCATTTGTGAAAGGGTATGTGGTACTTCTACATAAAGTCTGACCAATATCAATAGTTGTTTATATTCCACCCCTTTGAAGAGTGCATCTCTCACCTTCTCAAACAGAAACACAAGCACATCATATTTAACCTCACTAGTAAGGAGAAGGGGCTACTTTAGTTTCATCACTGCCTTCTCTAGGGCTTTTGGGGTTGTTCCCATAGCAATTCAGTTTCCCTCACAAATAAAGTTCCTTCAGTACCAGCCTTGCCAACTAAATAGATAAAGTGTGATGCAAGTTTAATCTCCTTAGTTAAAGTTATTTTTACGTGAAGGCTAATAAATACAATATTATAACCAACTGTTCACATCTCAAATTAATTTTTCCCTTCTGTATCCTTTGTCTTCACTGGTCAACGGTGAGGAAAACACAAACTTTGGCCCTCTAGCCTTGCATTTTAATTCTCAAGACTTTATAATTCATAATTGGCAATATTTTCCCAATAATTTTCCTTATTATTACATACACAAACTGAGGGATTTTTAATGTGAGTTTGAATGTATTACAAATGAAGAAACAATCAACAAATTTTAACAATTACACCATGGTAGAGGGCAGAATCAGAATACTTTCATACATTTACATATGTGAAAGTATATGCATATAATAATTATATATGTTTGCATATAATAATTATATATGTTTACATATACAAGAAAGTATATATACATAATCATTATAGGTTTATATATGAGAAAGTATATACATATAATTATATATGAGAATGTATATACATATAATAATTATATGTGTTTATATATACAAGAAAGTATATACACATAATATTTACATATGTTTATACATGAGAAAGTATATACACATAATTATATATTCATACATAAGAGAGTATATACACATAATAATTATATAGGTCCATACATAGGAAAGTATAAACACATAATATTTATGTATGTTTATACACAAGAACATATATACATATAATTATATGTGTTTACATATATGTATTTACATACATAACCCTTTATATTTATATTATATAGTTCTTCTCTATAGTGTGAGGCCATTCCCAGAATGCTAGTCTCTAACATACTTTGAGGTGGTAACAACAAGTTTCAGCATTATTGAAGTGGTATCCTATCACATCCTAGAGACAGTGAGACCTACTAGAACATTATATTTGATCCATGAGATGTGAATTCAAGCCCCCATCTGATACTAACTACCTATATGAACTTGGGCAAATAATCTCTTTGAGCCTTTGTTCCTTCTTACTTGTTCAGTGCAGAAATTGGACAGATGAGCTCCTAGGTGACTTCTTGTTCTAAATTCTGTGTTGCCCTAACTGTTTGACCCTGGATAATTCACTTACCCCCATTGCCTAGCCTTACCACTCTTCTGCATAGGAGCCAATACATAGTATTGATTCCAAGGTGGAAGGTAAGGGTTTAAATAAGAATAAGTAAATTCTTTGATGCTACCTGACTCTGGGGCTATGATAACAAGTCCTGGTGTTCTCTCACCAGGATTTAAGCTTACAAATGTCTTAGAGGGCTTTGGCTTTGATGGAAACTATGAAATCCTGATGTTAATTATTGGCTATCTCAGAGGCTACCACTGGATATCAAAAGGAAATCTTGACTTCCATTTGAATCATGGGAGTTTGATGGAAAGGTAATCATGGCTACTCTTCAGAAGACCATATACTTTCATTTTGATTTCGATTTAAAAGGATATTTATTCAGTCCTTTCTATTTGAGATATACTGAGATGAATAAAACATAGTCCCTGCTTAATTTTTGTAACATGTACTTTTCTAGTTCTAATTTGTTGGCTATTTTATTTCATTCTCCTTCTTGGTTACTCTCCTCTTACTTCCTAAATATTGTATTCCTCAATGCTTCATTAGAAATCTAGAATGTTAGAACATAATAAAAATGGTGACAGTACCTGAAGATTCTGAAGTTAGAGTCTCTTAGAAAATTGATATCTTCAGATTCGAATTCAGAAGCACCTAAATTTTCTGTTGGAGTTCCAGAATTAGGGGGAGAGACTTTATAGATCATCTAGTCTAGGATTTCTCAACCTGGGTTTCTGAGCTTGTTTAAATTTTTTAAATAATTGTATTTTAATATTGCTTTCTTTTATATTCCTATGTATTTTTTCTTATTTTAAAATATCATTCTGAGACGGAATTCATAGACTTTATCAAAGGACCCTCTGCCAAAGGGGTCCATGACACAAAAAGATTAAGAACTCTAATCTAAGGAATCCCTTCCTCATTTTGCAGCTGAGAAAACTAAGAACATCAAAATAAAATGACATTATATTCATTTTTTTAAAGATTTCAGGGCATTTTTTCTGGGATATGGAAACTTGGTTTAATTAGAATCAACAGCAACTTTAGGATTTTTAAAGAGTTCAGAATAAGCATTTTCAGTGCCTTGCTTTAAATGTACACTACATTAACATCAGTGACTTGTACATAAGCTATTATATCAGTATTAATTTTTTCATAAACTAACAATTTTATACATGTATGTATGTAATGTGATCACATAATTTTTGTGTAAAATAAAATGTATCTGTTATGTCCATATTAAGCTTTTAAAAGTTAATATAAAATTTATTTTTTTAAACAATTTTGAAAAAGTATATAATAGAAGAACAAGAAACCCTCTATATACTATATATGGTATTTATTCCCTATGCCAATTTCTGATATAGTTGATTGATATGTCAGTATTGAATTTTTTAAAGTAAAAATTCCCCTACTCACCCAATTTTTTTTGCATAACTCATGAAACATGACAGAGGGCCAGAAGCTTAGTCTCCCAAACTCTTAAGCTCCTATTTTTTGCTGTGACATTGCCTTTCTCCTTGTCTCTCTTCTTCTGTATTTTCTTCTTATGCTCAGGGGGGAAAGCTTATCAGTCCTATTTGGAAAAGAAAACTTAACTAGGTTTAATAATTTTGTGAAAGGAAGTGATTTTTTAGACCTGCAGAGATGCCCAAACCATTACTGCAGTTTTGGTAAACCCATAGGGACAATAACAGAAGGGCTCTGTGGAATAAAATAATTCAATGAACATTTATTAAGTGCTGTGCAAAGCACTGGAGTACAAAGATGTAAAATAACACAATCCCTGCTCTCAAGGAGCTTATAATATAATGGTAGGAGTGGGGACATGACATCAAGATGTATTAGAACTCAGTAGAGCACAAAGAAGAAATCCAGAAAAAAATACCTAGGAAAATTTGAGAAGGTGTAGGTCATTTTCTTCTAGGGTAGAGGCAGAGTAGGGGGGACAGTGAAGATCAGGGAGAGCAGTGTTTAAGAGGGGACATTTGAGTTCATCCTCTAGTTCAAGAAATACTTCAAAAGGAGATGAGAATGGAGTGTATTCCAAGTACATCTTAATAGCTTGCACAAATAATTGGTATCAGGAGAGGGAAAGTTGAGAATGGGAATGGTTAGAAGCCCAATTTGACTGGAATGCAGAGTACATGAAAGGGAATAATGAAAGGCTGGAAAACTAGTTTGGGATCAGGTTGTGGAAGTCCTTAAGGAATACTTATTTTTATATATAAGCAG
Organism: Gracilinanus agilis; assembly: GCF_016433145.1. Lineage (NCBI taxonomy): Eukaryota > Metazoa > Chordata > Mammalia > Didelphimorphia > Didelphidae > Gracilinanus > Gracilinanus agilis. Next base: position 151,661,196 of record NC_058130.1, read on the forward strand.
CTCAATTCAGTAACCATTTATTAATCAAGTACTATATTCTAGGCAAAAAGTGAAATATTCCTTGCTCTCAAGAATCTTGCTTTCTACTGCGTTGGGAGTGGGGAAGATATGACATGGACAGAGAAGTAAATGCAAAGTAATTTCTGGAGGAGCAGGGCCACTATCAAACAGGATGATCAGCTGAGACTTCCAGTAGGAGGCATCCCTATGACATTTCTAACTTGATGCGTCCCAAAGAGAACTTACTATCCTTATACCTAAACCTATTTCTCTCAAAAACTTATTTGTTTCTGTTGAGAGTGCTACTCTTCTAGTCAACTAGGTTTGCAGTATCTTATCTCTTTGTATTTCTTTACTCCCTGTATTGCTATAGATGCTAAGTCTCATTAGTTTGTCCTTCACATCTCTCACAACTTTTCTGCTCTCACTTGGCAACCAATCTGCTTTAGGCAGCCACTGCTTCTCAGCCATACTTCTGGAATATCTTCTTAATTGGGCTCCTTACTTTTGGTCTTAAACATCTCCAATCTATCCTTCACTCCACTGCCAAAATAATCTTCCCAAGTATGGATCTGACCATGGTACTACCTTGCTCAGGAATCTTCAGTGGCTCTCTTTTGGCTCTAGAATAGAATGTGAATTCTTGGGATTAATATTAAAATCCCATGAAATCTGGATCTGGCCTGTTTTCTGGACTTATTTTATACTGCTCCTCTTCATACACTATATTTTTTAATCCAAAATGGCTCATTTGCTTCTTTCTTTGTGTCTTTGCAAAATTGTTCATGTTTGAAATGTATTTTTCCTCTTAGAATCCTTAGTAAATTTCAACTTCTACAGGAAACTTTCCCTCTTCTTGGTTGTCAGTGTTCTTTCCCTCCTTAGATTATCTCGTATTTCTTTTTCATATACCTTTCACTATTTAAAACTACTAACCCTTCCACTATTTAAAATAACTAACATGTCTCCTTATATCTTTTCAGCTCTAGGCTAAACATCCCCAGTTCCCTCAGCCAATACTAATATGTATGGATTCAAGCTTTATTGGATTCAGCCCATCATTTTAGCTTTTTGAGTTCTTTCTGGATCCTTATTCTGTCATTCAATATGTTAGTGATTTCTCCCAACTTTGTGTCATCTAAAATTTTGATAAACATGCTATTTATGGCTTCATCAAAGTCATTTATAAAAGTGTTGATCAAAAAAAAAGTAAGCCCTATGAGACTCCACTGAAGAGTCCTTCCTGGTGAATATAAATATTTTACTCTTTGCAGTTTCGAATCCACCTAATTGTACCATCACTCAGTCCACATATCTCCATCTTGTTCATAAGGATACCATGTGAAATATATTTGTCACTCAGAGGTTAAGGAGGTCAGCTCTGGCAGGGAGAAATAGACAGGTATTTTTCAGACTAGTAAGGGATCCCATTCCTTGAGAATAAGAAGCAAAGAGTAGTGGAAAGTGCAATGTATTTGAACTTAGAAGTCTGTAATTTGAATGCTAGCTCTATTATTATTATTATTATTATTATTATTATTATTATTATTATTATTCCTGTTGACTCCTTAGGAGTATAGGGCCGCAACCATCTCACGCCATCGGACTCTGTTCTGGGCAACTTCCCCCAGCTGGGCCCATGTCATTCCGACTGTTTTTGTTTCATTTTCGGCAGATCTTTGCCAGGTCTGTTTTGGTCTTCCAAGCTCTACTGATGGCTAATTCAATGACTTTAGGCAAACTCCATTTCTATGGTGACTTCTGTCATATCCAAACTCTGGGAGTTGTGAGTCTCACCTTGATTGACAGGTGAAGATAGTTGGAGACATCGGAATGTTCCCAGATGCCATGAGGACAAGAGGAAAGGCAGTTGGCCAGAGGATATAAATACCCTGACAGCCATCTGACAAAGGCCTTGGCTTTGGACCCTTGGCCTGGAACCCTTGGCCTTGGACATTGATCTCTGATCTTGGAGCATTGACCCGTGGCTCTCTGACTGTGGGTCCTTTGATTCTCTCTGAATTCCCCCTAGATATTTAGACATCTGAACCCTCATTAGATATTTAGGTATCTGGGCCCAGGTGGGAACCGGGAAGAGGGAAGGAGAAGAAGCAGAGGGAGGTAAGGGAGGTATTTCCTGACGGCTGTAGGACTGACATAACAACTGGTAATAAGAAGCTGAGAGGGATCATCTGTATCAACCAAGTAGATTGCTTTCTCTGGTTTGGCCCTGGCCAAGCTGAGCCAGAGGAGGTGAAGAACAAGAGCTCCAGCATTACAGAAATAGCCTACAGTCCTGAGGGATTAGTGATCATAGCTATTAGTGACAGGGTCTCCTATCCCCAATCAGTTCCTGATTATTCCTTTCCCTTATTAACATCTATAGATAAACTTTATTAAGTACCTTCCTGAGTGATTATTACATCACAACCCTTGGGGAGGGAGCAACGCAGTCAGATGAAAACGTTATCCAAGGCTAATAGAGCCCAATATTAATAATCAATCCAACCCCAGGTGGGACCTGAAAGGGTTACCCATCCACCTGACCGTTAGGGATCCTGCCTGGGTACTGTTATTGAGAAGGGGCAGTTATTATAACATCCAGCTGAGTGACAGGGCTTAGATATCCCTGCACCAGCTATTAAGGGAATCCAAAGCACAGTTTCCCTGATTAACGTACCCTATAATAATATAATAGTAGAGAAAGATACCTTCTTTATAACACTTCCAGATCTTAGTTCTATGAACCAAGGATGAAGAATCCCGCTAGTTTATTGGTGAGTAGAAGAACAAGTGCCTACACAGAATGTATAGGAATGTATGCGATGTGGTATGAGGGGACTTTAGGCCAAATAATCTGTAAAAACAGAAGTAAAGATGTAGGTAAGATATCTCAGTATTAAACAGAAGGCAAGTCTTGGAGATTGGTCCTGAACCAAGAGTTAGAAGGCAAAGATTACATACTTGAAACAATAACATTTTAGAATTGGAAGAGACATTCCAGCCTGTCCATTTGTCCTATTAGGAAGGCTATGGTGAAAAAAGAGTAAATGATTTGATATGTCAGTTCATTTAAATGCAGAGCTGTGTCTGGTACTTGGGTTTCTTGACTCCTAGGCTAATATTCCCTCTACTGATACCTCATTTCTTCCCCAGGGCAAGAAAGAGAAGAATAGAGAACATCTGCCTCAGAATGTTCCCAGTGGCTTGTCAATGACTTTTAGGCACTTCAAATTCAGTACATTTAAAATAGAAAGCTTTCACTTCTCCATGAAATCTTCCCTTCCTCCAAATCTTTCTATATATTAGAACCACTGTCCTTCCAGGCATCCAGGTCTGCAACTTCAGAATCATCCTCACCTCTCCCTCTTCTATGAGCATCAAAGATAAATAGGAAAGCTTTTTGATAACTAAGGAATTGAAACTGAAACAGATTGGCAAGAATATTATTAATGATATGAAATAAAGACATAAAATATCTTAAATGAATTTTTGAATACTTGCACTATAATTTTTTAGATATTCTATATATTCATACATATATAGATAGCATGAGTACAAAACATATATGGAAACGTAATATAATCATATGTAAGTATATATTTAGTGTTTTATGTTATTATATAAATACCCAATCAAAATGAACTTGATTACATTCCTGGTTGTAAATGTGTTTTATTTTTGGCATACAATTTGCAAAAAGTGACTCAGAAAAGGAAGTAGAAATCATAATCTTAAACTTTGACCAGAAATTTTATTTCTGCTTAGGATTGTTGTAATTCTTACATAATGCACATACAAAGCCTTAAAATGTTTATTAGCTGTGTCTGATGCTAGTTTTTTTTTTTTTTGGTAAAACAACAACAGTAATAACTAACAACCCCATAACTTCCATGTCTCTCTAATTATATGTAAACTTGTTTAAGATCATCAAGTACGATGACTCATCCAGGCTCCAAGGTGCTAAGCTAAGAACTGAAATGCTTACTGGATTTTTGTTCTCTATTTAAGATGCTTATTTTTGCTTTGGTAATTTTTCTATTTTAAAATAGACTTTAAATCTCTCAACTACAGTCATTATATAAGAAATAATAAACTATTGCATACGTATGTCTATTTTTAAAAATGTGCCCTTCATGATATAAGTAGCACATTATTATACTCTGAGAAGTATTTTCCTTGATTAAGTATGGTTATCATCATTTCTATCATTTTCAGTTAGCATGTAGTGAGTGCTCACATGATGCTCTGAGCACACTACAGGTGCAGTAGAATTTATAAACAATACCTTATTGACAATCCCTGCCCTTAAAGAATTTACAATTTAGAGGAAAGATAGAATAGATGAGTCATCAATGACTTAATCTTTCTAGGGTGTGTCCCGAATTCATACATCTGTTGTTTCCATTTTCCCCCCCAAAGTCAGTGAAATCCTTCTATTCCTTCAAGATGTCAACTACTCTGTGAACCTTTGTAGACACCCGCTCCCCTTAAAAGTGACCATTTCTTCCTCAAATTTCTCATAGCACTGTGCTTGGGTCTCTCCTTTATACTTAATGCAACTCTCCCTTTTATTATAGTCATTTTTGTATTTTCTCTCTTTCCCATCCCCTGACCCCATTAGATTGTAAACTTCTTGGGTTTGTGTTGTATCTACCTTTGTAAAATTTTTACCTTCTACAATGCCCAGAACTTAGTATATGCTTAATAAATGTGTTTTGAATTGAATTGCCTTCTTATTAATTCTATCTCCATATTATTTCTCATATTCTTCCCCTTCTTCACTCACAATACAACCACTAAAATAAAATCACATCAGTTCTCATTTGGGAAATAATAACAAGAGTAATAATAATAACAACAATTACTGGCATTTATATGATGTTTTAAGCTTTGCAGAATGCTTCACGAATATTATGTCATTTAATTTTGATATTGGCTATTGCCATTCAGTTGGTTTCCCTTCCTGGAGATCTTCCACACAACTACCAAATTGGAATTCCTAAAATATAGGTATGCTCATATCACTCACTTGTTGACAAAACTCCAAGTGGCTCTTAGTTGCTTCTAATATAAAATAAGAATTTCTTTGTTTGGCATTTAAAGTCATCCACAATCTGTCTTCAGCCTACCCTTTCAGGCTTATTACATATTACCCTTCTTTGCACTGTGTTCCAGCCAAAATACCCTACTTGCTGTTCCTAGTACACAGTATTCCATCTTAAAGCTCAGCTGTAGTACCACTTCCTACATGAGGCCTATTCTGAACTCTAATCGCTAGTTACCACACTTTCTTGCCCCATTCCTCAAATTACTTTGTATTTTCTTCCTATATGTTTTATATTTACTTATCCATGTTTATATAATTTTCTCCCCAATTCAATATAAGCATCTTGAGGGTAAGAACTGTGTTTTTTTTTTTTTTTTGGTATCTCCAGGATCTTAACTACATTTAGCATAATATAGTAGGCACTTAAATGCTTGTTGAATCAATGAATTGCACTTTGGATTGCTTGTTACTATAGAAATTATATTATAAGTGGAAATTAGTTTCTTAGCTTAGTAACCGGTCTATTAAGATACCTAATCCTAACTTGTTTAATCTAGGAGATACTGGAGATATTGCCCATTTGCAGTGAATAAAAGTTGGAAATCATATTGTTACAAATGTAAAGTATTAGAGCTCCAGTAGACTCTTGGGATAAGCCAGTCCTGATTCTGAAACCCATTTTCAGTAAAGTATCATTAGTTTTTCAAAATTTTATTTTATTTTAGGGGATGGGGATAAATAAAAAGGTGGGAGAGAGGAAGGGAACACTAGAGCATTGAATAATGCTATGAGAGATGTCAATTAAAATAATTTAAATATCTACTGGTATCCTTTTATTAAAGTATTATATCCATTCTTTTGTTCACATGTCCAAGATGTCCTGCTCTTTCCACATTCCTTTCATTTCTCATACTTTATATTACATAGTGCAACTGGAAAAAAATGGGGATGAATGGAGGACTTCCTCTAGGTTTCTCTATGTCCATACCCAGATCAGGTTTTTTTGGAGAAATGAAGATGGAAAAGTGAAATGAGAAGCTCTCCTTTGCAAATTCTTCCCCATCTTTTCTGCAGCACTCATCCTGCAACCCAGGCTCTGTGCCCACACGATGGTTCTTCCAAGACCTGTGTTGGCCATGGGTACTTTCTACTTTCTGAAGACCTCCCTTGTTTCTTTACAGTTGGGGAAGCATATATAGAAGAATATGAAGCATAGGGATCCCTGTAAAGACACTTGCCACAGAGGTAGCTAGGTGGATATAGCTCTGGATTTTTGAGTCAGGACGTGTGGGGCTTAAATCCTGGTCTCAGATATTTCCTAATTCTATGGCCCTGAACAAGTAGCCATAAGATTTTACCTATCAGTTTTGGGTGGACTGACCAATCCGTTCTCAACCCTTGTGGTATATGCAAGGCTTGATGAGTCTGCTTCTGATTGGAAGGGCTTTTCCCCACCTCACTTCAGATCATGTGCAGATAATCTCAGACAGTTTCCTGTGGTCTTACTACATGAGGATGAAAAGTTTTTGAATTGGCTGTTGAGCTAGAATTCAGTGTGCTTCCAAAAGGCATAAAAGGATAAAGTCATTATCTTGCCTGGTAGAAGTGAGTGAGGCAGAACTCCTCTCTGGATGGGGGGAAAGGTAGCATTGTCAGAAGCTGCAACTGGATGTAGCATATACTCTGAATTTCCTCTCCTAACTGTGGTTTGCATCTGCTGCTATTATACACTTTTCCCCTCAGGATAATTCTAATGAATTGTGGATTCTAATGATATTTTCATATATCCCCCATCTGGTATATCCTCCCTAATATCATTTGACCAGTTAACACCTTCCCAGAATCAATGAACACCAATTAACTTTCACAGAGGGATATTTACTGAAAAGAAGGAACAAGGGGCAAACTGCCCAAGCAAGGAGTACATCCTCCTTTCTAGGTACCATTTTGTAGCTGGGGACAGTGTACTCACACTTGAAGTAGTTGTTACAAGACAGTCACCTGCCACCAAATTTAATTCATATAGTATAGCTGGAGGACAAACCATTCCTTTGCTTTCAGAGCACAGCGTTTCAGCGGTCAGGTAGATTCACTACTTAGCTGGGTCAAGCAGATCCATCTTCAGGTCTGACTTTTCTCTAAACTATGTCATTGCTGCTTCTGGCTGATTGCTGAGGGGAATCTTTGCATTCTTAGGGAATGCCCTAGTCCATTCTGTTTCTGAAACTCATTCACATAACATCCATAAAGGAAAAATACAGAGACAAAAGAAATCATAGCACTATGTGTTCCCTGCCACATGGCTGATGGTTTGGGAGATGATACAGCTAGTGGAGGCTACTACCACTGCCACCTCTTCTTCCCCAGTTCCCACCTACAGCCTTATAGTAGTTTCCGCCTCTCTCATTACAAAGGATGAGGAGAATTTGTCTTTTTGAGGCTTTTATAGTCACATTTAATTTATGCTCAGCAGCAAGTTAAAAGAATTCTCATCACCACACAGTAAACTGACAGGAAGTAGAATAAATGTGTTTTCTCTGAAGTGGAGAGGGAAGTGGCTCCTCTTTCCCTCATTTTCAGAAGCAGGCATACCAAAGCTCTGTGCGGAGTGGCAGGAAGTGGATCATATTGTATAGACTCTGTCTAGACCCTCATCGGCCAGTTTCCCCCACTGAATATGAAGGGCACTTTGCAAAACTTAAAGTACTACAGGAATATCTCATTTTATTGTGTTTTGTTTTATTGCACCACACAGATATTGAATTTTTTTATAAATTGAAAGTTCATGGCAGCCCTGTGTTGAGCAAGTCTGTTGGTGCCATTTTTCTAATAGCATGTGCTCACATTATCTAGCTATCACATTTTTTCAATGACAATATTCCAAACCTTGTCATTTTTATCATATCTGTTATAGTGCTCTGTGATCAATGATCTTTAATGTCAGCTATTGTAATTGTTTTGGGGTGCCACAAGCCACACCTTGTAGTGCAGAGATTTTGCATGCAATATTACCCTAGGCAATCCTGTCAGTTAGCATGAATGGAATCTTGCCAATGGCATGCGCCATGCCAGGGGCCAACTGGCAGTTGGTCTCTGACTATATAAGGCCCTGCAAACCCAACTTTGGGGTTCTTTTCCCCTTGACCTCACCCAGACAACTTGCTATCCCTGACCTTTCCCCTTGGGGCCCCTGATTGGGAAGGGTGGAAGGGAGGAGGATCGTGGGCAGGAACTTAGATTAGTGAAGCCTAGTGGTTAGGGCCATCTCTAGAGCAATTCAACAACATCATCAGTCTACCCAGCTGATCAGTAACACCAAGCCAGAATCTAGTCATCTTTGGCTGGGGGCTGGTTGCCCTCAGCCTGTCAAGACTCTTAGGTCTTTGCCAGCACCTGCCAGTTGCCTCTAGTAACAGCTTAGCAAACCTAAGCCCTCTTACCTTAGTTTTCCCTGTCCAGTTCAAATAACCCCCTTAGCCTTAATCTGTGAATTCCTGTGATTATTATAGCACCTTTAAGGCTAAGGAGACTAAGGGGAGGACAGAATTTTGAGAAGTAGGGGTTACTGTGGAACTGAAAGCCAAGCCTCCATTGTTGAGAGGAAGTTGGGCCACAGTTTCCTGCTGGGCTCTGCTCTCACCCAATAGGGAGTTAGTTGCCTTAGCAGGGAGGGGCCACCTACCCAACATCCTAAAGGAGCCTGCAGCTAGCAGTGGAGACTCACTGGGCAGTTCAGCTAAGGCTGCTCCCCTCTGATAACATCAACTCCAATCTCCAGCTGGTTAAATTATTGGCTCCTAGGTCCCTGGTGACCCCCCTCATTTACCATCTCCTCTTACCCCCTTATTACAACCTACATAAAATGGTGAACTTAATTGATAAATGGTTGTGTGTTCTGACTATTTTACCCACTGTCTGTTCTCCATCTCTCTTCCACTCCTAGCCTCCCTATTCCCTGAGACACAACAATATTGAAATTAGTCAAAATATGCTTTATTGTGATAGTTTAGAATTGAATCTGCAATATACTGGAGTATGTCAAGATATTCATTAAATTTGGTTAGTAGCTTTGTTCACTGTCTTCAAACAAAATGGTCATTGATAGAATCTTGCTATCAGTAATTTTTAAAAACTGGTTTTCCATTAAATTTTGATGTGAGGGAAGAAGTGAAACATGTGTGATTTTACTTTAATGAAGATCTACAGTTTATAGAATTGTTGGTCTAGGAAGAATAAGGGCAAACATGTGGGAAAAATTAAGAACATCTTTTTGAAAGACTTATAGATCAATCCTTACTTTAAGGAGATATTAAAGTACTTCACTGGATCTGTAACATCATCATGGTTGCTCCCTATAGCACTATATATTGCCACCTCCTCATGCCTTTTCATTCTGTGTGACTCTTGTCTAATGCCTTTTCTAAATCTAGTAGATATATTGTATGAAATTCTGGGTTTAGAGAAAAGATAACTTAGAATAGGAGTGGCAAAAATATGCTTCCTTTTAAAACAAAAATCATAGATTTCTTATGAAACAAGTTCTTATATTGTATTTAAAATATTTTTTCAAGATACAATCTATTCTGTAAAGTGAGATATTCTTATACATAGCTTTCCAGAGATAGGTAAATAAATTGCAGGAGTGATTAAACTTCCCTCCTGTCCTTCAAATTTTGCTCTATAATTGCCTCCAATAAGAATCTTCCTAGAGTACTTCTGCTCTAAAATAGTTACCCCAATACTCCTGTAATAGCAGTATTCTGAGAAAGTTCAAGAAATAAATAAAAAAGAGATAGATATCTTTTTAGGTAGAGGAGGATCATGAAAGGTTTTATAGAGAGATGGGAATCTATTTTATGAGCAAAGGATTGGAGATAAGAGAGAGTTGAGGTCATTACTTACTATTGGAAGGAACCTCAGAGATTATTTAGTTTAACTCCTTTATTTTATAGATGAAGAAACTGAGGCCTAAAGAAAATAATTTGCCCAAGGTGCAAACAGGTACAAGTGACAGAAGTAGGGTTTGAACCCAATTTTTGAAGATTCAGCCCTCTTTATTATACTACACTTATTCTTGTGGTATTCCACAACTTCCTCTCCCCAGTATTAATGAGTGATATTTATTTCATTTAATTATCGTTCAAAAATAATAACAATGACTTGCATTTATATAAATCTTTAAGGTATATTGAATGCTTTTCTCACAGCAATATTGTGAGGCAATATATTCTTATTTTACAGATGAAGAAACTAAAGCATAGAGACATCAACTCATTTGTTTAAGGCCTCACATCTTGATGTGTAAGATGTTAGTTTTATGTTTTGAATGGTTACAATAACTAATGATAAATCTTGTCATTTAGTCTAAAATGAAGTTATTATATTTGAATATTTTTTATAGTCACAAGTGATATTAATATAAAGTTTTAGTATTTGCAGAGAACTTTACATACTTCATTTGAATCTTGCAACAATCCTAAGAAGCTTATAGTAAAGACCATATTATCTCCATTTTATAGGAAATGGTGCTCAAGTTATGTAATTTACCCATCGTAACTGAGCTTGTGTCAGGGATAGGTTTTGAACATTTATGTATTTTATAACGAAATATGACTAGATCTAAAAAACCATATAAATGAGACAACAAAAATAGTAGCGTCTTTGTTTCAAGCAAGAAGAATACCAGGTCAATGAGTCACAGGAAATGATTCAGAGGTTTTTTTCCCCTCTAAACTATAAATGTGTGTTTTATGTAAGAATTTTTATATAAATGTTTTAAGTAGTTATAGTTTTGTGGGTAAATATTTAAATGCCTGATGTATGGAATACATAATTATCAATTAACTTGCCATCTGAGAAAAATTCATCTGCCATACTGCCCATTCGAGAATGAAATTCCAGTTTTATTTTGAAAGTTATGGTTATCGAAGGCAGTCAGAGAAGAAAAGAAATAAATAGAACAGAGATACTTTAAAATTTGTTGACTCTAAAATAAATAATTCCAGTAAGAAGTTGAGCCTCACAACTTTTGTTTTCTAAGATTGTTGAATCCTCTGTACCACAATCACAAGATATATTTTTTAAAAACTCAGTTATTGGTGATATAATATAGTCTTTATTAGGTTTCTATTTATGTACTAAGGACTATATAATCTCATTGTAAAAGTTACTTATTACTACTTTTCCTTTTTTTTGACCTTTGACTACATATGAAGTTTAATGGCTTATCCAAAAAGCACATTTTTCTTTTACTTTGAACCTGTACTCTTGTCCAAATAAGTCAAAAATATAATTTTGAAGATCTGCTGCTCCCCCAACTTAATTCTTAATTAAAATTATTGTTGCAAATTATTACTAAAATGTACTATTTATTATTGAAAGTTATTTTCTACTACTTATTTTAGATACTGCTGTCTTTTATGACACTGCTTTCCAAGTCATCCTTTGATGCATCCAAAAAGGCATGAAGGTGATACTAGGTTTTGAAATCTTTGTTAAATGAGTACATAGCATGCCCTACCAGTCCAAAAAATCTTCAAGTACAGGCTCAGTGATGAATTGTATGTCTATAATCTTAGTACGTCTGTTAAACTGGAATAGACTCATCACCAGGGAGACGGCCATGAGATGATGAATTTTATTTTGACAGTGGTTGCTCTACCAAAGCACAGAGAGAACTGTACTTTGAATCAGTGGAGGGAGGGCTCACAGGGGTAAAATTGTGAGCCCTTGAAATACTGTAGTATTTATAAAGAAACACTAGAGGACTAAAACAAAATTTTACGAGTTATAATAAGGATATCTGATAAAAGAAAACTAAATGATGTAACACATTCCTATGAAATAACACACTTTTTCCTACTTGTAAAATAAGTACCTATATTTGAGACACAAAGTGAAGCCAAGATCTTTGCCTTTTGCAAAATAGAGACTCGAGAAGGTCAACTGCCATAACAATAGCCTACTTAATTTATATATATTCCTTAGATGTTCATTTGTGAACAGTCCTGGAATATTAGTGGTATGAAAAATGATTGCATTCTATGCCAGATATAGGTGTACTTGTTTTGAACTACAAGTGAAACTTATGGTTCCAAGATTGCTTCTCTTCTTGCTTATTAAAATATTATTAACCTATTTTTGAATCTTGTAGGTTAAAATGGCTTAGACACATTTGGCCAATTCTGGGTTTGAGGAAAAGCAGCTTTCTTTTAAGGAGAACAGGACATACCTTTGACATTTACTCTGCCTCTCTGAGACTTGTATTTTACTCCCTTTCTTGACTGAAGAGATCTCATCTTGTCTGTCTTCATATGGCCCTTCCCACCAATATTCTATAGGCCATATTAATTATCCATCTCTGGAATTTCTTTTGCAATCTTATGCTTGTCCTGAGCTAAAATGACTAGGGTCTGGGCCACAACTATTTAGGTGGTTAAGAGCAATGGAAAGAGAAGGTTTTCTGCTTTGTTTCTACTATTCATCTAGTTGTTGGCCAATGCCATGTTTTGTTTTACTGGAACTAATAGTGAATTTGCTATTAGGAGAATTAGGTTCAAATTCTGTTTTTTTTTTTATTTACTTTGTGATCTTTAATAAATTGATTTGCCTTTCATGGTCTTTTTTTCCTCATCTGTAAATCAAGAGAATTGGAGTAGATGGTCTCTGAAGTCTTTGTTTCAAAATCATATATATTTAAAAATATATATATATATATATATAAACATTAACTTCTCCATCACATAAAAAGGGATCAAACCATTCCAAAGCATAATTTTAAGGTTTTTAAGGTATTCAAAATCTGCTTCTGTTACTGATATTATTTAACTTAGGGAAAATGAAATCTGAGGGGTATAGCTTACTTAAGAAAGAAGAATTTTTAGGTTTTGATGTGCACAGTAAGGTGTAGAGTTATTTAAAAAAGGAATTAATTCTCAGAATCATTTGATAGTTTCAGTTCTGAATATGGAAATTGACTCCAGGAATAATATGTCAACAAATATTTATTCCATTTTTTCTCTCATAAGCCTTGTTGTGAAAAATGGATGAAATTAACATTTATTGTTCAAGAATTTGATGATTGTTCAATGGATATTACTGGCAGCTGTGTGGAAAATGAGTGGTATTGCTCCTCTCTGAGGAGCTCCCACTCATCATTTGCTACTTTTCATTTTCAGGGGAGAAAGAAAGAGATTTAGGTCTGTAGTTTGAACTGGAAAACTAAATTAGAAAGCTGGTCCCAAGAGGAGAGTTGCTAGTAGAGAAAATCCTGTTAAAGGATTTCAGTGAGACTCATCTTGTGACTCACTGGAGGGAAGGGGTGGTATCTCAGGGAGTTCCTCCCAATGCCTTCTTTTATGGGGAATGATGAGCTTGTGAGATTTTGGTACTTGGCAAATGGAACTCCTTGGACAGTATCAGTGTTACAAAAATGTATTACTATGATCTGTTAGATACATCCATCTTAAGAGTTTATGATTTTTATTTTAGATCTTATTCAATAAAAAGTGAGCCTTTTGTCATGAAGAAATATTCAAAATAGTCAGTGTTATAAAATGTATTACGATGATCTGTTAAATATGTCTATCTTAAGGATTGTGCTTTCTATTCTAGATCTTATTCAATTAAAAGTGAGCCTTTTGTCATAAAGAAATATAAAAAAAATAGTAAAATAGTGTTTGGAATTACGTGAGGGTAATTAGGTAAAAATGAACAGAACGGAACAACTTAAGACACTTATTTGTAACAAAGAATGGTCATCATGGTAAGATTTTCAAAATACTAAGAGATAAGCAGACCAACAGAAAAATGACTATTAAACTTGTACAAAGGAAAGCAAGACTATTATTAGAATCAACTATTGACTAGCAACTATGCTTCATTTCATGTGGAAGCAATAAATGCCAAATTTATTTTTCTTTGTTTACTTGAATTCTTTTCTCAGGTAATAATATTAGTTTCTAATTCCCAAATTATTACCACTCTTCTAATTTTCCCTATTCATAAACTTATATTAAATTTTCTTAACATTGTAACTTGAAATGAATGCTTTCTTTTAAAATTAATTAATTTTATAATAAAGTCAGATTAGTCACTACAATTGCCTGGAAAAGCAGCAGGATCCAGGTTTAAAAATGTTTTTTATCCTACCTAGGTTCTTTTTTCCCTTTGGTAAATTCTTATCTTTTTGTAAGAACCAGACTCTTTTCTCTATAGTATTCTGATAGCTTGCCCACTGCTACTTTTCCTGGCACTTGTCTTTATGTTATACTCTTTTTTTTTTTTTTTTTGCTTTGAACTAATTACAATTAACTATAAAATACGAAAAGAGACTCCCTCCTTGTTTTGTTTTCTTGGGCATGAGAATTTCCTATTTTAGATTACCTAAATTGTTTTCATTCCCTTTTCATTTTGAGATTTACCCTAGTCTTCTGATATTTATACAGTTTCAGGATCTTCTCCTTTCCCCCCATATGTGGCTATTTTAATTTTTAAGAGCTTGAAGATAAAGCAACAACATGTATATGCCTATATCTATATCGATATCCTCTTTTGAGTTGGTAGTGTTGTGAGAAAGATTATTTAGTTACTAGCTTAGTATTAGTATTAGACCTAGCAAGAAAGGCTGGAGAATTCCAAGATGGAATGGGGAAGCAGGAAGTGGCTCTTGCTCTCTGAGAGGGACTCCATGGTGGTTGGGGCAAGTTGCAACTGACTTTAGGAGACACCAGATTGCCAGAGATCCTATGGAAAGACCATCACCTACTTATGGGAGATTTTGGTAGAGACTACTAATCCCAACCTGAATTGCAGGTCAACTTGGGCTGGGTCAGTTCCCAGAACCTACCCACCTGGAAGAGTACAGCAGGTGGTCCAGGAGGAGCAGAAACACCACTGGAGTGAAGCTGGACACTACTGTGAGGATATCCATTTCAATCCTGCTTTTCCCTGGGCCCTGTCTTGATTAGGTCTCAGTTAGTGTAGATAAGTCCCTTCCCTGACCCTGGGGTTTGCCCCTAGTCTGAAGAGTTCAGTAAACCCCCATTCCCATCCTTATTCTTAGTTGTCCCTGATTAAAAGTGTTATAAAACTCTTGCTTTTACTTGCTGGTTTCCATAGACCTAGATTAGATACTGCAGGGTGGCAGTTGGGCCCAACTGCTACTTCAGTAGCAGTCACTTCCTTGGCAGTAAAACCTGGTCTCCCAACCTTGTTTGGTCCTGTCCATCTGTCATTCCTGTCTCCCTCACCCCATTGTGAACCCACAGATAATTTAGTTAACTTCCCTGGTAATCCTCCATTACAGTAGCAAAGCTACTTTGTGTCTTTTACTTCCCAACGACTTCTTTGGGTTTTTAGAAATAGGATGAAAGGCCTCAGTCATCAAGTTCTCTTTCTACTGTGTGCATGCATGTGCATCCATGTGCAGACACACACAGCTTACATAAATTTTATCTTCTCTTTTGTCTGTATATTAAGCTATATTTTCATTTAAATTATTAAAATACAGTTGAGGTAGCATAATGGATAGAATGCTGGAGTTATACTCAATAATAATGCAAATAAATTGACTAAAACATCCATATCCTTTGAACCAGAGACTCAGTTACTAGGCTTATACTCTAAGGAAGTCATCAATAAGAAAAAAAGTTCCCATATATTCCAAAATATTTATAACAGCGTTTTTTGTGATAGCTAAACTTGGGATCAAAGTAGATGCCCATCAAATGGGGATTGGCTAAACTACATAAATGTACATAAATGTAATGGAATGTTGTGCTGTAAGAAATAATGTATGTGGGGGCAGCTGGGTAGCTCAGTGGAGTGAGAGTCAGGCCTAGAGACAGGAGGTCCTAGGTTCAAACCTGGCCTCAGCCACTTCCCAGCTGTATGACCCTGGGCAAGTCACTTGACCCCCATTGCCCATCCTTACCACTCTTCCACCTATGAGATAATACACCGAAATACAAGGGTTTAAAAAAAAAAGAAATAATGTATGTGATAAATACAGAGAAACATTAAGAGATCTTGGTTCTTGATTAATATTCTGTCTCACAAACCAGCTCTGTGGTAATCAAGTCACTTTACCTCTCAACCTCAGTTTCTTCATCTCTAAAATGGAGATAATAATATAAAATCAGATTTATTTACATTGCATATCTTAAAATGATATAGAAATATTAGCTATTATTATTGTTATCTATTACTGACAGCATAGTTTTGATGACACATTTTAGATCAGTCCACACATCATTTGGAGTAAAGGACTACTGTTGAACTATCACTTGCAATATATGCACATATATATTGCACTATATAACTTGCAATCCAAATTATAGTTTTATTAATAGGATTAATAACAAAATGTTTTCCCAGTGGGTGTTAAGATAATAGAAGATTCTTTCATAGGTGAAACCACAGAGCTGACTTTTGTTCATTATTAATTCTGAGGATTAACATCAAGTGAGATATCAAATGGAAATATGCATGCCAAAGGTGTTTGCCATTCTAATGGAAAATCTTCAACATAGAGTCCAGATGGAAGATGACTTTTCTTTAAAAAATGAAATCTTCCTGTTATTTCTGTTTTTAGATCACATCATTCTAAGTCTTCTTTGCTCTTTATAATTTTACTAAATTTGCTCTTGATTTTGGTGAGATTTTGTTCTTTCTTATTTTATTGTAGTTAGTGTTTATATTTTTTTCCTTGGCTCTGCTAATTTCACTCTGAATCAGTTCACATATACCTTTCTGTGTCTCTTTGTATTCATCACATACAAAATTTCTTACAACACAGTAATATTCCATTCAAGTACCATAATTTGTTTAGCTATTCCCTGATTGATTGGAATCTACTTTATTTCTTAGCTTTAGAAAAAGTGCTGCTATAAATATTTTGGAGTATATATGGGAATTTTTTTCTTGTTGATGGCTTCCTTAGGAAAAAAACCCAATAACTAAGTATCGGGTTCAGAGGGTATAGACATTTAAATAACTTCATTTGCATAATTCAAATTGGCTTTCCCATTTTACAGTTCCACCAATAATGCATCAATGCACCTATCTTTCCATAACTCTTCCAACATTGACTCTTACCATTTCATAGAGTAAGAGATGAAAGGTCAGGGTTGTTTTGATTTGCATTTCTCTTATCTGCTGAATATCTTCTAGGCAAAGGAAAAAAGAACTCATCAAAAGAGAGTGGTGGTCCCTAGCTGTGATGGGTAAGTCACTTAACCTCAATTTCCTAGTCCTCATTGCTCTTCTGCCTTGTAATGGATCCTTAGTATTGATTGTAAGTACATGCTACTTAATGGCTTCAGCTTGATACAGAGACTTAAAGCAGTTCTCATTGGATACTTTCTGTCAACTAAGTCAAGGCACCATATTTTTATCCTCATAAAGACTACCACTTTCTCCATGAAGTACTTTCCATACTCTAATTTGTCTATTACTAGCAAGTCACTATTAGAAAAGAATTTCAACTAGCTGTTTTGGATGCTACAGCCTAATTCCTAATTCAGAAAGGTCTGTAGAATATTTTGTTTTGTTTTGCTATTATATTTAAAAATTTTAAATATTTGAAAATGTTATTAATTGGGAATAGATTTTCTGTTTTATTCATACCATGTATTAGATGCCTTTGTTTAATTCAGGAAGTGTATGTATGGATGCCCTTTGCTTAGAAAAAACTGGGGTTTTTGCTTTGATGGATTCTGTCAGAATAGGCACCATTGGGCTGTGTTAAACTTTGTGAGCTTAGACTTAGGCAATATCACTATGGGATTTACTTTTCAGAAACAGTTGACTAATATCGTCTATCTCCTTTTTTATCAGAAGGGACCTCTGAGAATGCAGGGAAATCACTAAAAGTGGTAAGTGTGCTTTTCATTTAATGTATTTTAGAGTTATTTGTCTTCATATCTTATGTGACCTTATTATATATTATCACCTATATTTACTGAATTCCATAAGGGGAGAGATAATCGTTTCTATTTCATATCTTCTACAATGCTCAGTAGGCCCTCGACACATTTTTGTTGAATACAGTTGATTAATTAGAATATGACAATGTCTTGAGAAATAGCTAACCAGGGAAAGAAATGACTTTGCCAATAAGGCCTGTGCTTGTATAGAATATACAAATTTGAGGGTGGCTGTACAATGGAGGAAATTTGAGTAAGGATATTAGGAGAGAAAAGTAGAAGTGATGTAATTATTATTCTATAGATCACCCCGGTATGTAAAAGGTATGGATAATGTTTTCCAAAGAGAGGCAAAAAATGGCACAGAGATTAGACAGAGGGGAGAGAAAATTCAGCTAACCATATATTTTATAAAAGTCTTATTTTACTAAAAGACCATTTAATAAATTGACTTGCCAAAATGTCATCATTTAGAAGATTCATAAAACAAAGGAAATTGTTATTCTAAATCTAAGGGAAGATTAGTTAGTGAATTATTAGTAGTGACATATACCTTGGGAGAAAAATGACAGTATAGACTTGACAAGCTTTTGCACAAACAAAATCAGTGCAGCTAGAAGGAGAAGGAAGACAGTTACCTGGGAAAAATCCTTACAGAAAATTTTATGACACACATATAGGACTATAAGAAATTATATACATATGAAAAAGAGTCATTCCAAGAAAATATGGTTCAAGGGGCATCATACTCTTATGAACAAAATTCTGAAAGTGTCATCATGAATGATCTTGATTAGGAAGAAAAAAAAAGCAGAGGGGAAATGGAGATAAGCTGAAGAAACCAATATAGCTGCATTTGAATCTTTCTGACAAGCTGAGATATTAAAGAACATACACAAAAGATGAAAAAAGGATCATGTAACCAGGGACAAATATAGAATTGCATTAATTTTCAATGATTATTGTATTCTTTCATATTGAATTGATTCAATGACTAGGAAGTTGGCCATCAGTAGTGGAAAGGACACTACTTGAAGTCAGAAGACCTGGGTTTAAATTTCAGATCTTTTGCTTTAACCTTCAAGGAGCTACTTAATGAACCTGCTATGAATGAGGTTTGGGAAAAATGGAGAGTATGACAAAAAAGCTTTATTAGCCATATTTAGGGCAAGAAGAATAGGAAAGGGCCATGATTTGGAATGGATGATATCAACAAATGGCAAGGCAAGAACGGAACCACTTTACTAATTTTTTTTCCTGTTTTCCCTATTCAAGGGAGCTATGTTATAAACTTGAAAACTAGAACAAACAAAATTAAAAGATAATTGAATAGCAATACAAGTGAAAAGATAACAGGGGAGGACTTATTCACTTTAAAAGGGTTGATGTCTCCAGATGAATTTTATCACAAGATACTGAAAGAACTTACAAATGTGATTCCCACTGTTCTTCACCATTGAGAAATCACAATCCTTGTTCAGCAAGCAAGGTAATGGAAGGGAATTGGATTAAGGGTCAAAGGATGCAGCTTGGGAACTACTATAATCAGTTCAGAACATGTTTTATATCAGTAGCCACTGGGTCTAGAGACAAGGGCAAGGAGAGGATGCTAAAGCCGAGGGAGTGCAGTGTCTTTAGGTAGCCCATATAGGAATATGAGTTATCCTTACTTTCTACTTTTAGCCTTAACATAGGATCCTTAGGACCCCCAAATTTATCTCTCTCATCTCTCTTTCAGGGTTTTAGGGATAACCTTCAGGGGTTAGAGGTGATTCTCTAATGCCTGTGATTTGTGCTTCCCCCTTACTTCAGATTATTAGTTGAGAATTGATTTGGTCAGCCATCCTTAAGAAACTTATAGAAAGTGATATTTATATTTACTAAGGTTTTATATTAAGACCAGTTCATATAAAACATCCTCCTAAGAGTCCATGAGACACTTTCCTACAAGTCTATACAAAGTCCATGGGAAAGTGGGGTTAGGCTTGGAAAGCACAGGTGACAAAGGGATATCTCATGACTCCTCTTTTTTTTGAGTGCACAAGAAGTTCCCCTTAGGTATGATGTAGCCTCTTTTCTGGGCTCTTTATAGAGTCCTGAATGCACTATAGCCTTAGCTCCAACTGATACATACTGGGATCGCTGCAAATAGCTTCTTCAAGGATGTTGTTTATGGCATAATTGGAAGATGGGAAAGACTGGGAGGTATCCCTGGCCTAGATTGCAAACACAGGAATACACAGCAATTCTCCCCAATATGTAGGATACATACAGTATATGAAAAAAAAGTTCTAATAGTATTAACCACTGGAGATACACATATGAAAAAGAAAGATCTCGTCCTCAAAGAGTTTATAGTCTAATTGGGTAAGACAACACACATATGAGATCTGAAAAAGGAAGTAGAAGGGAGGAGAGTGTTAGGTACATGGTGGAGAAGCCAAAAATGTCCAAAATGAACATAATAAAGTGAGAAATTAGGGCATGCCTAATCATATACTTCATATACCTGGACATATTGGCATAATCACAGTCACCAAAATTCATAGGTATAAATTGTATAAATTCTTGAATACATCCCAAGGCCATTATGATACACCATTTTGGAAGAGATGTACTACTTGATTGGGCATTCCAGGAGAGCTATACAGGCATGAGGGTATCCTAGAATTTATTTGAGATTTAAAAACAGGAATAATTCCTACTTAGAAAGTAGACTTATAAGCTTAAGCATAGACCTCTCAAACCTCCTGCTGGACCCTTAACTCTAGTGGAGCCAGCTGAGGTTTAATGGATGCAATTTATAATCAATGGGAAGGTCTCAGGTTAATTGACAAATTCAGATTCCCAAAGTAGTGTATTTGCCAGAAAATTGTGACATCTAAGAACAAAGGTTTGAAGTTATAGCTTCTGAAAAATAATTTCACAAGAATCTGGCATAGATGGAGCTTCTAGCTGCTTTGAAGGAGTTCTAGATTCCTGTAGTTAGGTTGGCCAACGATGGGGTACCATATATCTCTGAGATGGAAACTCCATGCCTCAAATGCAACTTTGAATATAGGTGACCCTTTCTTTCAGATTCTATAGTACGTCATTGGACTGTATGTGGAAAGGGCATGCACAGATCTAGTGTGTATGTGATCTCTTTCCTAATCTTAGTGAGAGAGGGAGGAGCTAGGAAGTTTTGTTGACTATAGTGGGCCACAAATGCTCCTTTTGTTCCCACTATTGTCTACTGTTCCGAGGATCTTGGCTTTTCCTCCAGATGCCTCTCTCAATTCATCCTTTGGTTTGCTTTTTTCCTGGGGCTTGAGGGAGGGAGAGATGATAGCAGTAATGATCTCCATTTTAATTTCCATTTTCCTTCACTTCTTTCTCCACTTTTGTCTCCAGGCAAGTGATCATGGCAGAGATAGCATCTATAAAGGAAGAGATCTTTCCTTTTCCTTCTTTGCCTTAGTACCATAGTTAGCCAGCTACGGTATTATCTTTTCTTTACCATTTGTTTCCCTTCCTCCTCAACCTCATGACCTAGTCAAGTGCATGGCACTGTGTTAAGCCCTACAGGTACACCAAAGCCCCAAAAATAGTCCCTACCTTCAAGGAGCTCACAATCTAATCAGTGAGACAATATGCCAACAATATGTGTACAAACAAGCTATGTACAGGATAAATTGGAGATAATTAACAAAGGGAAGGCACTAGCATTAAGGAGAATTGCAAAAGCCTTCTTGTAAGAGTTGGAATTTTAGTGGGACTTCAAGAAAATCAAGGAAAGGAAGAGGCAAAGAGGAGGAAAGAGAGTCCTAGACATAAGATGGAGTGTTTTGGTCTAGGAACATCAAAGAAGTCATTGTCACCAAATTAATTGCAATTGGTGGGGAGTAAGGTGTGAGGTGAGGGAGAAGGTGTGAAGACTGGAAAGGTATGGTAGAAGCAGTTTATAAAGGGTTTAAAAAGCCAAACAGGACTTTATATTTGATCCTGGTAGTAATAGGTAGCCATTTCAGTTTATGGCAAAGGTCTAATCATGTCACTGGATTTTATACTCCATATATTCTAGTGACATAATCAAATCTTTGCTTTAGGAAGATCAATTTGACAGCTGAACAGTCTGAAGGATGGATTGGTTTGGGGAGAGACCTGAGGCAGACATTTTCTAATATTCTCTCTTTTCTCTCAACCAAGAACTGCAAGTGACAGTGACTATTTTTAGGTTTTTCTGTAGTTATTTTTAATTTTCTTAAAAAACAATTTTCCTCTTTTCTTAGCACTAATTTTCTTTATTTATTCTTCTGGGAGAGGGATAGGAGTTTGGAATTATAGAATATTCCTTGGGTTCCATATAGCCAATTTTTCTAATGATCCTTGTTATTCCTCCCCTGCCCCTGAATTTATAAACTGAAGGAAGTGACTTCCAGGATTATAGTTCAGGAGTCAATCTTATCATGTTAGAGAGTATTGTGTGGAGATAGGCCTTAGCTCCCAAGCCAATGGAGCCCCATTTTGAAAGGCATAGAAGACAAAAGGGGCAAACCTGGGAGACGGGATAGACAAGTATTTCCGCTTGACTCCAGTTGAGATATGCCTTAAGCTCCACAGGTCCAAAATGAAATTTATTTCACCCTTTTCTCCTCCCTTAACCTGCCATTCTACCTTAATTCTTTATTTTTACTGATGGTACCACAATCTTCCTAGTAACCCAAGTATAGAACCTTAGACTTTGACTCTTCCTCTCACCTCTCCCCACAAACATGCAATAGGTTGTTGAATCTTTTTGATTTGACATTTATGTGATATCACCCCCTCAAATGTTTCCTCTTTACTCATATTGTGACTTGGGCTAATTCATGCCTTCAGGGAGCTCTTTTCTTATACTAACCTCTTAATTTGTTTACTAGCTTCAAGTTTATTCATCACATAACTGCCAAAATTGCATTCCTAATGTGCAGATCTGATTGTATGACTCTGCTCAAAAACAGTTACATTCCTATTACTATAAGATAAAGTACAAACTCTTTCTGATTTTTAATTTCTTTATTTTTATATTTCAATTTTTATGTATTTGTTTATTTACATTTTTGCTTTCAGTTCTAAATTCTCTTCCTCCCTCCACCCCTTCCCCACCAATTGAGAAGGCCAAAATTATGATACATATCATACACAGGAAGATATACAAAATATATTTCCACTTGAGCAATGTTGGGGAAAAAAGAAGCAAGAAAAATAAATAAAAGAAAAATATATTTCAGTCTATCCTCAGAGTCAATTAAGTTCTCTATCTGAAGGTGGATAACATTTTTCATCACGAATTCTTTGGAACTGTCGTGGATTACTATATTGATCAGAGTAGCTAAGTCTTTCACAGCTGATTATTGTTACACTATTGATGTTACTTTGTCCATCATTCTCTTAGTTTTGTTCATTTCACTTTGCATCAGTTGATATGAGTCTTTCCAGGTTTTTTTTTAAACAATCCTCTTCAACATTTCTTACAGCACAATGGTATTCTATCACAATTATACCATAATTTGTTCAGCCATTCCCTATTGATGGGTATCCTCAGTTTCCAATTCTCTGCCACTACAAAAAGAACTGCTATAAATATTTTTGTAAATATGAATCCTTTCCTTTTAATCTCTTTGTGGTATAGACCTACAAGTGGTATTGCTCAGTCACATAGTATGTGACTTTATAGCCCTTTGGGCATAATTCCAAACTGTTCCTCAAAATAGTTAGACTTGTTCACCGTTCCACCAAAAGTGCATTAGCGTACCTATTCACCCATATCCTCTCTAACATTTGTGATTTTCCTTTGTCATATTCACAAATATGATGAGTATTATTATTATTAGGTGGTACTTCAGAGTTTTAATTTGCATTTTTCTAATCATTAATAGCAGATAATATTTTCACATAGCTATTGATAACTTTGATAACCTCTTCTGAAATCTGCCTGTTCATATTCTTTGACCATTTATAAATTGGAGAATAGTTTGGCCCTTAGTTCTCTAAATTTGGCTCTGTTCTCTATACACTTGAGAAATGATGCCTTTATCAGAAACATTTCTAATTTTAGCTGTATTGGCTTTGTGCAAAACCTTGTAAATAAAGGCTTTAATGATGAGTATTCATGTAGAACTTATGTGTGTCTTGGTGGGTATATTCCCAAATATTTTGTTCTGTGTGAAGTTATTTTAAATGAATGTCTCCATATGTTTCTTTCTGCTTGGTTTTGTTGATAATATATACAAAAACTAATGATTTGTGTGGGTTTATTTTATATCCTGCAACTTTGCTAAAGGTGTTAATTGTTTTGATAAGTTTTAAATTTGATTTTCTAGAGTTCTTCTCTAAGTATAGCACCATATCATCTAGGGTTCTCTAAGTCTACCACCATATCATAATTTCATTTCCTCATTACCTATGTTTATTCTTTCAATCTCTTTTTCTTGTCTTGTTTCAGCCAGCATTTTAAATACAATATGGGATAATAATAGTTTTAATAGACATGCTTTCTTCATTCTGACATTATTGGGAAGACATTTAGTTTTTCTCTATTATAGATAATCTTTCTTTTGGTTTTAAATAGACTAATCATTTAAAGAAAATCTCCATCTATTCCTGTGCTTTCTAGTATTTTTTTTTAATAGGAATGGGTGTTGTATTTTGTCAAAAGTTTTTTTCCATATCTATTGACATAATCATATTTTTTGTTTATTAATGTGGTTAATTAGTTTTACTAATATTGAATCAGACCTATATTCTTAGTATAAATCCAATCTGGCCATAGTGTATGATCTTGGTGATATATTGCTATAATTGCTATTATTTTTGAATGTTTTTGCATTACTATTCATTAAGGAAGTTGGCCTATAGTTTCCTTTCTCTGTTTTTGCTGTCCCTGATTTAGATATCAAAACCATATATGTGTGAGGTTCCGGGTTAAGATGGCGGCAGAGTAAAAAGCAGCTCTTAACCTCTCCTGACCGAAACACACAAGACTCCCCAAGGGGACATAAAAACAAGTCCAGACGAATGGAGGAACCCCACAACAGGGTGAAGTGGGGAAGGTACATGGAATTGGGACATTTCCATGCTATAAAGGGGTGAAACAGCTCTCACTAAATTGAGGGCTGAGCAACCACTCCACCCCCACCCCTACCACACACACCACCTATAGCACCGAAGCTAGTTAAAAGAAATAGAGCAAGTTTGGGGCACCCATTGAGTCATTGGCAGCTCCAGGGCCTGTTCCTGAGAGCAGCAAGATTTGGGACCCCAAAAAGCCAAAGAACGCACGCAAACTCTGAGCGCAGGAGCAGGGCGCAGGTGTGGGCAGAGGCATGGGTGGAGGCAGACACAGCCACAAGCTAAAGCTCTGAAACCCTGAGTGGGGAACCAGTGCAGACAGGTATACGACTGTGGAAGCAGCACCCTGAGACTTGTAAAGGAACCTCCAGCAGAGGATCAAGCAAGGGGGTCCACCAGGGGGCTTGACCTTGGAAAAAAGCAGAACTCAGACCTCAGGAGCCAAAAGACCGAGGACAGACCCCGAGCGTGAGGATAAAGCTGAGAAGCTGCTGGGCTAATGATGGCTAACCAGACTCAGGAAGTTCAGAAGAGAAAGATAAACAACAAGAAAAAGAAGTCTTTAACACTCGACAACTTTTACACAGAGAAAATCCAGACAACCAAGCAAACAGAGGAGGAGAACAAACAAGCATCCGGACCCTCCTCAAATAAGGAAAACTCCTCACAAGCTATGGAAGAGTTCAAAACTGAGATTCTGAGGAAGATGGAAGAGATCTGGCAAGAAAATAACAGTTTAAAAGGTAGAATCTTGCAATTGGAAAGTGAGGCCCAGAAATCAAATGAACTGATAAGAAAATTGAACCAGATTGAAAAAGAAAACCAAAAGACCATAGCTGAAAACGAAAAGTTTAGAGACAAAAACCAGTCCCTAAAGGCTAGAATTGAGCAATTAGAAGCTAATGATCTCTCAAGACAACAAGAACAAATAAAACAAAGTCAAAAGACTGAAAAAATAGAAGGAAA
>NC_058130.1:151692150-151759377 GCF_016433145.1 Gracilinanus agilis
TTTCTTTCCTTCCTTCCTTCCTTCCTTCCTTCCTTCCTTCCTTCCTTCCTTCCTTCCTTCCTTCCTTCCTTCCTTCCTTCCTTCCTTCCTTTCTTTCTTTCTTTCTTTCTTTCTTTCTTTCTTTCTTTCTTTCTTTCTTTCTTTCTTTCTTCCTTAAACCCTTACCTTCCATCTTAGAATCAATACTGTGTACTGGTTCGAAGGCAAAAGAGTGGTATTTTTGTAAGTATTCATCTGTTTCACTTAGATTGTCATATTTATTGGCATATATTCAGGCAAAATAAATTCTAATAATTGCTTTGATTTCTTCCTCTTTGGTTATACTTTCACCTTTTCCATTTTGATTCTGGAAATTTGGTTTTTTTCTTTTTTAAAATCAAGTTAGCCATTGATTTATCTATTTTATTTTTTCATAAAACCAATTCCTTCTCTTATTTATTAGTTCAATGGTTTTCTTGTTTTCAATTTTATTAATCTCTCTCTTGATTTTTAGGATTTTTAATTTGGTGTCTAATTAAGGACTTTTAATTTAAGTAAGGACTTTTAATTTGTTCTCTTTTTAGTTTTTTTTAGTTGCATGCCCAATTCATTGACCTGCTCTTTCTCTGATTTATTGACAAGCATTAAGAGATATTAATTTCCCTCTAATCATTGTTTTGGCTGCATCTCATACATTTTGATATGTTGTATCCACATTGTCATTTTATTTAATGAAATTGTTGATTGCTTCTATGATTTGTTCTTTGATCCATTCATTCTTTAGTGTAAGATTGTTGTTTCCAATTTTTAGTCTTTCTGCTGCCATTTTTTGAGTGTAATTTTTATTGCATTATGGTCTGAAAAAATACATTTAATATTTCTGCTTTTCAACATTTGGATATAAGGTTTTTATACTCAAGTATGGTTTGATTTTTTGTGAAGGTGCCATGTACTGCTGAGAAAAAGGTGTATGCTTCTACTCCCACTCAGTTTTCTCCAGAAATCTATCATTTCCAGCTTCCTTCTTGTTTATTTTTGGGATTTATCTACTTCTGGGGGGCGGTCAAAATCCCCCTCTACTAACATTTTACTATTTATTTCCTCCTGCAATTCCTATAACTTTTCTTGTAGGAATTTAGATGCTATGCCATTTGGTACATATATGTTTATATAGGTATCATTTCATTGTTTATGGGCCTTTTTATCATGATGTAATTTCCTTTCTTATTTCTTTGGATTATTTCACTTTTTACTTTTATGTTGTCTGAAATCATTATTGCTACCTCTGCTTTTTTTTTTAACTTCATCAGAATTGTAGTAAACCTTGCTCTAACCTCTTGCTTTTGCTCTGTGTGTATTTCTCTGTTTTAAATGTGTTTCTTGTTGACAGTATATTGTGGGGTTCTGATTTTTAATCCACTCTGCTATCCTTTTCCATTTTATGGGTGAGTTCATTATATTCATAGTTATGATTGTGTATTTCTCTGCATCTTATTTCCTCTCTGTTTATTCTTCTCTATTTTTCCTTTTAACCTTTCTCTGTTTTTTATGACACCCCCCCCCCCCAGTTTACCCTCCTTTTTTGCCAATTCCTTTCCTCTTATTTTTTCCTATCTTTCTATTTCCCTGTAGGGTAAGGTAGTTTCTATAACTGACTGAATGTGGGTGTTATTCCCACTTTGAACTATTTCTGATAAGAGTAAGGTCCAATCATAGATACTACATCCTACCTCCTCCTCTGTATTTGCCACGTATGTGCCTTTTAATGAGATGTAGTTTACTTCCTTATATCTCTCTTTTTCTCTTATCCCCATGTATTCTTCTTTTACATCCACCTTTTTATATCAGCCCATCTTATTTAGCTTCCTTTCTTCTTTCTATGTATATTCCTTTTCATTGCTCTGATAGTGATAAAGTTCGCAAGTATCTTAGGTACTTTTGCTATCTTGCATACTTTAACTACTTTGCTTTTCTCACATACCATAGATCTATCTTAATTATTTCCATTATCACCTTTCAAAGTATGAGTGTACTTAGTTCAATCTTCTCAAGAACCCTTAAGTTTTTACTTTATCTTTTTATTCTTCTCTTGAGTGTTTTATTTGCTTATCAAATTTTCTTTTTAGCTTTGTCTTTTTTGGTCAGGAAAGTCTGAATTTCCTCTATTTCATTAAACATCATTTTTTCCTCCTTAGATGATTTTGTTTAGTTTTGCTGGGTATGCCATTATAGGTAGTAATCCTAGGTCCTTTGCCTTGGAATAGCATATTCCATGTCTTCTGGTCATTGAATGTAGAAGTTGGTAGGTCTGTGTAATTCTTACTGTGGCTCCTTGATATTTGAATTGTTTCCTTCTGAAAGTGTCTAGTACTTTTTTCTTGGCTTGGGAGTTCTGGAATTTGACTACAATAGTTCTGTTTATTTTATTTTGGGGTCTCCATCAGGAGCTGATCTGTGGATTCTCTCTATTTCTATTTTTCCCTCTTGTTTTCAAGTATATCATGGCAGTTTCCCCCAATGAGTTCCTGTAATATAGTATCCAAGCTCTTTATTTGATCATGGATTTCAGGTATTTCAATGATTCTAAGATTATCTCTTCTGCATCTGTTTTCCAGATTTGGTCATTTTTCCAGTGAGGTATTTTAGATTTTTTCCCCCTATTTTTTTACTTTTAAATTTTGTTTTATTGTTTCCTGCTGTCTTATGATTTAATTTGTCTCTATTCATCCAGTTCTAATTTTTAGGAAGTCATTTTCTTCCTTGAGTTTTTGTGTTTCCTTTTCCATTTAATAACCTTACTTTTAAAGTATTCTTTTCTACAGCATTATTTTTTGCCTCCATTTCCATTTGATCAATTTTTTTTCAATGAATTATCCCCCAGCTGTTGAGTTTTTCTGTCAATTCTATTATTTGCTTTTTAAACTTCTTTTAAAGTTCTTCCAGGGATTCTTTTGAAGCCTGACGTCTTTTCACACGTTTCTTTGAGGCTTCAGGTTTTTCCTTTTTGGCATTGTCATCCTCTTCTGAGTTCATATTTTGGTCTTCCCTGTCACTAAAATAACAATCTGAGGTCATATTTTGTTTTTGTTTTTTTTTTTTTGCTCATTTTTCTAGTTTTTTTTTTCCCTACCCCTCTATTCCCCCCCAGTTTAGTGTATGTGCTGTTGAAGCAAGCACAGTGTTTTCATGTGTGTGTGTGTGTGTGTGTGTGTGTAGGATTAGGGGGAGAGGAACATCCTTTTTACTTTTTCATCTTAGCTCCAAGCATGCAATTCTAAGCCTCTTAATTTTCTTACAGTACAGAAAATGAAGAAAACCATTCTAGCTACAAATTCACCCAGAAGAACTTTAGGGAATAGGATAGACTGATAAATTAGAAATAGTCCACGTAAGCTGATTGAATTCTTTCAATTACCCTGCAACTACATTCTTGATATTTCTGTTGATGGCTCTTTCCCCTTGTAAATAAGTCCTAGAATGAGTACTTCTGTGATCTGAAAATATAACTTGTAAGAGTTAAAAATGGTATGACTAAATTTATGAGTTAAAAAGAAATATTGTGGTCACCGTTTATAGAAATTAACTCTTAAGTCACAAAGCTGTAGTAGCTTTATTATAGCAGAGTAAAGAGGGAAATGTAGGAATGAGGTAGAAAATATTGCCTAGCTAAATATCCTATAATTGCCAATCTGAATAAATCCAGCTGAACTCTGACAAAGACTCCCTCAGGCCCTGATATCCAGCCGGGAGTTATGGTAGTCTCTTTGGTAAGAGTCTTATTAGCACAGAATCAATCTCCAACACAGAAGTCTAAGGCAGAAGAATTCCTCCAACACAGAAGACCCTCCAATGCAGAGATACAAACACAGAAGTCCTCCCTCAGCAAGAGCCACCAAGGCAGTAGAATCAATCAGAATGCCCTTGGCGGGCTTTTATAAACAGTTTTCTCCATGTCACTTCCTGTCTCTTTGGTTTCTTCTTTCTTTCACTGTGGGCTGGTCTATCACATCTCAGGAACCAATCAAAGCCGCTCAATTTGCCTAGCATTGTGGGGGAGGGGCAGTGCTTGTGGTCTTTTAGGACTAAGTGTTAATGACTAAGTAAGTGTGAACTCTTGTTAGTGACTTACTAAGTTTAAGTAGGGGTACTTCAAGTTCTTGATTGATTAACTTAAAATAAACAAAGGGAATAAAAAGAATGTAGGATTTGGAGTACCTGGTCCAGAGTTCTAATTTTGACTCTTGCACTTCTACCACATCTTCAGTAGATTAATATTTGAAATTACCATTAATATTTCTGTTTTGCTACCAAAAATAGGAAAAAGAAGCAATTAGTTCAGTATCCCAGCACTGGTAGTTGAGTTAAGGTCCTAAGGCATTTACTTATTTACTTCTTCACTTCCCCCCCCCCCCCCCCAATCAGTGGGGCAGTATAGAGAACACAAGTACATAGGATCTGAATAACTATCCATTTCTTACCAGGGCTTTAGAGGCATTATTTCATAGCCAAGTAATGGTGCTAGCCTTTTTTAAAATTTTACCCAAAGTGTTGGTGAAGTTGAGGGAGTCTGATCATTGATGACTTCCATTGATTTGTACTGATGACTCACACTTCTTAGTCCAAATTCTCTCTCATGCACCGTGCCATTTCCTGCTCTTCCTTTACCTTATGTCTCCTCTTTTTCTATCTCTATTCTGTACTGATATAATCCAAAATTTATTCTCACTTCTGTAATTTTGCTTCTTTCTATACCCCAAAATACATAAATAGGCTTTGTATATAATAATTGGTTAAAAAATTATCGATTGGTATGATTACTTCCTCTTGTCATTAAAAAATGCTAATATTTCTGATAGGCGTCTAAAAGTCTCTAATATCTTCCTCAGTGCAATAAATTTGTTTGATTACTTTATTCCCTGAAACAACTGCTTTCACTAAGTTGCCTTTAAAAGCGCAAAGGTCAGGGCAGGAGAGAAGTGTTAACTACTTCATAATTCTGCCTATTGACAACACTATTTTGCAAGAAAATAGATCTTACATTTTTCTTGTTGGAGTAGTAAAAATTGAAATTATTGAAATATAATGCATGAGTGGTCTGAAAGGGTTAATTCAATTTGCAAAGGAGTCAAACTTACTTTTAGCAGGCATAAAAGACTCTTTCTCATTAGTTCATGTCAGGACTGCCAATAGACTTCACAGGAAACTTAACAAATGGCAGAGGTCTAATAAAGGAAGTGTTCAAGCAATGACTAGATGCCTGTTAGGCAGTGCTGTAAGAAAGGATTCCCTTGTTGGATGCAGGTCAGATGAGTTGATCTTTAAGGTCCCTTACAACTCTTAGCATTCTATGAATCTATAATTTCATTACTATTTGCAAATTTTGGTATCAAATTTGTAGTAGCTAATTTTTTTCCATGATGGATTTGAAAATCTGCTTTGATTTTAGGTATGGATTTAATTATATGACATCTTTCTTCTTCCTCTGACAGGGTGGAACATTCTCTACTCCTAACTGGAATAATAGCCTAATTCTTTTTATCTAGAATCACCTGGGGGAATGGAATCTGTGAAGGCTTCCTCACACCAACATTCTAATTAGAACCTTGGGACTGATTTAATCTATAAGCTTCTGTTTACTCTGTATTCCTCCTGTCCTATGTCTAGAAACTCTCTCTAGTTTAACTCCCAATTTCCTGCTCCCCTTATTTCTTATTCAGAATCACCACTTGCTCAGACAAAAATCCATTTCCTCTACTACCTCTTTTTATATTCTCATACCTAATTAGCTCTGACCTAACTCTTCCCAACCCCCCCCCCTTTCCCTTCTGCCTAACCTTTCTAACACAATCAAGACATTTAACCTCTCATTGCCTTAGTTTCTTGTATGTAAAAAGGGAACAGTGATACTTTACAGAAACGATTTGAGGATTAAATCAGAATAATATTACTAAAGTGTTTTGTAAATGGTGAGATGATATAAAGACATCAATTCGTTATTATCATATTCTCATCTTTTCCAATGGACTTCAGCTAGAAATGGTGTAGTATCAGTCAACTGACAAGCACTTATTCCATGCAGTGTGTGCCAGACACTGTGCTAGGTTGTGGGGATATAAATACTAAGAATGAAATAATCTATATACTCAAGGAATTTACATTCTGGTGGAGAGGACAAGTATCCATGCAAGGATATATAGAATAAATATAAATACAAAATAATTGTCACCATCCTGCTATTATTCCTTTACATTTAATATTCTATGGATGATCACACAGGTGGATAAAACAACTGCTTTTTCTAGTTGAATAAAAGTATTAAGATATAAGCCCATGCTCTGTAGACTCACTTGAAAGCATCTTGGATACAACTCCAATGGCAGACAACAAAGATGATTTGTTTCTTATTTTGTTCTCTTTGATATCTATAGTCTCTCCTAAGTCTTTATATTTTGAATTTTTTTGTTCCATGTACCTTGGAGATGATTAGGCATAGTGTAATCTATTAAGATTATAATCCTTAAACTTTTGTGAATCCTCATTTTGTCTGAGTAATGGTAAGCAATGGTTCCATCTCTGATAATGGTCTGGTTCTAAGACACTTTATTGTTTGAGTTCTGCAAGATATTTTGAGAATTTTATTTCTAGTATGGGGATAAGTTATCTGTTATTCAATGTGGAAAAGCCAATGTTTAAATGTATAATTCCATCTATTAGTCATATCTTTCTAGATATTCAGTAGGTAATAATTTTTATTTTTACAAGCCGAAGTGATAGGTTCCATGCTTTCTACCATTTCCTTTAATTTTTTGTGTTGATCACCAACTTTGGGCTCCTTAAGGATAGCATCTATAATTTTCTAGTGGTGATGGCCTGGTTCTGAATTGCTATAATATATCCATCTGCTTCCCCAGACAAATCAATATGATTACCATTTCCACAAGACTTAGGCCTTTTTATTCCATTTGTGTATCTTAGCCTCTTAATAGACTCCATCTATATAAGCAAAACACTTTTAGCAACTTTTGACAAACCTGATGGTATGTATCTTTTATCAGATGTATGCTTTTTCTAAAAGCATGTCTATAGGTTCTTACCCTGTCTATTATATTGCTCTAAGAATCTCTAACAATTCTTTTCTTCTTTGTTGATAAAGAAACATTAAATTTTCTAAAACAGCCTTAGGATGATGAAGCCTATGTTTGATTACTATCGTATAGGTTTTTGTTAGGACACTTTCCAAGTCTGTCATTGTCCATGGTGTAGTTCTAAAAATGTATAATAAGATAGGTATTACACAGTGTTAATTGTTTTAAATATATTTTGATTCAATTTTGATTTCCAGGTGCTAGAAAGTCTCATTGTATTTAGCCACAAATTTATCCTTTATGGCTATGTGCTTTGATAGATTTTCCATGGAGGAGTCCAAGGGATTTGTAAATACTGCTTTTGTCCTTTGATTCAGTTTGACTTCTGGATTCAAGCTTGAAGCCTATATTCTCTATCTTTCCTTATGTACACCATAAATCTCACATTTACTGGGTCAAAATCACATTTTGAAATTACTGAAGAAAGATTCCACAAGGTGAAAGGATTATATAATATGTTTTTCAGTGGAGTCATGCAGTTGAATGCCATCTCTGTACATCAAATGATTGATATGATGCTTTGATTTGGATGCCCCTTTATGTTTGGAAGCCACACTTAATTCTATTAAGGAGTAATGATAATGGATTTAAAGCTATGTATGAACAGGATTACCTTCAACTGCCTCTCTGAAAAAATACATTTTATATTTAATGTTCTTGACATTATGGTATTGATGTCATATTTTAAATAGGGAAGAATTTTTCATATTGGCATACTCTAGGATTTTCCTTCTAATTGGCTTTATTTTGTATATTTTCAGCACAAGATCTATTAGTGAAGAAGCCAAAGGCCCTATAATAATGAATACAGGCAGTGGAAAAATTATGGTGCTTTCAGATGACTGGTTCAATAATTAACAAATTCAGTAATGAATAAAACAATAATAAATTTCATCCAATTATCATTCAGTGATAAAGAAGTACATTTTTACATACCTGAAACTCTTTTTGGCATAGCCTTTTTATTCCCCAGCTACTACATTTTTTGTATGTATAGGTTTTTCTAGTGATATAATATGTTTAAACTTTATACAAAGTACATAAACATATCATTGACCTATACTTGGAGGGATTGCTATGGTATTCATCTTTTGCCTTCCATTGAGAGAGACTTGATCAAAATTACATCTGAGAGGAGAAAATAAAATGTCATGCTATAAATTTACACACTTATATGAAATATTTGGGCCAATAATCATGGATCTTATCCAGTCCTATTAACTTCTAATCTTTTAGAGAAGCTAGAGTATCAACAATCTCTTGATATAAACATTCATTACTCATTGTATCAATGATGTACAAACTTTCTGTTTCTTGTTTAACTTGCTCTATCTTTGTGTGACTTTTTGTTATTATATAGATGATTTGACATTTTTCATATTCTCCTTTATTCAGGTTCTCTCTTCTTATTTCTTTACTTCTTAAGTTTCAGTAATAAAGGTTTTGATTGATGTTGAATTGTTAATTTTGTTCCGTGGACTGTATTAATTCTTAGCTTTCCATAACCTTTTGGCTTTGAATTGCTTAGAGAATCTAAAATTTCTGATATTCTTTTGTTTTTTGGATTCTTTTCTCATGTTCCATTTTTGTTGTCTTTAACTGGGCAGTCTGGCATTTACTTTTTCTCTGTCATGTATTAGCTGGATATTGATATAATCTTCCATTGCTTTTGCTTAGATCTTCAATATTTTTCCAAAACATTTTTGCCATTATGGTATTTGACACTTTTGCTTAAGAACTTTCCTTAATAGGTTCTTATTTCCTCCTCTGGTTCCTACTGTGGCACTAGCTATCACATATATTGTGTGTGAATCCTGAAATGTTCTTACATTTTCTTTCAAATATTGTAGTAAGATATATTTGATGATGATGATGATGATAGCAAATTCTAGCATTTTTGAATTACTTTATTTTGAAATAGTTGTTCTGCAAGTTGGATTCATACCATCGAACATAAAAAAGGATTTTTTTGGACTTCCAGTTTGTGTATTCATCTCCTTTTCAAAATCTTTTGAGACATTTGTATTGCTTGTATCTATTTCATTATTAGGTAGTATTTTTGGAGCTTGAATTACATCTTCAATAACTTTGGGTTCTTCAGAATTCCCCTTTTCAGATTTTAATAATACTTCAGTTTCATCTCTTTCAGCTAACTTAAGCCTAGGGGATGAAATCCTTTCTTCGGATTGACCTGCCCTGGTTCTGTGACTTGAAGCTAAGGTTATCATTGACAAAAGTTGTATGAAGTCCATGCTTATAGCTCTTTATTCTACATCTGATTTTGTTTTGATACAGTTCTTATGTATAATATTTTCATTCTATTTCATGTGTACTCATGGTTTATTTGTTTGGTGGACATTATATGTATAGAATAATTTTCACCAGGTAGTGTATTATTAATTTTGATTTATTCTGTTTATCTTGCCTCATGGAGGTGCCAAAAAAGGGGCGTCACTCACTTCTCTGTACTCTGCGTCAGGTTGATTTTCCTGAAGGTTTCAAGTAGGACCAGCTTGTAACCCCATGGTTCCTTAGAAAGTTATTTGGCCCTTTTATGATCAGTTCTATGACAACATGTTTGCACAGATTCTGGATAATGGATGATGCTCTCATGTTTTCCCAGTCACCAGTGAAGTGAAGCAGGGCTATGTACATGATGTGTTGTTGGGCATCTTCATTGAGGATGAAAATTGCATTGAAATTTCCTAAGCAAAAAGCTTAGGAACTGATGGTAAATTACTCAAATTGAAAAGGCTACATGCCAAGACTAAAGAGGAAGGAGAGTTGGTACATGATTTTCTTTTGTAGGTGATTCTGCACTCAGTGCAGCCTCCAAGACTGAGATGAACAGAATATGGATCAATTCTCTGGCACTTGTGATAAGCTTGGTCTGATAATTAACACCAAGAAAATAGAGGTTCTCCATCAGCCAGTACCTCACCATCCGTACATGGAACCCAAAAGTTCATATGAATTAAATGTGCCTGACCTGTGGCAAAGCTCCAAGCTCATATTGGTCTGATCAACCACAGTCAGACACATTGGACATGGACCCCAACATATCATTTTTGGTCCTTTTTGAGTACAAAGACAGCAATCAATTAACCAGTACAATTTTAAGCTTTAATAGTTTTAAGAGCTTCAAGCTGTACTAAGACTGCTGGGATGCCCTCTATTACACTGACTAGTTTGCTAACTCACTCACTGATATCCCCAGAGTCTAATTCACCAGTATTTTAGTATTCTTGCCTGGAAATCAGAGCTATCATTGTGACTTCAGGGCACATGAAGTCTCTGCTCTATATCACTTTTGCTGGAACTTCCTGACTTTGTTCCTTCTTATCTACCCTTTTGAACCCCCACCCCCCGCCATGGTATGGACAATAATTTAGACTGTGGGAAATTATTATTACTATTAATAATCTCATCTTTTTTGACACTTTCATATAGAAGCAATCTTGAGACCATTCACTATCTTGCTACTATTCTTTTACATTTAAAATTATATAGACTTGTATAGGTAAATAACTGCTTTGAAGTCATTGAAAAGTACTTTATCTACATTATATCATTTGAACTTCACAATTCTGAAAGTAGAAAATATAATTATATCCCATTTTTTTAAACCATTAACTTCTATCTTAGAATTGACACTAATTATCAGTTCCAAGGCAGAAGAGAGAGAAGGGCTAGGCAATTGGCTTATGTTACTTGCCCTACATCACACAGCTAGGAAGTGTCAGGCCAAATTTGAATCCAGGACCTCTTGTCTTCAAGCCTGACTCTCCATCCACTGAGCCACCTAGCTGCTGGTAAACTCCAACTATAAATGAGGAAATAGTTTCAGAAAGGTTGAGTGATATGTCCATGGTTAAAAAGTGTCAGAGGTGAGATTTAAATCCAGGCCTATTTGACACCAAGCAAACTACTATGCCACAATGCATAGACATAGAATCTACTTCATTCCCAAGTTTTCCTTTTGAAAGATTAGGTGACTTGTGTAAGGTTACAATATAAAATATGTCCTTAGTACCTAGGTCCTTTGCCTCCAAAACAGAGTTTTCCTCTACTGTGTTATGTTTTATTGTCCAGTTCAGATGCTGCCTCCCCCTCTATCTTTCCTCATCTTCTTTTTTTTGGCTGAGAGTGATTTCTTCCTCCTTGAAATTTCTTATACTACTTGATCTAGATTTCTCTTTGCACATTCTACCTTGAATCATACATATTTATGTCAATGTCTTATCCTCCCATCCCAATTAGACTGCAGTCTTCTTTAGGGCAGGGACTATATCTTATTTTATATTTGTAGATACTTAATATATATGTATTGAGTTTAATCTATTCATTACACTAATCCATGAATCAAGGAGATTAGCAAACCAATGTGATGTTCCTTCTGCTACTTGTAGCACTTTCATCCCTGGCCATCTCACTCCTCTCTCATCATAGACCAACTTATCCTCTGCCTGACTATTCCATTTTGTCCTCTAGAGCTCCAACTTCAAATTCATTTGTCTTCTTCTTAGATCTTTTCATCCTTGTAATCTTGAGAACTCTTTTGGAACTCATGTAAATGAGGCTTTTCCCAGAAGACATTACATTCACGACCTCCTTGTCCAGTGCTGATTATTTCTCTCATAGCCTATAGTACTGGGGGCTAGGAGAAGGAATCAGCCTACTCCTTGGTCTATAGTGCCAATTCCAGACCCTTTTTCCTGCAGATATCACTCTGCTACATTTCACCCTTTGAGATTCACTCCTCTTATGTCTATCATCAAGTCCTTGTTGCCAAAACATACTGGTCTCCTGTTCTTTTCTCAAGGAATTCAGGATTCAGTTAACTGTTTTTCTATCAACTTCATCCCAGCTTTCATTCTTAGGGACTTCAATATGTATGTTTGAAATTGCTTCAAAGAGTCTGACCCTTCAGTTTATTTGCTTCTTTACCCTCATGACCTATATTTTATATTCATGACTTAGGTGTCACCATTACCTAAAGCTACTCTACTTCTGTGAACTCAAGAAATGAAATTTCATTTTCTGATCATAATTTCCTATTCTTTACACTCTCTCTCTCTCTCTCTCTCTCTCTCTCTCTCTCTCCTTCATTCCTCATAAAATTAATTGTTATCTTTCCCATGATTTCTGATCCTTCCATCTCCATTTTTATAGTCCATCACACCTGCACCTATTTGGTTCTTATTTCCCTTTCTTCACAGACTTGACTGTAATCAAGTTGTTGAAGTATATGCTGTTCTCCAGCCATGAATTTGTTGACCCCTTTTCCTACCACTCTTCATGATCAGACAACTTGTATCCCTGGGTCAATTCTAATATCTACTTTCTCTGATTCTAGACACCTATATTGCTGATTACCAGTGGAGGAACTCACACAGTCATGCCAACCTTAGTTGTCAATCATCTCAACTGAATTCTATATTGGAGACCTTTTATTCTTTTCTGATTGACTCTTAATGAGGAATCCATCAGTGGATTTTCCAAAATGTCTTGCCTGATCTTTCTGTTTTTCGGAAGATAACTTCACTTCTTACTTTACTGAGACAAGGCCATCTATACATCATAAGCACCTTCACTTCTCGATTTCATAATTGAAAACTACATTCTGTGCCTCTTTTTTTCATTCTTTTCTGCTACCTTTAAGGAAAAGGTGGCTCTTTTTCTTGCTAAGGCTAACCTCTTTCCTTGTCTTCTTGATCTCATCCCTTTCTATCTCTTGCATGTACTTGTTCCAGTGATAATTCTCTACCTTTGTCTCATCTTTAATTTCTTCCTTTCTACTAATTTTTCCTGCTGCCTACAAACTACCCAGATCTCTTAAAAAACACCCTCTTGGCCATGTCAAACTCTTAAGTCATTATTCTATTTCTATACCATAATTACCAACCTCCTTGAAAGAATGGCTTACTCTTGCTGTTTCCATTTCCTTACCCCTTATTATCCAACTTCTGACTTCATCACTCTTTTGAAAAATTATCTCTTTTGAAAATTATCTCTTCAAGGTTACCAGTATCCTCTTAAATCTCAAATCCAGTGACCTTTCCTCAGCTCTCATCTTCCTTGATCTCTGTAGCTTCTGATTCTGTGAATATGCCCTTCCCCTGGTTATAGTCGTGTTCTTTATTTTCTTTGGCACTAACTTTGACCATACTTTAAAAAAATTTTCTTTGCTAGTTCACTATCTATTCCCTTAGCTCAGGTGTCTTTTGAGGCTCTGTCCTGGGCCCTTTTCTTTTCTCACTTTACCTTTTATCCCTTGGTAATTTATGGGTTCATTCATCTCTATGCAGACAAATTTCGAATCTACATATCCAGCTCTGGCTTCTCTCATGAATTTCATTCTGAAATCACTTACTACTTGTTGCTAATAGTTAGGTGGCTCAGTGGATAGAGTTTTGGGCTTAGAGTCAAGAAGACCTGGATTTAAATTCAGCCTCAGATATTTTCTAGATATGAGTATTTGGGTAAGACATTTAACCTCTGGCTGCTTCAGTTTCCTTAATTGCAAAAGAAGGATAATAACAATACTTACCTCACAGGGTCATTGTGAAAATCAAATGAGATAATATGTGTAAAGTGCTTAGCATAGTACTTAGCACATTTGTTGTTCAGTTGTATCCAACTCTTCATGATCTCATATTGGTTTTTCTTAGCAAAGATACTCCAGTGGTTTAGCATTTTCTTCTCTAGTGGATTAAGGCAAAAGGAAGTTAAGTGACTTGCCTAGGGTCACACAGCTAGTAAATGTCTGAGGCCTGATTTGAATTCAAGTATTTCTGACTCTAGGCCCAGCATTCTATCCAGTGTGCTTCCTAGTACTCTCCTTTCTAATTTCTACCTCTTTGATTCTTTATCTTTAGTGCTACTGCTGCTGCTATTCCTGCTACTATTAGCCCCAACCTTTTCAAGGGTTTTAACTTTTGTAAAACATTTTACATTATCTCTCTGACATTATTTTAAGGTTTAGCTCAGGTACTCCTTCCTTTATAAAACCCACTTTAACAGTAATCAGTGCCCCTTTTCTCTTCAGATTACCTTGTTATTTGATTTCTTTGTAAATGCCCTGTATCCTCAGTAAAATGTAAAATCTTGGAGGTCTGCGATTGTTTTGTTTTTGTATTTGTGTCTTGAGGTCTCACCCAGTGCCTAGCAAAAAGTAAGTACTAATAACCTTGGTTTCTATTTTATTTCTCAAGTAGAATTATATAGCTTTGCCCTATGATTAGTTAGCATATATCCAGTGCATTTGTTTTCCTTGCTGAGCCTTTCTAATAGTAAATGCTGACATCCCACCCTTTACTTTAATGTAAACTATCATATTTTAAAGGAAATTGAAGTGGATGTTTAGTGATTTAGACAAACCTGAAACTATCCTGTGAATAAAGTGTTTTAGCTTGAAAGAAAATCTACAGGCTATTTTGGAAAAAAATAACAATTTTTCCATCATCCATTTTAAATGATCTATTTTCATTTTTTAAACCATTGTCATATGAAAAGACCTAAGAATATCCCCAACGAGGTGTTAGATGCAGTAATTACACTTTCCCATTTTGAAAGCAGTTATACAGGCCTTACAATAGAGTCCACGGGAGCTAAAAATAAACCGCAAGCAGTTCAAACTAACTGGGTAATAATAATAGGCAACAGAAAGGATAAGTGTCCAAATATGATGAAAACAGGAAGTTCATTACACAAGCTGTTATTTTCTGATAGATCTGAATTCTTAAAGCTTTAACTCAAAAATAAGCCCTTCCGGTTATAAAGAAAAGCAGAGAATTGTCTATTATTTGAGAACTAAGAGAGATGATAACATTTTATAGAAACAAGACTATATTGTTATAGGTTCAGTGTATTGAGCTCCAAAATAAAAACACAAGGGAGTAAGAAGGGAGCCTGTATGGAAGCCTGTCACCTAACAAAAACAATTGGGCACATTGACTCTTGGGCTTGCCCCTGTTTAACCTCAGTCACAAACCTCCTGTGGATTTGTTTTGTCTAGTAGTGGGTATACAAGCAAAAGAGCGTTCAGACAGAGGGAGAACTTTGTTTTTTCAGGTGAGTAGATGGTTTAAATAGCATAACTTCAAGTACTGCAATTCCATCATCCACTTGTGATCCTTTTTACTTAAGATTTCCAACACTTATGCTTTAGTCGTGAAACTGGAACAGTGCTCAATCACCGATTCCCTAAGATCCCCAGGGGAAAAGCTATGACCAATCAATAGTCAGGACTTCCCCATCAGTAATCAGGAGCCCTAATTGGAGGACCAGGCTAGAAACACTAGGCAGGAGCCTATGAGCTCCTGAGGCACAAAAATCCATATAATGATAATGATGTACAGAAGTCCATAGATGAAGGTGCTCCTATAAGTCACAGAATCCCTTGTTCCAATTCTGTATAGTCTATACAATTAAAGGTCAGATAAAATATAAAGCTCTTTTGCCATTATTTTTTGAGTATATATATATATATAATATGTATATAGCACTCAAAAAATAATACACACACACACACACTGTGAGGCAATATGGTATTGTATAGATAGAATACTAGACTTGAAATCATTCTTGACTCCAAAGTTTGAATCCTTCTCTAACACCTATTCCTTATGTGATTGTGGGCAAGTCATTTAACCTCATTTAACTTCAGTTTCCTCATCTGTGAAATGAAGACAGTCATATTTGTAGTACTTACCTCATAGAATTATTTTGATACTTAAATGTATATGCTTCATAAACTTTAAAAAACTGTTTTTTTTAAACAGTTAAAAACTGTTAAAAAACAGAACAATAATTTATCGTGATCATGAGAGTTGGATACTCTGAAAAATCTGTATAACACCTGGGTCACTCCTCCCTCCAATTTGAAGAGTGGGTCCCCATATCCTCCCCATTTTGGACATTTCTCTTACTGTCTAAGGCACCATCATCCTAATCATCCAACTCTGCAATCTCAGTGTCATTCTTAACTCTTCATTCTCACCCACTCCATATATATTCAATCTATTACCAAATTGTGTGGTTTCTGCCTTTATAATATCTCTCATCTCTTTCTCTGTCCGTTTCTCACTCTCATTCTCTCTCACTTTCTTCCCTGTTTCAATTCATACAGCCACAACCCCAATTCAGGCCTGGCTTGACTCTCACTTGGACTATTGAAATAGCCTTCTAACTGGTCTTCTGACACATATCTCTCCACTTCAGTCCATTGTCCACTCAATAATTATTAAGTTTGTTTTTCTAAGGTATAGGATTGAGCTTTAGTCATCCCTATGCTCAGTGAGCTTTAGTGGTTCCTTATTATATCTTGTTTCTTTCATTTTGTTATGTATTTTGACCTTGGCTCAAACCTATTGCAGTCAGTTAATTCATCAATGACTGCTGCAATTGTAACCAGTCATTTCCTGTTTCTTAAATAAGGCAAATTTCACCTTTTGTAATATTATTAAGTATTAACAACATCTAGTGCCTTCCTATACTTTTTAAGAAGAAATTGTTCATAATGTATGTACATGAGTTTTTTGAGGTCTTTACAAGCCCGTGGCTATTCATTCCTTAAGTTTGAGCCACATTTCACTACATAGCCTCTACCATCCCTCTCCTCTTCCTTTTATTATTTCACACTGTGAAATCATTATTGAATATTGATCTGATCTAATGATTGTGAACCAGTTTTACCATAGTCTACCTCCATATTGAATTCATCAAGTACTGAGGCAAGTGTAATTAGAGGATTCTTGTCAAATTCTTCACATTATTCCTCTTCTTCTGAAGAGATGTTGGTGTTTTAAGGGTTAAATTAGGAGTTTTGACAAAATAAGAGAGCAGCTTTTAATAAGTTAAGTTTTAATGAGAAAATAGTAGTTATAAATTAATATTATTCCGTTAAGCCGGAGAAAAGAAAACTTCTAGCAGCTTTTAACAATTAACAATTTCATTTTATTAAAATAGATAGTAAAAGAACATAGTAAAATGAATATAGTAAAGGAGAGAAATATAGGAAAGAGGTAGAGAAAGAAATTGCCTAATATCTATACTAGTTATCCTAAAAATGCCTATAACTGCCTATAACTACTATCTAAAATTGCCTATATCTACTTATAATTGTCTGTAACTACCGCTAAGAACAACCACCCCACAAATTTCCAACCCAATCCATCTAATCAAAACCAACCCAATCAATGTTTAATCCAACCCCAATTAGGTCTGTCAGTGAAGACCAACCACCTCCTAAAAAGTTCAAGAAAGAAAAAAACCTAACAGCCCAAACCAAAGAAGCCCCAAACACAAAAGCCAAAAGGCTCTCTAGAGGCTAAAGCTCTCTCAGTAAGCTCAGGCTTGCCTTTTATATTCTAGCAACTAAACACCAACCACCAACCCAACATACTCCCAGCAGCCAACTTCCCTGCAACTGCCAGCACCTGCCAGCAACTTCCAGTCCCCCTTCTCCAACTGATGCTGGCCCCTTTTTTATATCCCCTTCCTACCTCACTTCTTGACTCTCTGGTTTCTACTTCCTTTCACTGTGGGCTGGTTAATCCCTACACATCTCTATGGTAAGAGGACCTGCAGGTCCCCCGTTAAATCAAAAAAAGGAATACATAATTCCTTTTTACAGTGTGTAAATGGAAAATATTGTTTAGGTTGTTTGTTTGCTTTATAGTCATTGTGAGAACTTCCAAGTGAGATGATCACATCCCATAAGATGGTATTTCTTATAGACTTTGGGTATTTTATGAAACAAACATTTCCAGCTCTCTTATCTGTCTCTGAGAATTTGTGAACTTTCCCTTTGTTAAGCTGCAACTTCTTTGTCTTCTATATTTTAAACTTGCAAAAACATTAGTGTAAATTCAGTTCTCCAGTAACGTTAAGTAGGTTGATTGTTGGACAAAGATCATACATACCATATATTGAGTATGAAAAATTAAATAATTATTTCTAGATAAGCTTGCCATTCTTGGCATAGCATTTGGTATAGCAGAAGACTTCTATGGTCATGAAAGATTGTGATGCTTGACACCTTTTGCCTTTCCCCACCTTTTTTTTTTTTTTACATTTCATTACTATTACTGTAGAAGTAGAAGAAAGCTTCATGGGATTGAGGG
Source organism: Gracilinanus agilis (assembly GCF_016433145.1). Lineage (NCBI taxonomy): Eukaryota > Metazoa > Chordata > Mammalia > Didelphimorphia > Didelphidae > Gracilinanus > Gracilinanus agilis. The sequence continues at coordinate 151,710,401 of NC_058130.1, forward strand.
CCATTTTATATGAGGTCCATTTCAGCTGTAATTGACCAAAAAATGAATCAGCTGGATGCTGAGATTCTCTTCCCAGAACTATCTTTTCTCTTGGACAGTAGTTTGTTGCTGGTTTGGTGAATTTGGTGTAAACTAACCATGTTTATACCATGCTGGTTTCACCTTGGAGAATTTAGTGAATACTCACCTCCATGGTCCCCGCCCCCACCCTTTAAAACTTTTTATCTTCTGTCTTAGAATTAATACCAGGTGATGGACTTAAAGGAATAATGAACTGGAGAAATTCCATGTGAACTGGAATGATCTCCAGGAACTGATGCAGAGTGAAAGAAGCAGAACCAGGAGAACCTTATACACAGAGACTGATACACTGTGGCACAATAGAATGTAATGATCTTCTCTACTAGCAGCAATGCAATGACCCAGGACAATTCTGAGGGATTTATGAGAAAGAACGCTATCCACATCCAGAGAATGAACCATGGGAGTAGAAACACCAAAGAAAAACAACTGCTTGAAAACATGGGTTGACGGGGATATGATTGGGGATTTAGACTCTAAACCAGGGGTCAGCAACATATGGCCATATCTGGCTCTACCTCCCAAACGGCCAGTCCTGGCAGAGCCCCAGGATGTGCCCCAGGGGGCCCTTCAGCCCCTGCCCCATATTCCAGCACCTTCTGCCTCCATCCTCCTCCTTCCACAGGTGTTTATGGCTCTCATGGCCAAAAAGGTTGCCGACCGTTGCTCTAAACGATCTCTAGTGCAAATATTAATAATATGGAAATAGGTCTTGATCAATGCTACATGTAAAACCCAGCAGAATTGCGTGTCAGCTATGGGGGCGGGGAGGTTTGGAGAGGAGGGAAAGAACATGAACCATGTAATTAACCATGGAAAAATAGTCTAAATTAATTAATTAAATAATATATATATGTATATATATATATAAAAGGATTGATACCAAGGAAGACAAACAATAAGGGCTAGAATAAGGGCTAGGAAGTTGAAGTTAAGTAACTTGCCCAGGGTAACAGCTAGGAAGTATGTGAGGTCATATTTGAACCCAGGATTGTCCACCTCTAGGCCAGGTTTTGTAACCACTGAGCCACCTAGCTGTCCTGTCCATGCCCCTTTAATGACTAAAGGAAAATGAAAGTTGCACTCTTGACATTAGTCTAGAAATAACTGCAATATGAAATGATATATTGTAATAAAATAAGAGACCTAATAAATTTGCAAAGTGCAAGGGGAGAAGGGCCATTACTAATCACTAATTTCTTAATGCAGGAGGTAGTTTTGGATCTGGGTTTTAAAGGATAGGCAGGATTTAAGCAGGTAGAGAGAGATAGAGAAAGAATGTCTCAGATATAGAGAACAGTGTGAACAAAGACTTGGAGCTTAGGGATATGTCTAAGGGATGGAAAAATGCTGCAATTTAATCAGAGCAATAATCTGTGGAAAGGAAGTTATATGATGTACTGTTGGAAAGGGGAGTTCCTGTGAGATTGTGGAGGGCTGGAGGGCTTTGAATCCAGGCTCAAGAGTTTGAATTTTATTTGGATGGCAGGCAGTAGGGAGCCATTGAAGGAAACTGAGCAGAGGAATGATGTGATCAGGTCTGTGCATAAAGTAGGGTAATGTACCAATGGCATAAAAGACAGTCTGGATAGGGAAAGATAATGGAAGCAAGAAGACTGATTAGGAATTAGATACAAGTAAGTGATATGAAAAATAGTCCACTCTTAGAATCAACAAGGCTTAACAACTGATTGGATAATGGGAGGTGAGGGAAAGCAATGAATCCACAAGAACTCAAAAGTGTTGAAAATGGGTGACTGAGTGGTGCCATTGGGAAATAGAGAAGACAGAAGAGGTTATAGGTCTGTGGAGAAAGATAGAGAATTTGGTTATGGACATACTGAGTTTGAGGAACTGGACAGACTTTCAGGTGGAGATGACCTGTCGGTAGTTGGAGATACAAGCCTGAAATTGAGATTGAAATCAGAGCCAGAAATGTAGATTTTGAAATCATCTGAAGAGGAGCTGATTTCTGAAGCTTTGGGAATGAATGAATTTACCAGAGGAGTGTGATGGGACCTAAGACAACCTTGAGAAATACTCACATGAAGGGACAAAAGGTCAGCATTCATCAAGCATTTGCAATGTGCTAAGTGTTAGGCATAGGGGAATATATCCTTCCATAGGGGGCAGGTGTTCAGGGAGTCACAGAACTACTAAATGGAAACATTGTGCAGTGTATCAGCATGTTCTTTCCAGCAGCAATGACTATATTGATTTGGTTACAGTTTCAGAGCAGGAGGAAGGAGATGGAGAGAAGGGAGATAAGGCAATAAGGCAGCTGGAGTGGAATATGAAGCCTAAATGTGGTCAATCAGTGGGATTTGAGGAGGCAGGGGAGGACAGGCTGGAAGTTCCAGAGCTGAGAGTTGTTCTGTGGTCAGGAGGAATATAGCACCAGAGGAGGTAGATCAGATAATGGCCAGGTTGAAAGTGAAGGAGGAGCCAGTGAAGGAAATAAAGGAATATTTGGCTAGAGAGGTAAGGAAAACCAAGAGAGAATAATGTCTTGGAAGGCAAGACAAGGGGACCTGGGAGTTCAGATCTTCAATGAGGGGTTTGGACTAAATTACTTCTGAGAAAATAAGCATAACCAGGATAACATTATACACAGTAATAGCAATATCATGGAATGATCAACTGTGATAGACTTAGCCACTCTCAGTAGTATAGGACAGATCCAGGACAATTCTGAGGGACTTAGGACAAAGAATGCTATCCACTTCCAGAGAAAGAATTGTTGGAGTCATAATGCAGATGGAAGCATATGATTTATCACTTGTTTATTTGGGTTTTTGTTTTATACAATTATTCACGTATAAAAATGAATATATAATTATTACATATATTACATATAACATGTAATAATATAAAAGTAGAAATATATTTTATATGATAAAAAAATTACCTCTGAGATTTCTTTTAGCTCTGTATCTACAATACCAAAAGGGAATGACATTGAAAATCAAGAAAAAGAACAAGAGGCCATTGGTAAGCTTGGAGAAAACAGTTTTAATAGAAAGTATTGCCAGGAAGGAAGGGGAACATCTATATCTTTCTTCACTTCTTTAACAGTCTAACTTGGGGTAGTCCCCTAGATGGGAAGCAGCTACCAAGAAGCTCTAGCTATAAAGGAAGCTGAGGGGATTTACCTATGGACCTGAGCTATGCATAAGGCTGGCTGGCACTTTAGATTCTAAATCAAATAAATGAAGAGTCAGTGTTTTTTTTTTTCTTCTTCAGAGTATAAAAGACAAAGAGTAACAGGATTGTGATTCATAGTAGAGAAAGACTTATCCCTAGGGCCTTTTTTTGGTTTTAACTTTAAAGTGTGCTATCATTTAAATTTGGTGATACTTAAAAAAAATCTTACTTTCTGTCTTAGAATTGATACTGAGTATTGGTTTTAAGACAGAGCTAAGCAATTGAGGTTGACTTGCCCAGAGTCACAGTGCTAGGAAGTATTTGAGGTCAGATTTGAATCCAGATTCTCTGTATTCCAGGCCTGACTCTATCCACTGAACCACCTAGATGTCCCTAAATTTGGCAATATTACTAAAGGTGGTTATGTTTAGTTGCTTTTAGTAGGGAGTTTTATTTCTATTTTAAGGTAAAGGCTGGGAAATTAAAAATTGCTAAAATTTGTCAGATGGCTAGAGTATGCTCTGGCAGAGGAACATCTAGGTGGTGTAGTGGATGGTGAGCTAGGACTGGAGTCAGAAAGACTCATCTCAGGTTCAATTTTAGCCCCAGATACTTATTAGTTGTGTGACTGTGAGCAAGTCATGCAACCCTGTTTACCTCAGTTTCTTCATCTATAAAATGAACTGGAGAAGGAAATGGCAAAGTACTGCAGTGTCTTTTCCAAGAAAACCCCAAATGAGGTCACAAAGAGTCAGGCATGACTGGAATGACTGAACAACAACTTTAAGGAGAGCCCCTGAAATAGTATACTCAGCCCCCAGAGTTCTTAAGAGCTGACACCTGGCATTCTGAATATCAAACTGAATATAAAATAATGATGTTACAGGAAGGCATTATAGACTTAGTTTTACAAATTAGGAAACTGAGGCATCAGAAGGTTAATTCTTTTGCACTTAAGAACACATAGCTACTTAGTGACAGACCTAGAATTGGAACTCAGGCTTCTTTTAAGCAGAGACAGAGACAGAAACAGAGACAGAGAGAGAGGCAGAGACAGACAAAGAGAAAGAGACAGAGACAGAGATAAAGAGACAGCAGACAGAGATAGAGATGACAGAGAGAGAGATACACACAGTGAAAAGATAGAGAGAGGGAGAGAGAGAAAAAGAGAGAGAGAGAGAGAGAGAGAGAGAGAGAGAGAGAGAGAGAGAGAGAGAGAGGAATTGTCCAATTTGTACTTCTTTTTTTCTACAACTTCCTGTACAGGGTTGGATTTCAAGAGAGCAGGGAGACAGGGATGGAGGAAAGATAGAGAGAAGGAGGGAGAAGGAAGAGAGGGGAGAAAGATATGAAAGGCAGGTAAATATCTATAAGCATCTAAGGAAGCAAGTCTTTAGGACTGTAAATAGGCAGTAGCACAGGATCAAAAACCATTTCTGCATCATTTTCTTCTCAGTGTTCTTTGCCTGCTGCTGATTCCATTCCTGGATTTCTCTTTGAACCGAGCTGATATTAGGCAAAACAATGGAGTCTCTTTATGATCTTCCCTCCTTTTAGGATCCTTTGCCTTCCTTAGCATTGTTAGGCCTGGGAATCTTGGCTCTCTACTCCCTTCCTAGAACTACCCAGGGATCACACCAGGTTTAGTGTCTTGGCTTACACCTCGTTCTACCTTCTTCCACATGTCCAAACTTAGGAAGAATCACAGAATAATATTAGAGCTGAAAAAGACCTTTAGGCTGTGTAGTCTACCTCCATAAGGGCACTGAAACACAGAGAAGTTAAATAACTTTTCCAGGGTTACCGAGCAAAAGTCAGTGGTTGAGCCACTTAAAACCTTCTGACGCTCTGAGAGCCATTAGAGAGAACTGATCTTTGCAGCCTTAAGCATAATTTTGCTCCACTGTGTGTTCCTGCCCTCTGGATCAAGTCCATCATTGCACAGTGAGTACTTGCTTAGCAATTCCTGTATCTAGGAGACCAAACTGTCAGTCAATCTGGGCTTCTTTTCAAACTTTTTCAAACTTGGTTCTTTTAAAGACTCTAAACATTTGAACAACTAACCAATATACTCAGTTTTAAATCAATCTCTACAAGGCTTCTTTTTCTCCTTCCAACAATATGAATAGTACTTTTTGACTTTGGAAGAATTGTTCATTGGTAGCCATTCCTAAAAACCTGGCCCAAGAGAGGCTGTGTGTGTGTGTGTGTGTGTGTGTGTGTGTGTGTGTGAGCTAGCTTTCTTGAGCATGCTTTTATGTACAGATGTGTGTGGGATTTGGGGATGAGGAGTCTGGGAAGAGATTTTCTTGTGTTACACCCAGTTCTTCCCCCCAACCCCCTGAAAAAAATATCAGTTTAAAATTTTCTGGAAGCAAGTTGGGCTTTAGAATTCTGGCATGTAATTATATTTAAAACAGAAATTAAACCAAACAGGTTATAAATGTGGGCTTCTTTCTGAATTAACCATGCTGGCATTTCCCCAGATATATCCTTATGTTCACATGGTTGCTTCCAAACTCTATGTAGAATTTTATGCCTGTGTAGTATCAAATTTGTTAGATGGCATATTTTTATATCAGTAATTTTTATAGCATATTGTTATTCCAAACTTTTACATGCCTTTAATCTATTCTTAACTTCAATATATCAGTTTTATTTTCTTTTTTGACTTTGATGTGGAAATGTTAATGGAGATTTTATATACACCCAAAGTCTTTACTATTTCTATAGCATTTTCTGACCAAATGATTATTTTGCCTTCATATATCTGGGAGAAGGGGCTCCTGAACATTAATGTAACCTTCAAAAAATTGACTCATCCGGAAGAGACACATCTTCATTTGTAGATCCTTACGGACTGCTCAAACCTGGAGCTTTTATTCAATAGTAAAATGCCTTGAATTCCACCAAGTTATGTGGGCTTTATTCTTTGTCCACTTTAATTCTATGATAATTTTCGGCTCCAGATGAGGGAAATCTATTTTTTTTTCTTCCTAGGAGGGACTGCCCTCTTTCAGAGGGCCCTATATCTATATGGCTCTTGACCAGTCAGTTCAATGATTTTGTCACTTAGAGGTGCCAGGTCCTTCATTAAGACCAGGAAACTGTACAGTAACTATGTTCTTTTGGATGCAGCCCCATGGTGGTCTCCTTTTTGAGTTCACTGAGATTTCTTCATCAAAGGAAACATATTCTCAGTATTATTTTGGTTATTGGTTCTCCATCTTCACTAAGACAACCATAGCATGGCACTACATTACCTACATAACAGGCTTTCTAGTAACTTGCCATCCAGAGAAATAGTAAGAGTTAGTTACTTGACACTCTGGGAAATCTGTGCCTGAGGGAAGGTCCTACAGCTTAGAGCCCCAGTGGCTATACTAGAGATTATACCAGAGTCTAGAGTAGTAGTATTTCACTCAGCTGAATTTAAGCCCTCATGAAGAAGAGTAGTTAAGATGAAGTCAGAAGGTAGACAGCCCATGGTCCAGTCCTCACCCTATGGTTATACTATCATGTGGACCTGCAATGTGGATCCAAAAATGCTTTTAGAGCCATGAGGAAGGAAGGGCAAAGGAACCTTGTTGAAAACAGACAGCATTTGCAGTCTTCCTGCAATCTAGAAACAACAGAATTTAGCACCTACTTAACAAAAATCTCTCTCTTTCTCTGTCTCTCTTCTGTCTTCTGTCTTTTCTCTCTCTGTCTCTCTGTCTCTCTGTCTCCGTCTTTCTCTCCTTTTCCGTGTCTATCTGTCCGTCTGTCTCTCCCTCTCCTACTTCTCCCTCTCTACTCCTCCCCAGCTACAGTCTTTTGATAATGTTCAGGGTCTCTTTCCCTCTTCCTATCTTCCCCACTCCTGAGCCAGATCATGCCCTGCACACCTTCCCCAAACAAGGAAGGCATTTGTACTGTTTGCCTTGGGGACCAAAATTCTTAGCTGCAGCTCTGGATGCTTTGCCTATTTTCGTTAATTCACTCAGCAAATATTAGAGCCAATTTACAGGCCATATAAAGAAAATCTGTATCCTAATTTTATAGTCACACCTTGTGCTGGATTTTGAGGTGCTTTTGGTATGGCTGAATGATCAGAAGTCAGGGACAATGTGTAAAGACTGGCCATTAGCATCAACCAGAATGGGGAACAATAGTAAAAAAAAAACCCATAAAAAACTCGTTTCCAGGAAGAGGCTTGAAGTTCTGCAAAGTATTGCCTGCAGCCCTCTCAATATCTTAACTTTCTAGTCTTAAACATATTCCTTTGACTTGTAATTCAATGAAAACCTCCCCTGCTTGGTTTTAACTCCTTGTGACCCGATGCCACTCTGTTTCTTGAACTTGGCCTAGACTTCAAAATTCTTGAATTTCCCCTGTTTTCATTCTCTCCTGAGAGTTATCCTTTTCTCATACCAGTTATTTACTTAATTGCTGATGTATGTTAGTCCTGCTTAGATGGAACCTATTATTGGAGTTAGTGTGATGCAATGGAAATTGTGCTAGGTTTGGAGGCAGGAAACCTGTGTTAGAATCCTAGGTTTGTTTGTTTTTTTCATGTACTGTATGACTTTGAGCAAGTGTGGAGCCAATTTTCTTAACTAGGGAAACTGGCTTAATTGGCTTCAAAGGTTCTTTCTACCTCTCTATATTTTATCTTATGATTTTGGTTTTGAGCAAAAATAGGTTTTCCCAACTTGATCACTCGCTCATTCATCAGACATTTCTAAGTGACTTTTGGTTGTTTCTGAAAAACCAAAATTATGCTCAGAGGATGCAGATAATATCATCTTTAAGAACAGCCATGGGATTATAGGCTCATAAATTACCAGGGCATAAGGGAGCTTAGAGATCAAATAATGAGCCACAAGATCTGAAGGTAGTTTCAAGAGTTCTAATCATTTGTTGAGCAAAGTCAGCAACCTCCCAAGGTGACTTTTCTGGGCTGTGCTGCTCCAGATGTATAAGTTCTGGTCTGTTTGTTAAACATTGTTTTATAGTTACACCTTGGAGGTATGCTCTATAAAGTGAGGGGAAAATATCTTGGGACAAATAACAGTACAGTGAGAGATATTTGTGTGAATTTTTAAAAATCTGAAACCTTCATAGCTCCAAAGGCCTGATATACGTTGGGAGATTTTTGTAAGTTCTCTTGACTCATACGTGCCTTTCATTTGGAAAGCTTGGGAAATCCATGCATATTACCACTGCTGAGACTGACTTTGCCTGAAAACACAGGACTCACTGAGTTAAAGAAGAAAGTGAATTTTAAGAAAATAATGAGAAATACAAAACAATTCTTGGAGAACAAAAAGGAACAATATTCTCCCAAAGATCTATGTAAATTCTCAGCCTTTTGCAGTTCTGAAACCTGAATGGTTTCTCTTTCATTGTAGCTGACATCCTATAGCTTTGATTATTGTTGCTGGCTGTTCTCTTGCTGGTACTTCATTTGGTGTGACACCCTCTGTGCCATTCCTGGTGTTTCCCAGCAGAGATATAATTCTTGGGACTCTGTGTTGTCCACCTATCACTCTGATGACTGCAGTTATATGATGGTTGCTCTCAGACCAGATGGTGTGGTGGAAAGAGAACTGACACCTAATACCAGCAAATACTTGGGTTTGAACCTCATCTCAGTCACTAGACTGTAGAAGAGTTATTTCTCTTCTCTGATCCATATTTACCTTATCTGTAAAATGGGATTCATAATACTTACATGACTTATCTTCTAGGGTTGTTGTGATGATCAGATAAAATAATATATGGTTCAGACCTTAAATCCTATTTTAATGTTAGCTAGTTAGTTTAATGTTATTTTAATGTTTTCTAGTTTGATAAAGCAACAAGACAAAATAAAAAAGCCTATTCTTACTGAAACAAAACTCTGTTACTTTTATAGATATACCTTGTGAAGAGATCCAAAATGCATTGAAGATATTTTCATTCTCACATGATATCTGATATGGTTTTTCCTGTTCTGAACCCTGGTTCCTGGTAAAGTAATGAAGTAGTCCTTTCCTCTTTTTGAATTTTACACTTGATTGGGTAGAAACCATTCCTTAGGAATTTCTCAAAGGGAACAAAAACATATTTCCTTTATACCTTGGCCCCAAATAGCAATTAATGACTCCTGTTCTACATTGGTGGTATTTTCCTTAGTTGATATAAATCCTCTCTTCCCTTCTTTTCTTTTTTATTCTCAGCAATTTTGGAAAGATCATGGTGAATGGGAGATATCCCACAGGACTTAAGAGAAGGACATCCATCCCACTTTCAAAATAAAGGAAGAATGGAGGACATATATGACTGTAAAAATAGTCCGGCTACCAAGAGTAATGGATGAAAAATCTGAGTATTATATTGGTGCCTTTGAGTTAGTTAAAGAACATGAGAGAAGACCAGTTTGTATAAGTGGATCTTCTATGGAGGATTTGTGAAAGATGCAAGTAATAATTATAGCGAATAAGAAGTCATGAAGTGGCAATGATGTACACACTGATGAGAACACACATTCATATTTACTCTATGACTTTCAAGATCTTCTTTGTATTTGTGTACAACTTTAAAAGTTTTCTTTAAATATATACACAAACATATGCACACATATAATGTACACACATACATAAATACGTGCGTGTGTGTGTATTCTAACTCAGTTTGAAAGGTAATATGGCATACTGGTTAGAAAGCTCATCCCAAAGCCAGGAAGATCTCGGTTCAAGTACTGCTTCTGACACTTGTTTGACCCTAAGAAAGTCTTTTAATTTCTGCGTGGTCTTGGCAGCAATCCCCAAATCTTAGACTTCAGTTCTTAGAGTCTAAGACTGAAAGTTGAGAGAAGATGCTGATTTGTATCAGTAGAGAAAGTTACCTCTCTTGATGTGTGTGCCCCATCCCAGTGAAATAACAAGTTCAATTCCTGTCCCGTTTCATAGACAATGTATAATAGTATCCTGATTTTATTTCCTTCAACTTGTATCATTTCCTATGGCTTTTCCTATTTCTTTATGTTCACTGTATTTGCCTTAATGACATTCTTTACCTTTTAATAAATTCCCTGGACTATAGTAGGCCCATTATTGGTATAGATTAAATAGTATTTGTAAGGGTTTTGTAATGCATATTGTATGGTGTTAGATGGCTCTCCAAAAAGATTGTGCCAGTTCATAATTTCCCTAAAAATTGAACAGTATTCCTCCCTCTTCCCTCTTCTAGCTCAGTCAACATTTAATAATGCCACTTAAAACTATTTTTTGCCAAATTTATATATACAAATGAGTCAGCATGACATAGAGGATAATTGTAAAGTCAGAAAGACCTGGATTCAAATCCTGTTTTTGACACTTACTAGTTTAGACTTGTCAAGTCACTTACCATCTTTGTGCCTCTGTCAACACCTGACAATTTTTATTTTAGATCAAAGATAGGTTTCAGTGTATTTTGGAGGAGGAAGTATCTACTGTGAGAATTCTCAACTCTGAGTCAATCATAGATTCTTCATGTATTTGCATATTATCAAAGTGAAATGGTATTTGAAAGTTGCATTTCTTTCAGAGATTTGAAATGATTTTCAAATTTTTCAGGTGATTATGTATAATTTATTTGTCAATTCCTTATACATTTTGGACTCAGGAGTTTATTAGATATAATTAATGCAACAACAATTTCCAGTCTGTTCCTTTTCCTATATTTATATCTATTTGTACATAGATGTGTATACTTATACATATGCAATATATGTGAAATAAATATAAACATATATTTTTGTCATGCAAAATCCTTTTATTAAAAATAAACTCAATAAAATTATTTTATCTTCACTGATTTCTTCTTGTTTACTGAACATAAATCTCTTGATTTTGATTCTGTTTCTGGATTTTCTATTCACATACTCACAGAATCTCACACTTTGAAAATCCTTCCATGATCATCTAATTCAATTTATACCTGAAGAAAAATCCCCTCTACAACATACCTGACAAACGGTGATACAGCCATTGCCCCAAAGCCTCTAGTGACGAAGAGCTTGTTAGCACCCGAGGCAGCTCATTTTTGAAGAATTCTTCTTTTTAGGAAGCTTTCCCTGACAGTGAGCCTAAATCTACATCTTTCCAACTTCTGCCCACTGTAGGCAAGCAGAATAAATCTAATCCCTCTTCTGTATGATAATCCTTTAATTGAAGACAACCACTGTGTCCTCTTTAAGTTCTCTTTTCTCCAATATAAGAATCTCCATTCAATTGAACCCCACATAATTTAAACTCAAGATTTCCTGATTCCCAGGCCAGTGCACTCCCCATTTTCCTATATTTCCTCTCTGTGATTGGTTTACACAGTCATATCATCTGCATTCGAGACATCCTAGCCTTTTTATTACTTATGCTTACTTTTTTCATTTTTTTCATACCAATTGCTAACCAAATAGAAGAGGTAAAAGTGATCAACCCCTTTACTTATTTAGTGGAAATGTTTTGAACATTTCTTCATTATACAAGGAGGTATGTGTGTGTGAAAGTGCTTATTATTTCAAATATGCTTTTTAGCATATTAAGAAAAAAATCTATATTTTATTAAAACATTTCAGACTATAAAAGAATATTGTATTTAATTAAAGGCTTTTTAAAACATGAGATTTATTAGTTGGGTTATTTTGCTAATATTGAACTATTCTTTCATTCCTGGTGTAAACCTCCATTAGGTCATAATGCAGCTTTTTTCCTATAATGACTATCCTATTTGCTAATATTCTGTTTACTATTTTTGTGTCTCTACACTAATGAGATTTCCCTATGATTTTTGTTTTCTCTTTCTTCTTTCCCAGTTTTGGAGATCAAAACCATATTTGTCTCATAGAAAGAGTTTGGAAGCCATCTATTTCTAAAAATCTATTTATAATCAGTTTATGTAATAAAGGGGTTTCTTGTTCTTTGAATAGTTGTAAAAAATCATTTATGAATTGGTCTGATCCTGGTCACTTTTTACTGGGTAGAATACTAATAACTTCCTGATTTCTTTTTCCCTTTTTAAAAAATATTGCTCCTTTTGTTTTTATCTCTTTAATGATCCATTGTCTTCCACTCATACTTAATTGATCCCCAGTACCCCCCCCTCAAAAAAAAAGCATTTAAGAAAAATCAAGAAATATGGCTACTGCAATTGACAGAGTATACCATGTTTCACATCTGTGGTCTTTACTTCTCTAATTTAGAGGGAAGGAATGTGAGTTTATTCATTCTTCAGAACTGAGTTTGATTGTTTATATATATAAGTGTGACTACTTTCTAGAATGGTTATATTATTATAGTAATTTTGTATATTATTCTTTTGGTTGTATTTTCTTCATATTTTCTTCTTCTTCTTCTTCTTCTTTTTTTTAACCCTTAACTTCTGTGTATTGGTTCCTTGGTGGAAGAGTGGTAAGGGTGGGCAATGGGGGTCAAGTGACTTGCCCAGGGTCACACAGCTGGGAAGTGTCTGAGGCTGGATTTGAACCTAGGACCTCCCGTCTCTAGGCTTGGCTCTCAATCCACTGAGCTACCCAGCTGCCCCCATTGAATAACATTTTGTATAAGACTTTCTGGGTTTCCTGAGTTCTTCATATTCTTAATTTCATGTAGTATAATAGCCTTTCATTACATTTGTAATTAGCCTGCCTTATTTTTCCTTCTGATTTGTCTTATCAAATTCCCATTTAATAATGTTGGACATTTTATCTTTATTCTAACCACTTCGTATAAGTTCTCAAGTGAATTAGCAAATGTTTATATTATAATTTTTTGGAATAATTTTATTAATTTCATTTGCATTTGTTGAGATTTCACCTTTGACTTTTAAAATGTTGTTCATATTGAATTTTCTCTACCTATTTTGGGTTAAATTAGCTAACTTCATTAATTTTATTAGTCTTAAAAAAACCAAACAAACACCTCACTTTCTTCTTAGAATCAATACTTTGGATTGGTTCCAAAGCAGAAGAATGGTAAGGGTTAGGCAATGAGGGTTAAGTGACTTGCCCAGGTTACAAGGCTAGGAAGAGTCTGAGACAAGATTTGAATTCAGGATCTCTTCTCTCCAGGACTGACTCTTTATCCATTGAGCTACCTGCTATTATGCTCTTTTTTAAGAAGTTCATTTAATTAATTAAGAATATTTCTTCATGGTTACATGATTCATGTTCTTTCCCTTCCCTCCTCCCACCCCCTCCCATAGCCAATGAGCAATTCCACTGTCATGTGTCATTTACATGTATCATTGATCAAGACCTATTTCCATATTATTAATATTTGCTCTAGGGTGATCGTTTAGAGTCAATATTCCCAATCATTTCCCCATTGAACCATGTGATCAAGCAGTTGTTTTTCTTCTGGGTTTCTACTCCCATAGTTCTTTCTCTGGATGTGGATAGCATTCTTTCTCATGAGTCCCTCAGAATTGCCCTGGATCATTGCATTGTTGCTAGTAGAGAAGTCCATTACATTCAATTGTACCACAGTGTATCGGTCTCTATGTACAATGTTCTCCTGGTTCTGCTCCTTTCACTCTGCATCAGTTCCTGAAGTTCATTCCAGTTCACAGGAATCCCTCCAGTTTATTATTCCTTGTAGCCCAATAGTATTTTCATCACCAACAGATACTACAATTTGTTTAGTCATTCCCCAAACAAAGGGCATCTCCTCATTTTCCAATTTTTTGCCATCATAAAGAGCATGGCTATAAATATTTTTGTACAAGTCTTTTTCCTTATTATCTCTTTGGGGTACAAATCCAGCAGTGGTATGGCTGGATCAAAGGACAGGTAGTCTTTTAAAGCCCTTTGAGCATAGTTCCAAATTGCCATCCAGAATGGTTGGATCAATTCACAACTCCACCAGCAATGTATTAATGTCCCAATTTTGCCACATCCCCTCCAACATTCATTACTCTCCCTTGCTGTCATTTTAGCCAATCTGCTAGGAGTGAGGTGGTACCTCAGAGTTGTTTTGATTTGCATTTCTCTAATTATAAGAGATTTAGAACACTTTTTCATGTGCTTATCGATAGTTTTGATTTCTTTATCTGAAAATTGCCTATTCATGTTCCTTGCCCATTTATCAATTGGGGAATGGCTTACTTTTTTGTACAATTGATTTAGGTCCTTATAAATTTGAGTAATTAGACCTTTGTCAGAGGTTTTATTTATGAAGATTTTTTCCCAATTTGTTTCTTCCCTTCTAATTTTGGTTGCATTGGTTTTGTTTGTACAAAATCTTTTTAATTTAATGTAATAAAATATTTATTTTACATTTTGTAATATTTTCTAACTCTTGTTTGGTCTTAAAATCTTTCCTGTTCCATAGGTCTGACAGGTAAACTATTCTATGTTCTCCTAATTTACTTATAGTTTCCTTTTTTATATTCAGGTCATTCACCCTTTCTTGGTGTAGGGTATTAGATGTTGATCTAAACCTAATCTCTCCCATACTGTTTTCCAATTTTCTCAGCAGTTTTTGTCAAATAGTGGATTTTTGTCCCAAAATCTGGGCTCTTTGGGTTTATCATACATTGTCTTGCTGAGGTTATTTACCCCGTCTATTATTCCACCAATCCTCCCTTCTGTCTCTTAGCAAGTACCATATCGTTTTGATGATCACTGCTTTATGGTGCAATTTAAGATCTGGTACTGCTGGGCCCCCATCCTTCACATTTTTTTTCATTATTTCCCTTGATATTCTTGATCTTTTGTTCTTCCATATGAACTTTGTTATAATTTTTTCTAATTCAGTAAAAAAGTTTCTTGGTAGTTTGATAGGTATGGCACTAAATAATTAAGTCAATTGGGGTAGGATTGTCATTTTTATTATATTATCCTGTCCTATCCATGAGCAATTAAGGTTTTCCAATTATTTAGATCTAGTTTTAATTGTGTGGAAAGTGTTTTGTAGTTGTGTTCATATAATTCTTGTGTTGGTAAATAGATTACTAAATATTTTATATTATCTAGAGCAGTGATGGGCAAAGTATGGCCTGCAGGCCAGATGCAGCCCCCTGAAATGTTCTATTTGGCCCCAGGACATCATTCGTAATCTGATGAATACAATGAGTAGGATACAATACAATGAAACTTCCAAAAGACTTGCCTTAGAAACAGACTGACAGATGAGCATTTCCTTTTCTTTGGCCCCCTCTTTAAAATGTTTGCCCATCACTAGTCTAGGGTGATTTTAAATGGCATTTTTCTTTCTGACTCTTGCTGCTGAGATGTGTTGGAAATTTATAGAAATGCTGATTTTTTATGTGGGTTTATTTTGTATCCTGCAACTTTGCTAAAGTTGTTGATTATTTCCACTAGCTTTTTAGTTGATTCTCTAGGATTCTTTAAGTAGACCATCATATCATTTGCAAAGAGTGATAGTTTAGTCTCCTCACTACCTATTTTAATACGTTCAATTTCTTTTTATTCTCTAATTGCTACTGCTAGTGTTAACATAATAGTACAATGTTAAATAATAGAGGTGATAATGGGCATCCTTGTTTCTATTATACTCTTTTGCTTGATATAAATTTATTTTTTCCCACTTGATATTTTCTGGTTTGAATTCAAAATTGTCAGCAATCCTTAATCCAACTCCAGATTTTCTTGAGGTAATAGTGGCATAATAAATCTTAGTCATGCTTTTCAGTGAAATTCTCTATATACCTTCATCAGATATATTTCTTTTTTTAAAACAAGTTTATTTATTTTTAGTTTTAAATTCTCTCTTTCCCTCCATATCTTTCCCAATCCATTAAGAGGATAAAATGACATTACATATACTTCTACTGCCCTACATTTTATTAGATTCTTCTTTTTTTAATCCATTGCATAATTTTTTATTTCTTTTCATAGGTAAATTCACTCCATTTGCTTTAACATTTTTATTGTTAGATTTTATTTCTCTTCTACCATTTTTTTGTTAAATTGTTGTTCATTTTGTAAGAAGAAAATATAATTTTTACTAATTTGCTATTTCTACATCCATCAAATTTAACCAAACACAATTTCTACATCTTGTGCTATTCAAAGCTTCATCTATTAGTATCTCTTATTTTTAAATATCCCTCTTTTTATCTAATGATATGCCTAAGTAAAAGGGATTTAAGTCTTCCTTTTTAGGATCTTATGGATTCTGTTTGCATTATTTCTTTTGACATTTCAAAAACATTTTTATAATAATTTTCTTTTTCAATTTTTTTTGGGTTTTCATGGATGCCAAGGTTTTCTTTTTCAGAACCATTCTCTAAATCTATGACTTTCAACTTCATTGTTTCCTAGTATTTTATTAAAGTTTTTTTTAACCTTAGCTGCACTATCTTTCTTCCACTTAGCCATCTTCTTTTATTTTTTTTAATCAAAAATAGCCTTCCCACTTATCATCTCAGTAAAGAATCTTATGTAATAACTGATATTTTCTTATTATTAGACTTTATTTTACTTTAACTTATTTAATATCAGTTTTGTATATGCACATATATACACATGTATACACATATAGAAAATTTCTTCCATATTTCTATCATTATTACAAATTTCAACCCTTTTAAAATCATAGAATTCCTGGAGGTCTCTCTTGGAGGGTGACTATGGTTAAAAAAATTCATCACTGGTAGATAACATGGTGATGTGTCTTTTTAATATTAAACTGACCCTCAGATATCAGACAGTCTATCATAAGGCTAGATTAAAAGCCTTGTCAGCAGTAGACATTTCAAGATTTTGTGTTTTTGTGGTGTAGTCTTTGAGAATCCGGGGTTACTACTGTATTAAAATGATGAATCAGCAGAGGAGTTATCCACTGGGGCTCACACAAACACACACATGCACACACACATACACACACACTCTTACATATATACACATGTTGTTATTTTTCAGTAGTTTTAATCATTTCTAATTCTTCTTGACCCCATTTTTGTTGCTGTTTGTTTTTGTTTTTTGGCAAAGATATTGGAGTGGTTTGCTATTTCCTTCTCTGGCTCATTTTTCCAATAAATAAACTGAGGCAAACAGGGTTAAGTGGCTTGCCCAGAATCACACAATAAGTGTCTGAGATCAGATTTGAACTCAAGATGAGTTTTTCTGATTGCAAACCCAGTGTTCAATCAAGTGTACCACTTAGCTTCCCCATATATATACATATACATAAAGACATATTTTTTTTACTATGTGTAATTTGCATATGTGTAACATAATGTACATATGTGTGTAATTGTGTACATAAGTTGCAAGCACATATTACTATTTCAGTTGTTCTTCAGAAATATCCAACTCTCTGTGACCCTATTTGGGGTTTTCTTTGTAAAGATACTGGATTGGTTTGTCATTTCCTCTTCTAGCTCATTTTCCAGATGAGAGATTGAGCCTTATAGGATTAAGTGACTTGTGCAGGGTCACATAGTTAATAGTTAATATCTGAGTACAGATTTGAACCCAGGAAGATGGTCTTCCTAACTCCTGGCCTGGCACTCTATCCACTGCACCATCATGCTGCCCTTTATATGCACATGCTGCCCTTTATATGCACATGAATATTCAATTTTATATATACGCACTATACTATAGTTTTATTTTTTCACTAAGAATTATTTTCCTCTCTTCATATCCAGATATCAATTCTATTTGAACTGAGTAAGATTCTATTATATTAAATCAGTATTTTATATTGAATGAACTGCTTTTTCTGTGGTAATAAAAATGTTGCAAGGACATAATCTTTTTGATTATTAAAAAAGCATATTGAATCAGTCTGAGATATTATTATTATCCCAATTAGCTAACTGAGAAATTGAGTCCTATGATGATGAAATGATGTGGTCCACACCAGGAACCCCCAGGGTTAGAACTTGTGAACTTTTTCCATTAGTGGTGGGTGACACAGTGGACCAGGCATGAAAGACCTTAGATTAAAATCCTGCCTCTGACACTTACTTCTTGGGCAGGTCTTTTGACCTTCCTCTGCCTTAGTTTCATCATATGTAAAATGAAGAAGTTAGACTAGATTTTCTTTGAAGTTCCTTCCAGCTCTGCATCTGTAATCCTTCACCTTTATTGTCTTATATGTTAAGGGCTTGTATCAATATCAGGCACAAATTAAATGCTAATTTTCTACCTTTAATGTTCAACTACCATTGTCCTCTCAAACCAGGAAAAAACATCATAAAAAGTTAAAAGAACTTTATCCTGACAGTTGATCTTCTGGTCAGAATGCCTTTTTTTTTTTTTTTTAAGTTCCTGCACTTAAAAATTATTTTGTTTTCCACACCTGTCAGGCCATTTTAAAGGGATTTCTTCTTGTTCAGAAGATTCAACTTTTACTGTCAATAAACCCATAATGCCTAGCTTCAGTTACAACTTTTATTTTAAGCCATACTCTCTGTCTACACTTATTCCCTTCACTATCTCACCATCTTAAATTCCATCCCACCACTTAAAAAGAATTTTTGAATTCTTTCTTTATCTGATAGTTTGGTTGTGATGTTTTCAAAAATGGAATTCCCTCAAATCCATCCTTTTTTTCCTCCTCACCACCCTAAATGCACTTTACCTTCTTCACTTTATATAGTACGTAAATGATAATGTCCAATTATATCATACTTCAGAGTTTTCAAAGTCCAAAGGCAAAAATGTGCTTTCCCTCTCCCTTCTTTGTATCCTCAGGGGTTGCCCAGATCCCAGGAGAGAGTGGGAAGATCCACCACCAGTCTCCTTCTCCATTGCCTTCCCTTCATCCCTCCTCCAACTCCTGGATAACCTACAATCCATGGTGCAGAAGGGTAGGAAGTGTGACATGGCTGATTGCCCCACTTTAATGAGCTACAAGTTACCAATTCTAGTCCTTTTGGTGAGATAGAAGACCATAAGGTTAACTTATCACTTGCCACAGTATTCTGATGTTCTCTGGGCCTTACCATCTGCCCTGCCTACACTCCCTCCAGACTCCCAGGCATGATCATATGGCTTGCTGATGGATTTTAAGGACCTCTGGGTCTTGCCATTCACCTTGTTCTTCCCCTTTTGGGCCTTTCAATTCTCCCTTCAGTTGAACTATCTTTTATGTGTTGTCTCCCCCAGTAAGAAGACAAGCTCTCTGAGAATGGGCTGTTTGTCTCTCCAGTATTCAGCACAGTATAAATATAGTAAAATGCTTAATGAGTAGTTTAAAAAAATAATTTATTCATCCTCATTTACTCTCAGAGGTTGCGACATGCTTGGGATAATATAATTAGTAAATATGGACAATGGCATTTCACTGGCTCCAAGTCCAGTGCTCTTTTTACAATACTAATATTGTTATGTGTGCTTTTATTTAATGGGTGTATACTATATATTTTAATTAGTATTTTTGGTATCTCTGATTGCAAATTCCTCCATAGTATGACCATGTTAGTTCACTTTCAAATAATATTTAACCCAAATGTTCAATTAAGTCTCGAGCATTTTGGATGATGATAAAGGAATAGGGTGATTGCTTTTTCTCCCTTGTTAATTTTAGAGTTGATAATATGAATCTGAGAACATGAGCTTGGGCTTTTATTCTCTTCTAGGAGCTCTGCAGTAGTTTGGGAGGACATCTTGAACATGAACCTACCTCATGCCAAAGCATTTTCCCCAAGAATAAATACGCCCCTTTTCTCTCACTCTGCCTTAAGTTTGTGTATGTGGGAAGGAGGGACAAATTGGAGGAACATTCTTATTGTTTTCACAATTCTAAGCACATGGTTCAGTTCAGTAATACTTGAGAAAAGCATTTGTTTCTTAATGAACTTTTCAGCATTTAGTACAGTGCCTGGCCCATAAGAGGTACTTAACAAATGCATTTTGCTTGACCAATTTGTTGTCAATGAATTAGGTTTTATGCTGCACCTTCTGTAGTTACTTTGAGAATAAAAAAGCCTGTTTACTCATTTCTTTAAAGTAGAAACAAGTTAAGAAATAAAGATTCTACAAAGATCAACTGGCAATAAATGTTGTTTATACTGAATACATTGGGAAAAACCAGTGAAGAAACCATATTTTGCTGTATTATCAATTTATATTGAGTTTTTAGGATTGTTATTGAGTTAAGAATATATCATTTAGTACCTGTGCCTGATAATTTCCCATATATAATTACCTCTTATTGAAGACTGACTATTTTGTGAGGTTCAACTCCTAGACACTTTAGTGCCAGACCTAAAAGAGCCAGAGAGTTATTGGTCCTAACAGTTTTGGGGCTTAATACATTTGATGTCTTGTGGTAATCTTCAGTGTGACTTGTAATTCTAAATATTTGATTCTACTAATTTTTTTGATTTTAAACTTTGCAGAATTTGTTAGCTTGTGGTATACAGAATTATTGAAGAAAAGAAAAAGTTGAGATTGCAAACTGGTTCCCAAAGGATTTAGATCAATCCAGTTGCATAATAGATTACTTAGAAAAGAAAGTGATGGTTGGGGGATACGTCTCTAACCTACCTGCCATGCTTTCTCAGGACTGTCCTGCTAAATATATGACATTGAGTCACCCACAGATTTGGCAGCTACCCAATTACTTCAATCAATGCAGATCACCAAACTGCCTAAATCATGTTTTCCACTTCACTGCATGTTCTGTAGACACAAACTCTTGTCCGTGCCTTAAACAAAGTACAAGATGAGGTACTGTAACAATTAGTTATTTGTTTTCATCTAACATCTGAACCTAGTGAGATTCAGCCACCTCCTGGGAACCAACTGTCTGCCAATGGAGCATGAATAAAACAGGGACAGTTCCAGCTGGCATCACATGCTATGTTTTGCCTTATTTTCTCTACGCTTACGTAATTTTTGTGTCAGAAGGTCTGACCCCTGACACAATGGGCGTGGGTCATTTTGGTGACCTCCTACAAATATCTTTGGTTCGTGTGCCCTTACACTGGGGAGCCCTGGGAAATTCAGCGTCTGGCTCATTTTGCTCTTCAGCAAAAAGGGCCCCCAGCTATCTTGTAGGCACTTACACTATCGAGGGTATCAAAAGCACAGAAAAGGTTTTATTTAACACAGCAACAGACACAGAAAGAACTTGTATGCAAGCCTTTATCAAGATGAAGAGCCCCATCCCCCTCCACTGGAAATTTTCTCCTCTCCCAAGGATATTGTACACTCCCCACGACGAAGGATTCTATTATGTTGAATTAAGTTACACACACTTAAAAAAATATCACTTATGTTTAAGGTACCATGTTAGGTGTTAGGGATAAAAAGACAGACCAATAAATAGTTCTACTCTCAAGAACTTATATTTTATGGGGTATCATAACAGTAAACAGATAGATGGAAGAGGAAGTGACTAGAGAGAGGGAGATCAAGACAGGCTTTGAATAGGAGGTAGAACCTGGTACAACAGGTTTTAGGAAAAATTGATTGTTCTTCTGTGTGGGTCATGGATTGCAGGAGTGGCTCTTTATGATGAATAAAGCAGAACACCATTGATTCAAAATGTTGCCCTCCAGCAAATGCTATGGACTGGATTTAGGAGGTGGTTTTTCTGTTTATCATTGGTGCAACAACTCCACAATTCAAAACGACTCCTTCATGGACAAAGGGATATCACCCAGTGGAGTAAGCTAAGGATTCTGAGAGGCAAAATGAGAAGGAAACACATTGTAGATCTGGGTGACAGCCAAGGGCAGAGAGACACAGAGGCAAGTGGCAGAATATTTGATTTGAGTTAAGAAGGCATTTTGATGGAATGTAAAATATGTGATAGGCAAGTCAGTCTGGAAAGGTAGTTTGAAGGTAGATTTACAAAAGTCTTAAGTACGGGGCTAAAGATTTCATATTTTATCCTAGGGACAATAGGGAGCCATTGAAGATTTTTGATCAGGGAAATGACATGATGAGACCTATGTTTTAGGAATATTATTTTGACAGCTGTAGGGAGCATAGATTGGAGAAAAGACAGAAAATAGGGAGACAAATTAGAGGCCATTGTGATAGTTACTAGGAGTGTCGAGGGGAGCTCGAACAAGGACACTGGCAATATTAGTTAAAAGGGTAAGAATCAATAGATATTTTGGATGTGGAATTGATAAGACAGGACAACTGTTTGAGTATCAAGAATGAGGGAGAGAATTAAGAATGATTCTAAATGTCATGAACCTGGTAGGATGATGGAAATAGGGAAGTTTGGAAAAGGGGCAAATTTTGGGGGTAAATATTGAGTTCCATTTTTGACATATTGAGCTTGAGATTCCTTTGAAATATCAAACCACAAGTGCCTCCTATATACCTGCTTTGTGCTAGTGCTAGACACTGAGGCTACTCGAGGAGTTTACATTTTAATAGGATAGATAGATACAACTTCTATAAAGAAGTGGTGGCCAATAAAGGAAGATCTGGTCTATACAGTATCAGAGATTTTGAGTAGATCATAGGGTAATAGATGCCTTTTTTTAAGTAGCAAAAGTAGTATTGATTTGATTATTGTTCTCAGAGCAAGAACAAAGGGAGGAAACTGGAAGGTGAGGATCTTATCTGTGGAGTAAGGGCAGATAGCAAGGCATCCATGCCATATAGGCTTTGGTATCCTGATGGCTGGCTGGAGGTGAAGTGTATTGGGATGGGATATAAGCATAATCTAGGCTTAAATACATAGAATGGATCAAAGTGAGTTTTTACCTATTAACTCAAAGATCTGGACAGCTCAGCCTCAAAGTAGAGTCCACAAACTGTGAACTAACTAGATTTGGGAGGGGTAGAAGTGGGATAGGTTCTGGAGGTGTAAGTCTCAGGGGGTGGGAGAGGTGGGATACATTCTAGAGGTATAGGGCTGGGGTTGGGAGGTTACTGTTTCTGATGAGAGAAGGGGACATAGAAGCAGGATAGATGACAAGTTACCTGTGCTAAGTAGGCTCTGGTATCCTAATAGATAACTTATATACAGTTTAACATGTCCAATAGAATACTTGATGAGACAGATGTAGAATTCAGGAGAAAGATCGGGATGGGTATATAGATTGAAATTAATCTCATCTTGATGTAACATTTGAAATCACAGAACATGATGAGATCACTAAGAGACAGGGAATAGGGGACACATGTTTTAGGTATGTCTGAGCATATTGGTACAAGATAAGGAATAATTGAAGCTGGCCTGAGGACAGAAATACTGTGATTACAGATATTATGATACAGTTAGGAAGAGGACAAAATGATGGGTCAATAAGTTGTTCACAGTAAGTCACTGATGGCTTTCCTCTAAACAGGACATCGTGTTTAAAACAAATGATCATCCTCAACAAATGAAGTTTAAATAAGATACTAACTAATAAACTTGCCACCACACTTACCCCTCTATAGTCCACATTCTTAAAATAGATCTATTTAAAAAGAAATAATTTAGTTATTCACTGAAAAATAAACTAAATTCCATGTAAAATTTTCCTATGCTTATTAACTTGGTCAGGTCAGCAGCTCTATCTCCATGAATCAGGCAGCAAACATTAAGTACCCAATGTATTGCAGGAATTGTGCTCAACATCAGTATATATAAAAAGACAACCAAATACATAAGAACACTGTATCCGTTTTGCATTCCTCTATCTAATTCTCCTTTCTAAAAAAATCAAGGATGTTCTGGAACAACAATGTGATTGGACAGACTAAAAGAAGCCCAACTTCTTTCAACTTTTTTTTTTGTGGGGGAGGACTGAGGCTATTGATTTTTGTTATAAGTACTGGCTGAATTTCTTTACCAGCAGTGTAACAAGTATTCCACCTTATTTTAAATTTCTTTGGCTAAATTCCCCCAACAAATTTGTTAAAAGTCAATGCCTTATTTACTTTGGCATCTTTTCAGCAGTGGACAACAGGTTGCTTTATGTGCTGAACCCCATTGAATAAATAGATGAGAGAGGCAGAGGCAGAGCAAGAGAGCCAGAGAGAAAAAGTGAGAGAGAAATCAAGAGAAGAGAGAGAGAGAGAGAGAGAGAGAGAGAGAGAGAGAGAGAGAGAGAGAGAGAAGAGGGAGAGATGAGGCTAATAAGCTGTGTGTCAGGGAAATTTCTAGTTTGACACACACACATATATTCATCAAAATTTGTTTCACGAATTCAGAATAATTTCTAATAGAAACCTGAAGATACTTGCCACATAAGCATTTTTCTAAATAGGAAGGAACCAGATTACCTCTCTTGGGTCAAATTAGGCTTACCTTGACACCAAGCCATGAAAGTTTCCAAATTCCAAATGAAGAAAAAAGACAAAGACAGAAAAGCTGAATCTGGATTCTCCTCTGCCCACCAGAAGGGGTCTGTGGCCATCTGCCACTGCCATCATGAAAGGAACCTGGAAAGAGAACAGAGAGAAGAAAGAAAAGAAAGAGTTTCAGAAGACTTCTGTGACTTTTAAGTCCTACCTTATATTTTTGGTTTAGGTAGGGCATGTGCCAGGTTCCTATTCAGGTTCCCTCCTGCAGAATCTATGCCTGCTCCTCAACTTTTGAAGATTGCAGACAATCTTCTTATTCTTCTGTATTCAGGCCCTATGCCAGCTCTGAAGACAGGTGGAGACATCTTCCCTACTTTCTTCCCCCCTCTTGGAGGAATAGGTAAGTTTTGAACCGAGGAGAAACTGTTCTGTTATGAACAGAAAAAATCTTAATTCAGCCAAATGATGAATCAGGGATCATTTTCCTGAGACTTATTGTTCTTTTGTCCTGAGTAGAGTCAAGTCTTGTAGAAGTCAGGTTCCTATATTCCCAATGATTAGAATAAAACAGGTATCAGTTGAAAATTATAATATTTTCAAGGAGGGCTAAGCAAGTAGGAACTAGGATGATTGACCACAGCTGACTGTTGCATTGCCACTCCTTACTGTTCAGCTCCCTTGTTTTACTTATGGTAACCTCATGCTATAAAATGATGCTATTGTCTAGGAATCTGAGCCTTTGGATACATATCTCAACCTCGGCATTATTATACTCATCACTTAGAGGCTGACAGGAATATTTATTCCATGACTATATAAGGGCAGCAATTGATTTCTCAAAGGAATATTTAAATGTGGGTTGCTTTCTTAAGAGTTGATTTGAGATTATATCATTTGATGGCTAAAAGGGAGATTCCAATCATTCTTTTTTCTTTACTTCTCTAAATGAGAACTCTGCCTAAATTAAAGTTTCACCAATTCATATGCTCAACTAGATTAGACATTTCTGGAAGTCAAGGACTATTTCAAATTTTCATTTTATCTCCCATACCAGCTTAAAAAACAGTTGTTTAGAGGTACCTAATATCATCAACTTTAGACTGATGCCAGGAGCACTGAAAACTAAAAGTGGGTTGCCCAGGGCCATATAGCTAGTAAGTGTCAAAGTTAGGACTTGAAGTCAGGTCTTCCTAACCATGACTTTAATTCCACTGATTCTCCGTGTTCCTTTTTAAGATTATAAATTGCAGGGCAGATGCCTGTCTGCATCAGTAGACAGCTTTTTCATTGAGTTTCTTATGCCAATGAAGTTAGGTATACAGTAGATAGAGTGCCAGGACTAGAGTCAGGAAGATTCATCTTTGTGAATTCAAATCTGGCCTTAGACGCTACTAGCTGTGTGATCTTGGGCAAGTCACTTACCCTCGTTTACTTTAGTTTCCTCGGCTGTAAAATGAGCTGAAGAAGGAAATGGCAAACTATTCCATTATCCTTATGAAGAAAACCCCAAGAGGGGTCGTGAAGGGTCATACATGACTGAATTGACTGAGTAACAGATGCCAATAAAAATGAGGACCAGCCCTTTAAAAATCACAGTAATTGGCATTTTCTTTTTTAAGAATAATGTCCTTGACAACCAATCCTGTCCTGAGTCTTTATACCTTTGTTTAAGTAATTACACTTCCTGCCCACCTGTGTTACACAAGAGGAATTATGGAAAGTGTAGTTTTTAAGATCTAAATGTCCACAGGAATTTTAGACCTGGGACCTCAAAATTTCCAATATCACAGGTAGTACCTGCTCAATTTAAAACTAACCTATTCCTTTAGAAAGGACAGCTTCCTTAATAAACATCAAATCTGACATAGAGTTCATAAGATCAAAGATATGATTTTATCTATGGCCTTCAGGAAGTGCTGAGTAGTGTGATTTAGATACTAACAAGAGAATTTGTGTTAGATTCATATGCAAAAATATAAACCTAGCAAAATAACATCTGTAAGTTGAGGATGTATATATTTTTGGAAAATATAGATAGATATGCATTCCTGCAGACAGGATGGGATTAGATTATAATTCAGCACTTCCTTCCAGGTCAGAAATCATATCTTTCTAGCTTCTTCTAAGGCAAGACTGATCTTACTCCTTTCTGCTAGACTTTTTGCTAAAGTAGGCATCGTCTTTCTCTTGATCTCTCTCTATCTCTGTTTGGTCAATGACCCAGCCACATCACCACCTCTTTCTTTTAATGCTATCTTTGTGCTTTGGTGTTCAGAGCTGATTGTCTGTCATGTAACTCAACATGACTTTGTGGGAGAGACTAGTTTGTAACTCAATTCCAACCTGTATACAGGAACATTTGTGTACCTGTATTTTAATGATTTTCTTTTTAAAATTGACCTTAATGTTTTGAAGAAATTTTGATAGATTTACATGTTTTTATTAAATAAGAAAATTTCCCCAAACTCCATGTACTTGAAAATCCTTATTAAATACCTTCCTGTTTTTCAAGGAATGCCATGTCTGTTTTTTTGAATGATATTTAGCCCACCGCAATGCCATACTCATTTTAGACATTTCCTGACTCTTGAACCCTAAAATCTTTCCTGGAACAGAATTATTAACAAATAATTAGCAAATAAATTGCCTTGTGTAGAATAGACAATAGATATTTGAAGAGGAAGAGACATTAGGGATCTTTGAGTTCAACCATTTCATCTTATAGGCAAGGAAACCAAGACAAAGAGAGGTGGGGGCACAGTAAAAGGTAGTAAAGGACCAGGTAGTAAAAGGACCAGAATCCAAATCTCATATGAGGATTTTTGTTGATTTCTTGGATGACTTTCACTTCTACCATGCTTAGAAAGAAAGAGGGGGAATTGCTGTATCGTTTCTGACTAGTAGACAAAGGTTGCTTTTCTGTGGGTATGGGATTTCCCAACCCTAACAGCTCATTTCACATCTATGTAAGAGTGAAAGTAGAGAAGCTTGAGAGGGATGTGGAATGGGGGGATTTTAGAGCAGGGACTGAATCTGAGAAGAACTAGGGACCAAAAGAAAGAGCAAAATAAGTAGAAGCATCTCTAACATAAAATCAACTTGAGTCTCAGGCATCTTTTCAGATTCAGTCATCCTGTCAATCAGTTAACAAGAATTTATCAAGATCCTTTTATATATAACACACTATGCTTGACACCAGAGATAAAGTGATAAGAAAGAAATGGTCCTTGACCTCAAGGAACTTGTATTCTACCAGGGGAGATGACATGTGTATACATTAATATACATATAAAAGCATACCTCCAGGAGCTGGATGGATCAGGAAAGACCTCATGCAGAAGATAACATTTATGCTGAACTTTGAAGGAAACTAAAGGTTCTAAGAGGCATAAGTGAGGAGAGATTGTGTTTCAGGCATGGGAGCAGGCTGAACAAAGTTATGGAGATGAGAAATATAATTTTGTATGTGAAGCAAGAAGGTTACTTTGGCTGACCTGATGAGTGCATGAAAAGAAGGAATAGACATTCTAGAAAGTAAGGCTGGAGTTAGGTCAGAGAGAAGAACTTGTATTTGACCAGGTTATAGAGGCCATTGGAATTTATCGAGTAGAGCAGTGACGTGGTCGGACCTGCAATTCAAAAAGTTTATATTTAATGCTTATTGTAAATCAGTCTTGTTAGAGATAGTCCCTGATATCCTAACCCTTCTCTTCTTCACTGCCCTCCTCCTACCTCCCTGTACCTTTCCTTTGAGATATTTCTCTTTGCCATATGCATACATACATATACACCTATGTACACCTATGCATCCATATGCCTACCTTGTAAATAGTTCTGTACCCTGATGGGCTTTAAACCCCATATCTGATGCTTACTGTGTGATCTCAGGCAAGTCATTTAATGCTCCTGGGCCTTTGTTTCCTCATCTGTAAAATGACTAGCATCTAATAATTGGCTTCTGAGTGCTTTTCTATTATTTTTTTCTATTGTATTTTCTATTATTCTAATAGATCCCATTGTGTATTGATGGTAAAAATAGAATGAGGTTTTTTTTTAAAGTGAAAACATTTTGAAAATCAAAAAGTGTTATATAAAGTATCCCAAAAGTCTTAATGTGGTTTTAAGCACTAAGACTGGGGATTTCTTGTATAAGTGTGAAGTATTTTAAGTCTCTTATTCTATTTCATCACAGTCCTTTGAGACTACCTTTGGACATAATAGCTCTCTTAGAAATTTTTCTTGTGCTGTTTAGACCTTCTAATTGTCAGCTTAGGGTTGTTGTAAGAAGAGCGAGCGACTTTTAGATAGGTAGAATAGGTTTCCCCTCCTCTGAAGAGCCAAGATTTGCACACTGGATCCTATTTTGTCTGGGTGTTCAGTGTTGTGTACAATTTGTCATCTCGGCAGCCCTGAAAAATAAGAATCACAAAATATTAGGGACCCTTAGTAGCAGCGTTCCTGAAATCTACCTCTATGCTCAGTTTTACTGTCATAGGGCATTCTCATGGGCTATTCTCTCCCACCAATGCCAGCCATCTGCATGAACATAGATGTAACAATCAGGGTGTTTTGTGTGGAGTTCTCATTATATAAATGTATAAAAGGCCCAGCTAATCTATTTTGGTTGCTATTAAAGCAAAGGATTGCCTTCAAAATGTCTATTTATGCAAATAGAACAGAGTGCTCTATTGAGTCACCAATTAGGAGTATCCAACTATTTTGGTTTGTTCTCAGAATTTGTGAGTTTCTTCTGTGGTTAGCAGAATGTTAATGAATAGATAAATAAAACAAATATAGTGTGGGATTAAAGCACAGTAGCCAAAGAGATTATTAAAATATCCTTATTGTAATTTTTTTTTAAAGTTACAACTTGTTTAATGCCAGTTACATTGCTTTACATGAAAAACTTACATTGTTCTCTCAATATATACTCTCCACTTTTTGATGCAACATGTGGGACAAGCCTCCCACTCTGTGGACTGGCCTGTATAAATTCTGGGAGAAGAAATTCCCCACTCTTCCCCAAACCATCTCAAAACTGTACAATTTAGAAATGCCACAGATCATACATGGAAAATACAATATTTCGCTTTTTTGTTGTCTCATTTACAAGTTGAATTCAGCAGACACTGGACGGCCAATTGTTTCACATAATCAATGACACAAGATTCTATGCACAGATCTAGGCATGCATACAGCTCCCCCTCCCACCCCAAACACATGTTACCAGTGAGAAACCTTTTCTGAGGGCAGTTCCCTGAACTTGTCGAATTCCTTTGGCAACTGCACAGGGCAGGGGATGGGGACAAGGCGGGAGTTGGTTTTACCATTGAAAAAACAAAACAAAAACTAAAAAATATATATGTATATACACATACATACACATACACACATACACTCTTTCTTTCTCTCTCTCACATACTTCTTCCCCCAGCAAAGTCTCTTTGGTGCCCTTGGGAAATTAAACTTTCCTAAGGATTCTTGACTATGAATGACAACTGGGCCTAGAATAGAACTCACAGGCTTCAATGGCCTTTCTTCCCAAGGCTGTGAGGCTTGGGTGAGAGATTAATTCCATTGAGATGCTCTTTCTGCCTCTACTTAGGTGTGGGATAAAATTCTGTATTCTGAGCTGTCCAGTTTAATCATGCTTGATTTTAAAAATAAAACTTTTAAGAGGCATGAAAAAAAATCTGCACATTCATCAGCCATTAAGAAAAACAACAACTTGGAAAACTGGAGACTTAGCTGGTTATCTTATTGTAATTCTTGAGGGCTTCCTAATAATGTTTTTCCCCCTCACCACTGTGGAATTTGGGATGAATCTGGCTCTGTAATCTCTCTGTCCTATCAGTATACAATCTTGTCATTATTTTCAACATTTCTCCCCAGCTCCTCTTAATTACAATGCATTCCCCCTATTATTATCTCCCATTTACCCTGTAGATAGCTTGTTGTTTTAATATATTTGTTCACAAATTGTCTTCCTATTAGATTGTAAGCTTTCTTCCTTCTTCCTTCTTCCTTCTTCCTTCTTCCTTCCTCCTTCCTCCTTCCTTCTTCCTTCTTCCTTCCTTCTTCCTTCTTCCTTCTTCCTTCTTCCTTCTTCNTCTTCTTCTTCTTCTTCTTCTTCTTCTTCTTCTTCTTCTTCTTCTTCTTCTTCTTCTTCTTCTTCTTCTTCTTCTTCTTCTTCTTCTTCTTCTTCTTCTTCTTCTTCTTCTTCTTCTTCTTCTTCTTCTTCTTCTTCTTCTTCTTCTTCTTCTTCTTCTTCTTCTTCTTCTTCTTCTTCTTCTTCTTCTTCTTCTTCTTCTTCTTCTTCTTCTTCTTCTTCTTCTTCTTCTTCTTCTTCTTCTTCTTCTTCTTCTTCTTCTTCTTCTTCTTCTTCTTCTTCTTCTTCTTCTTCTTCTTCTTCTTCTTCTTCTTCTTCTTCTTCTTCTTCTTCTTCTTCTTCTTCTTCTTCTTCTTCTTCTTCTTCTTCTTCTTCTTCTTCTTCTTCTTCTTCTTCTTCTTCTTCTTCTTCTTCTTCTTCTTCTTCTTCTTCTTCTTCTTCTTCTTCTTCTTCTTCTTCTTCCTTTCTTCTTCTTCTTCTTCCTTTCTTCTTCTTTCTTCTTCTTGCTCCTGGGTTTTAATTCTGAATTATTCATTTTATGATTCCATTCATTAATATTTATTCATGAATTTTTTTTCTTTTTATCCTGGCCTGTGATAAGAGAGACAAGGTGGTTTAGTTAATAGATTACTGGACCTGGGCTCGTGAAGATCTGAGTTCAAATATGGCCTCAGACACTTACTAATTGTGTGATTCTTGCCAAGTTACTTATCTTCTCTCAGCCTTACTTTCTTCATCTGAAATGGGGGATAATAATACTATCTACCTTCCAGGGTTGTAATTAGGGTCACATGAGATAATATTGTAAAGTGCTTTGGAAACCTTAAAGTGCCATATAAATGCTAGCAGTTATTTCACCTTTAAGGGAGCTCCAGGTGAGGGAATTCCCTCTTCTAATGCTAATGGTAAGATATTCTTAATTTATAGTTGTAGAGAGTTGCCTCTGGCACTGAAAGATTAAGGGACTTGTTCTGGGTCACAGGATTTATCTATGTCTGGCTTAATTTGGAATTATGCCCAAAGAGTGATAAAAGAATGCCTGCCCTTTGATCCAGCCATACCATTGCTGGGTTTGTACCCCAAAGAGATCATAGATAAACAGACTTGTACGAAAATATTTATAGCTGTGCTTTTTGTGGTGGCAAAAAACTGGAAAATGAGGGTATGCCCTTCAATTGGGGAATAGTTGAACAAATTGTGGTATATGCTGGTGATGGAATACTATTATGATCAAAGGAATAATAAACTGGAGGAATTCCATGTGAACTGGAAAGATCTCCAGGAATTGATGCAGAGTAAAAAGGAGCAGAGCCAGAAGAACATTGTACACAGAGACTGATACACTGTGGTAAAATCGAATGTAACTGATGTCTGTACTAGAAGCAATGCAATGACCCAGGACAATTCTGAGGGATTCATGGAAAAGGACGCTACCCACATTCAGAGGAAGAACTACAGGAGAGAAAACACAGAAGAAAAACAACTGCTTGAACACTTGGGTTGATGAGGACATGATTGCGGATGTAGACCTGAAAAGACCACACCAATGCAACTATCAATAATATGTAAATAAGTCTTGATTGATGACACATGTTAAAACCAGTGGAAATGTGAGTTAGCTATGGGGGAGGAGTTTGAGGGGGTGAAGGGAAAAGTAAAAACATGAATCATGTAACCATGGAAAATTTTTCTAAAAATAAAAAAATAAATAAACAAATTAATTAATTAATGGAAAAACAAAACAAAACAGTTTTTTTCCAGCTCCAAGGCCAGCCTTCTATTTGCTGTGCTATTCTACCTCTAACCATGAAATAAACTCACAAAAAACTCCCCCAAACCCACTTTATACAACTTTATTCCACCAAAAATATAGTTTTCAATGTTGTGCTAATCACAGATCAAATTAACCTGAATGCTATTTTTGGGAACCGTATGGGTATATGATCAGGTTATGTCTCAGGCTTGAGGTTTCGGGTTTGGATCCTTGATGGTAATACTTGATTTGATTTCAGAAGTTTCACAATAGAGAAGCCACTTCTGCATATCTAGGAAGACCCAGACAGTGTCCAGGATATGGACATGTAATCAGAAATGTTAGATGTTTAATATCAACCAATTAATTAATTTCTGGATCCTAGATGATTAGGTAATTTGGGGCAATAAAAATAAGTGTGGTAGAAAAATAAGTGTATGTAGAGAAATCACTCTATAGGTACTTAGAAAATATTAGCTTAAATCTGGATTCTGCTCAATACTAAGTATCAACATATCAAAGCACATTTATGCTCTATGCCAGGCATTGTGCTAAGTGCTCAGGATACAAATACAAAAGTGAGAAAGTCCCTTACCCCAAGGAGTCTTCATTTTATTGGAAGACAGAATACGTTCATCACTAAGTAAGTATGGGATAAGTGAAAAAAAGAAATACACAAGGATTTTTGTCAGTCAACAAACATATTTATTAAGTGTTTATGATGCATCAGGCATTGTGCTAATTGCTGGGGATACAAAGGAGGGCAAACACACATCCTTGTCCTTGAGAAGTTCATAATTCTGATGGGGAAACCACATACAATCAATTCTGCACATACAATCATTCAGTCAATTAACATTTGTTTTGAGCACACTTTCTGTGTGCCAGATGCTATACTAAGTGTTGAGGATACACAGCAAAAGACAGTCCCTGCTCTGGAGGAGCTCACAGTCTAAGCAGGGTAGACCACACATAAACAACTATTTACAAACAAGCTATACTCAGGATAAATTAGAAATAATCAGCAAGGGGGAAGACACTAGATTCAAGGGGGATCAGGGAAGTTTTCTCAGAGAAGGTAAGGTTTATCTGGGACTAGAAGGAAGTCAAGAAGCAGTGTAAATAGAAAGAAATCTCAATGGGAAGGTGTTCGTTTTGGGAAGGAGGAGGGAAACCAGGGAAAGTTTTTTGCAGAATGAAGGATTTAAATGAAATCTTGAAGGAGAACAGGGAAGGCAGGTCTTGGAGTTGAGAAGCAAGAGCATTCCAGGCATGGAATTTGTCAGAGGGTAGAAGCGAAAGCAACAGTGAGGGAAATCAGGGAAAGCCTCTTAAAAGAGAAGGCATTTTACCACTTGTATAGTCCCAACTGAACAAGTCATTCCATATCCTTAGAATTCAATATCTTTAAAGTAAAGGGATCATGAAGCTATAGGGAACCTCAGAGATCATAGCTTTATGGCTGGAAGTGACATTGGGGGGTCATCTAGTTCAACCCTTTCATTTTATAGTGAAGAAACTGAGCCTGGGGAGGTCAAGTAACTTGCCCACACAGGTAGGAAGTAGCATTGCTTGGACTAGACAATCTCCAAGGTTCTTGACGTCTCTAAAATCCTACAATCTTGGGCAGGCTTGTCCTCTTGGGTCTGATGAGCTGCATTTGATTCAAGGGTAAAGTCAATATAGCTTTTAACAACAACAACAACCAAACCCTAAACTAATAATCATTGTTCACCTCCAAAAAAGGACAAGGAAATTAAGATCTTTTTGTGATAGAGATATATAAAAATCATTTGCCTCTAAGCTATCAGGTTTCATGAAGGATCCAAGTCACCATTTGTAAACATTCTTTATTCCTAACTCTAGATAAGAAACACACCATGACACAGTCAACTAGCTGCTGCAGCTTGCTGCCAACATGGTACACAAGTTTGCCATAGCTAAGTTTGCCCAAGGCTGAAAATGATACTGGGAAGAGATCTGGTCTTTGGAGGTGGGGAGAAGGAAGCTGCCTCTTCTGTATCGGCTCGCTAAGCAGCCATCTGCTCTCTCTTCCTCTTCAGTGATGATATATTTGTAAATGTGGGCTGCTTATGCCTACTTTTTAGATTATGTCACTCTCTTTGTAGTTCACATGTGGTACATTGGGTGACATGAAACCCAGGCTATGTTTCGTTTCTTGCGTAATTTGATAGATACACGCACATTTGCTTCCAATGCAACCTCTAAGAGTTTTTGAATGTCATTTAGATAAGATTCCTGTGCAAAAACAATAATATTCACAGTTTCTACTTCTCTTTTTGTATGGAATGAGTCATCCAGGAGAAACTTGGGAAAAAATGGCCAAGTGAACCCAATATTAAATAACATTTTTGCTAATTTTTTCACTTAATTTGACACAAGAGACTTTTAAAAGACATTTTTCTTGATTGATATTTTACAATTCACCATTGAACATTTTTTTTTCTATCAAAAGTCACCTGAACTCAAAGGGCAGGTTGTGGCAAATGTGCAAAGGAGAATTCTCCAAAGATTGTGGGTAAGATAACTGATTTCTTCCTCCTGTAGAAAGTCATTCTGCTTCTGTGATTTGTGAGAGTAGGAGAGCAGAGACTTAAGGTAATTAAGGTAGACAGCCACTTAAAACACAAAGGGATGGGACATAAAACATAGGCAAAAAGGTCTAATAAGATGAATTGTGTGTGTGTGTGTGTGTGTGTATTGGACCTGTGATTTCATTAGTTTAGGGATCTCTCATTGGCAAAATTCCTTCATCTGTGCTTCACAACACATTCTCGGGAACATAAAATCTTAGAGTACTTGATACTGAGTGGTTAAGAGACTTGCCCACCTTCCCACAGCCAATATGTCTTAGGGGCAGGACCTGGATCCAGATCTTCTTGACTCCAAGGCCAACTCTTTATCTACTCTGCCAGGCTGCTTCCTGAGACAAAATCTACTAGGGATAAATGATGTGACAGTTTTAGAGTCAAGTTCAAAAGACCATCTTTACAAGGACAACATGGGGGCAGGCAGTCATGGCCAAACAGCAGTTTGAATGAGAAAGATCTGGGAATTATAAATGACCTGAAAACTCAATCTACGTCAACAGTGTGACATGAATCCCTCAAAAGCTAATGCGATCTTAAGTTACATTGAGAGAGGTAAGAATATGATGGAGGCACTACAGGGTACTGTTCTCTGCCCAGAGAAGACACCCACCTGGATGTTTAATTCTGGATGCCA
This sequence comes from Gracilinanus agilis, assembly GCF_016433145.1. Taxonomy (NCBI): domain Eukaryota; kingdom Metazoa; phylum Chordata; class Mammalia; order Didelphimorphia; family Didelphidae; genus Gracilinanus; species Gracilinanus agilis. The sequence goes on from NC_058130.1 coordinate 151,745,918, forward strand.
CATGTTAGGAAGAACACAAATGCTGAGGAGTGTGAAAAGGACAATAAGGATGTCAAAGTTCATGCCATTTTGGGACAAGTTAAAGGAACTAAGATGTCTATATATAAGGGGGAACCATCATTTTCAAGTATTTCAAGTTGGGCATAGGAAAAAGGGATTGGAATTGCTTTGCTTAGCCCTGGAGTATAAAACTGGGAACAATAAGTGAAAGTTACAGAGAGGCAGGTTTCAGCTCATTAAAAGAGATATCATATAGATTAGTGCTTTCAAAAGTCCACTGGACTGGACTGTCTTGAAGATCATGGGTTCACATCACACTCTTTCCCTTTGATAGTCTTTTCTTTATCTCTAACCATAAAGACTATGGTTCTTTATCTCTTCTCCTTTTCATAGCTAATGTTGCTGTCTCCTGGCTTTCCTCCTCCCTAACTGACAGCTCCTTCTCTTTCTCTTTTACTGGATCTTTTAAGTTATGACTGCTAACTATGGGTGTCCAACAGGGTTCCATCCTGAAACCTCTTTTTTCCCTCTAGACGATTTCGCTTCCTGACCTCATTAGCTCCTATAGCTTCAATTATCATCTCTATGTTGATGATCCTTTGATTTATTTGGTTAACCAGCCCTAATCTCTCTGTTGACCTTCAGCCTCACATCTCCAATTGTATTTTAGACATCTTGAACTGGATGTCTAGTAGCGTCTTTAACTCAACATACAGAACTTATCTTTCTTCCCTTCTTCCTAACTTCCCTATTACTATTTTGGATGCCCCCTTCCTTCTAGTTTCCCAGACTCAGAATCTAGGTGTCATCCTAGATCTCTTATTTCTCTTACTACCAAACTATTGCCAAAGCCTGTCTATTTTGCCTTTGTAACATCTCTCAAATATGTTCTCTTCTCTTTTCTGACACTGTTACCACCTTGGTATAGGTCCTTATCTCCTCATGCTTGGACTATTGAAATAACCTATTGGTTGATCTGTCTGCCTCAAAACTCTCTTCACTTCACTCCTCTACTCAGCTGTTAAAGTGATTTTCTTAAAACATAGGTCCAATCAATGTCACTTCCTCCTCATGTCCCTCAAGTCACTGAACTCCAGTGACTTCCTATCACTTTCAGGATCAAGCATAAAATCCTCTGACTGGCAATTGAAATTCTCATAACTTAGCCCCTCCTCTAGCCTGTCTAGTTTTCTTTATACTCTTCCTGGCTTGGCTTCCATTTATTCGTTGATCCATTGACAATGGCCTCCTTGTTGTTCCTTGAATAAAACAAGACACTCTTTCTCCTGACTGGTGGTTTTCACTGTCTGTCTCCAAATGCTTTAACTTTTCTTTTTCCTTATCTCTGCCTCCTGGTTTCTCTGGCTTCCTTCAAGTCCAAATAAAGTCCTGCCTTCTACAGGAAGCTCAATTTCCAATTTATCCTGTATTTGTGAGTCCCTTAAAAGCAAAGGCTGCTTTTCTTTGCATCCTCAGCACTTCTACAGTACCTAATTCATAGTAAGCACTTAATAAATGCTTATTGACTGACTGACTGATAAACTGATTTCACACCAGCTTAGCCACCCATAGAAACAGAATTTAGATCCCACCATCCCACAAAACTATGCTATATATGTGATCCTCAATTCTGAAATTCCATCTTCAGAACATAATTTCTTATTCTATCTTTCCCTTTGCCTTTCTGTCCCTAAGTCTATTTTTTATCTTCAGTATGACTTGGCTTTACTTTATCATCTTGAAGTTCCATCAGACTTTGCCAACCTGGAACATTCCTTTGCCCTTTTGGACCCGTTTTCCCATTGGAGAGTACCTCCTAGAACCTCCATTTCGAAGAAGAGCTCTGATAGATTTTCTCCTGATTCTCCTGAGTTTTTTTTTGGTATATATTTGTTTATTCAGCACATAGTACAGTGCCTAATAATAATAGTACCTTATAAACTGCTTAATAAACACTTGTTGACTTGACATAATAACGCTGCCATATCCTATTCTCTCAGTTTACCACCACTGTCACTGTTCTGATTTCACTTTCTTCCCTTCAACTTGCACCCTCTAATTGAAAACATCAAATATAAATTGTGCTCTACCCTTGAATTCCTTGCCCCTTTGTCTTATAATCACTCACACCTTACCAAATCCCAACCCTGGTTTGCCTTTACCATCTGCATTCTCTGTTCCTACTCACATGCTGCTGAATGCTGATGGAGGAAGTTATAAAATTCTGCCAGTTGGCTTTGCTACAAATTTGTTATCTAATCTTAACCAGCCCTCCACTGCTACATAGCAATCCTTTTATTTACTTATTGAAAGTAAGATAATGTATATAAAGTTCTCTGAAAATCTTAAAATGTCATACGAGTACAAATTATTAATATTGTTATTATTTTCTAATTGTTTTAAAGATCAGTCTTCATTGTAGCTATTACAAACCTTCTCTGTGCTTATGTTTGCTATTCTGCCTTCCTCTCAGCAGAGTCCCTCACCTTTTTTGTTGATAAATTTAGGTTCCTCTATGATGAACTCTTTCTTTTCCTCTATATCTCAAAACATCTTTATATTATTTTCTTTCTTCCATCTCCTTTGCTCCAGTCACTGAAGAAGTTACCCTTTTTCTTGTCAAATCCAACCCCTTTACTTCTATCCTTGTTCCCAGTCCTTCTGACACCTCAGGGAACTTAACCCCTTAATCATTTTCTCTTTTATTATCATCAGTCTCATCTCATCCAATGGGCCCTTCCTGGTGCCTACAAAAATGTCCAATCCTCTCCTATGTTTAAAAAAAAACTTCCACTTGACTGCCACCCTCTTGGATTATGGTTCTTTATCTCTTCTCCTTTCATAGCTAAACTCCTAGATATGGTCCTCTACACTCATCCTCTTTTCTTCTTTACCTCTTACTCATTTCTCAACCTTCTGTACTTTGTGCTGCTATTCAACTAAAGCTGTTCTAAGGTTATCTATAACAGATAATATGTTAAATTTAATTATCCCTTCTCAGTCTTTTTCCTTTCCTTTCCTTTCCTTTCCTTTCCTTTCCTTTCCTTTCCTTTCCTTTCCTTTCCTGTCCTGTCCTGTCCTGTCCTTTCCTGTCCTTTCCTTTCCTTTCCCCTTAGAATCAATACTATTGGCCCCAAGGAAGAAGAGTGGTAAGGGTTAGGCAACGGAGTTAGGCAATGACTTGCCCAGGGTCACACAGGTAGGAAGTGTCTGAGACCAGATTTGAACCTAGGACCTCCTGTCTCTATGCCTGGCTCTCAATCCACTGAGCTACCCAGCTGCTGGCTGACTTTTGTTTTTTTCTTAAAAATTTTCATTTTTACTTTTCTTTTTAAATTCAATTTTGTTTTATTTTTAGATTTACTTTCTCTCCTCTCCCCTCTTTTTGCCTTCTCCACTAAAAAAGTAAGATAAGCAAAACCCCTGCTACAAACATGTATAATTAAACAAAACAAGTTTCCACATTGGCCATGTCAAAAAATATATTTCAGTCTGCACTCAGTCTACCACTTTCTATCAGACATCGCCATACCTTTCTAAGGCTGTTCTCAATTAACAGAAGGCACTCCCTCCTCCTTTTTGCTCCTAGAATCTTTAGTTTTTTTCAAGTTTTAGCTCAGGATCCATTTCCTTTTCATAGTCTTTCTCAATCTCTCCTTGTGTCTCCCTCATCAAACTACACTTAATGCTATTATTTGTGTATATGCTATTTGTTTCTCTTTAGGCTTTAATTGCCTAGTGTTCATTTTTATCCTTACAAATACAACACCTATTAGTGTGCAATGCACCTAGTAGACATGTAATAAATATTTGTTGAATTGAGCTGGATAAGAAGAAAAACAATTCCATCCTGAACCATGTCCATCTCTTTCCACAGTAGGAGAGCCTTCAGCTTTGCAGATAACAACAGCTAAGCATCAATGTTAGGAGAATGATAATTTTGTAGTTTCTTTTACAGTATTCTGAATCTTGGGGTATACCACACAGGCTGTATTTATTGTATTTAAATAGAAAAGAATGAAAATAATGGTGTTTCAAGCAGCATGGATTCTAGGTTCCCTGTGTGGTGAGTTGTATAAATTGGAGAAATGTTCAATGATCACAGCTTGACTTGGCCTTGCTTACATCTAAAAGAAGAAAGAGCTACCAAATAGCTGAACTTTTTAGCCTCTGGCATTTCTTGGGACCTTTGCAACCTTCTTTTTTCAATTTCTATGTTTTCAATGCATGAGATCTGATGTGTTGGCCTGAAGAAGAAATGAATGATTTTGTAATCTAGGTTTATTCTATTAGTTTAAAATTCTTAATTCCACTCTTTTCTCTATAAGTCTAATTACTTTAACACAAAATTTCCATCTATTAGGATATTGGTGTGCCATAACTTCATTCTAAATTGTTACTGGGTTATGGAGGGTGAGGTCCTTAATCCTAGGGGAAAAGGGTCAAGCAACCTTTGCCTGATTCAGGAGAAACCCCTCTAGGAATGCTTGCTCCATTCAAGCTCATACAGAACAAGTGTCTCAGTCAATCCCCCAATCTGACCAGAAGATCTTTAGATACTGACATTGAAAGCTATTACTACATAAAGAGGATATTGCTTTTCTATTAGGTATGAGGCTGCTTCTCAGATGAGGGAATGATTATAGGATGGTAAGAAGATAGATCTTGAGCTAAAAAGGGACCTTGGAGACCAGTGGATCTTAGATTTAGAGAAGGAAGGGACTTCTGAGGTCATCTAGTCCAACCTCCTTTTAAAAAAATAATTGAGGAGGGGTAGTGACTTCCTCAGCATAACAAGTTAGTAAATCTTGAGGAATGTTTAAAACTCCATCCTCCAAATCTAACATTAAATCCATTTCTTTTTTGGAATCTGACCTGTTCTGTTCAACAGAGTTCATCTCCTGTACACAAATAATGAGATCAAGAAAGATTAAATGACTTTAAGCATCAGAGGTGGGATTTAAACCTAGAATCAATTCTTGTCTGTTGCAAATTCCTTAGAAGACACCCTCAGGTATATGCCCAGTTAGCATTCAGGAAAATAGTGTAGAAAATTCAAATTAGCTAGCATGTGAAGGATACTTGCTTCTTCTGGAAAATCTGAAAGGAAAAGAAGAGCTCTGAGAATCTAGCTTTTCAGACTGTAGATGTCAACAGTGATGGTGCTTGGTGCTTGGACTTATATCACTGTCTTTGCGATAACAACAAAATCATATAGTTTGCCATCATGAGACAAAAGGGATCGAAGGCCCAGTACAATATCCACTGAGTTGAAAATCAGGAGTTCATAGTTTAATTATTAAAATTTTTCTGTTGTTGTTTTGTTTTGGCTCCTGAATCTACGATTGGTTTAAGATATTCCAAAATGATGCACCTCCCCTTACCAGTGAAAATAGATCACTATTTTGTCCTTATAGGCTTTGAGAATAGCCTGGTCACTGGGAGCTTGTGACTTACCTCTGGTCACAGAGAGTATGCATCAAAGGCAGAGCTTGAACTGAGGTCTTCATGACTTCTGGGTACGTCTTCTATCTTCAACCTTGATCTTCTATCACCTATCCCAAGAAGCCTGAATTTAATAAAAATAGGTTAATTTATGGAGTAATTGCCTAAAAGATCTTTGAGACCAGGAGCTATTTCAGTTCTGTCTCTATCATCAGCATATAGCCTTGCACATATTTAATAACTGCTTGTTTATTTGAATTTATTTCAGTTCTCAGCAGTTAAAATCAGGAGTTCAGTAAACCTACTCAGAAATGGCTTGAATTGTTTGTCTGATGCACTGGTTTTCCTGTGAAGAGGTCATTAACTTTCTAGTAAAGTATAATAATAATAATAATATGTATAATATAATGGAAAATCTACTGTTAGATGACTTGATTTTTATCCCAGCAATGGCTGCCCATGTGATCTTGAGCAAATTAATTCATCTTTCTTTGCTTCAGTTTCTTCACAGGAAGTGAGGGGATAGATGTAGATAAAGGGTTCTTAAACTTTTGTGTCATGGACTCCTTTGGAAGTACAATGAGGTCTATGGACACCTCAGAATTAGACTTTAAAATGCATAAAATAAAAATTGTTAAGATTAGAAAAGAAACCAATTATATTCAAAATTGGTTATAAAACATCTTAAAAGCATGCTTTAAAAAAAAGTGACAGACCTCATGTTAAGGATCCTTGGTCTAGATAATTGCAAAAGAATCTGTGACATATTTCTCTTTGAAACTCTAGTGCTTAGCACGGAGCCATTAGAAAAAATATTGACTATGTAACTTGGGTATCAAGTCCGGAGTATTTTACATGAAATTCTCATGATAGGCAATGAGAATGATGACTCCATGCTAGGTGCCTGTGGAGGCAGGGGTATCTGTGCCAGTGCTTTGGAAAAGAGAGGCAATAGTATTTCTCTCTTCGAAAAATAGTTGGTTCTAGACTCTTTTCAGGGAGAGATTTAGGGAGAGAGAAAAACTTTGGGAAGCAGCAAATATATAGAGATCCCAGAATCTCACCAGGACCTGATTTCCAGTTTGCCTCTGTAGAGACTTTGGGGAAATTTTCTTTTTGATGGGATCAAGACCTCTCTTTCAGGTTCTTCTCTTAGTTTAGTGACATCTCGATTTGCTCCCATCCAAAGAGCTCATTCATTTTTATTATCTTCTGGCATAATCTACTTGGTAGAATTCTAATTTCTATTTGCTCTCTGCTCAGATAAATGGTTTTGCTCGCCATTTGCTATTCATAATGGTCTTCTGTGTAACTAATATTTAGTCAGAAGGGGTCAAGTACGTTTAAGATGCCCTCACCCTTTAAGGACTAGTGACAAGAGAAACTAAAATTTATTGCCTATCACACCCTTAGGTTAGAAATATTTAGGGGCATAGATAGATAGAATTCTATTCTATACCCCCCCTTACAGGAAAATAGAGATTGATTAGTCGTGTGTCCCTTTCTCTTCTCCTCTAGACAGGAACTAAGGTATTGCTTGGGGTTGGGGATGAGCTACATTCTGGAGATATCTATGCATGCCTTTCCACTAGCTGCATTTTAGACATCCCATGTGGACATACAAATAACCTATAGCACATTATAATTTTTTAAAAATTGAAACCTCACAAACAGAGGTCAAAGAAGGAATGGAATCTGTTACCAACAAACATTTATTAAGCACTTATGTATTAAGTTAACTTAGGTATTAGGCACTCATGAAGGAAACACCAAATAGGACAAAAACATACCTTTGCTTCCAAGGAGCCTATAATCTAATGGAGAAGACAATATTTCAAAAAGCCGAGTACATGATATATACAATGTAAATGGAAGGTGCTCTCAGAGGGAAGGCACTTAGCACGGGAAGGGGTAGAGCCATCCTGCAGATGGTGGGAGTTGAGCTGAGTCTTGAAGGAAGACAGGGCTCACTCCTGCTTCAAAATGCTGTTTTGGAAATGTACCCAGTCATGCTGTAATTGTCTTGGCTCTCCAGAAACAATGAGGCCCATTTTGACAATCACAAGGACCAGCAGACTTCTGGTACTGTTTTGAATAGGGGCCTTGAATTGCTACTCCCCCGAGGCTCAATTTACTGGCAGCTGGCCTCAGACTGCTGGCATGCCTTCCCTGAATCTGTGCACTTGCTACTGACATTGGCAGTTCCTATACAGATATAGGGGGAATGTATACCTTGGGCTTCTGATAGTGCTGACATTTTTTCCTCAGGGAGTCATCTTTGGATGGCTTAATTAGTCCTTTAAATGAAAGGGCTGTGTCCAGGAGGAGAACTGAATAGGTAACTCAGACCTATTTAAAATGAAAGAAAGAATTGATTGCCCCAAGTGTTTTTTCTACATTTAGGACCCTTGTTGTAACTTTCTCCCATGATGTGTTAAGGCTGGGGATCTTGTGTTCTTGACCTAGTTTTAACTTGCAGATATGACATGCCAGTGGAGCTAACTTGTCCAGAGATGGGCTTCTCAACTTGAATATACAATGTGTCTAATTCCAGCTATTACAGAAGAGCCAACAACTCATAATCAACATAAAAAAGGCTGATGATTGCTCAGGATAGGGTTATTTGCTTCATGTTACAAGAATGGAGAAGTTCCAGAGCATGGCATGGTGGGAATAACAATCTATCTATCTATCTATCTATCTATCTATCTATCTATCTATCTATCTATCTATCTATCTTTTAGATAAGGATTTCACTTTGAGATTTGCCAAGAACTTTACATACACTATCTTATTTTGTCCTCACAGCAGCTCTGGGAGCTTATTACTATCCCCATTTTAAGAATGAGGAAGCTGAAGCGGACAGAGACTAGGTGGCTTATCCAGAGTCTCATAGTTAGTAGATTTTAGAGGCAATATTCCCAATCCAGATCTTCCTGACTCCAGGTTCAGTATTCTATCCACTTACTACTGACTTGCCTCAGGTAGAACGTTGAATTTTGAGTTAAAACTCTTGAGTTCAGATCCTATATTTGTTGCTTATTATCTGTGTAATGTTGAACAGATGATATAACCTCTTGGGGGGCTTAGTTTCCTTCATCTGTAAAATTAAGTGATTGGACTAGATGATTGCCAAGATTTCTTCCTTCAGTTCAAAATTCTCTGGTCCTCTCTAGAGTCCCTAGAAAGATAGCCAGCTTCACTAACAACAGGAAAGACAGATTGGCCAACCATTTGTGTGCTTTCTCCATTTGGGTAAATTTAAGCAGTGTTGACTTCAGGTGTGACAGCTTAGATCTACTTCTGAGGGACACAGAGGCAACAGCTTAGTTGTTCCACTTGACAGAGACTCATATTTCTCTGCTAAAACCAAGCCTTTAAATTATTTGTAGGAAATACTACTCTGTGAGTATAAATCCAGGAAACATAGAGACCATGCATATGCCTTATATCTTCCCAAAGGAATACCTGAAGACACCCAGAACTGTTTTCTATTTTCTGGCTCAGAAATTTAGTTATGTGTGGAGCTACCTATAGCCAGCTTCCTGCCTGTTTGCAGACATAGTTTAGTCCTTGTGACTTGCTGGTCTGGAACTCACATCTAGAGTTCCTCCCTACCCTGATCCCAGTCCTTTCAGGTAACTTCCTCGAGGAGGCCCAAAAAGCTTTCCAGGATAGGCAATGAAAGGAGGTTGCCAACTGTCTAACTGAGTATGAAAGGCAATGCCTTGGTCCTCTCTCAACTATGTCAGAAGTTAGTTGGCTATCCAAACAATTGCAGTACACAAGATGAACTGGACCTAGGCAAGATTTTAGAGATCATACAGGCTCCAACAATCCTGTACCTAAATTGAAAGACAGAATCATAGAGTTTTCCAATTGGAAGCAGGGGTATGCGGGAACCAGCTCAAATTGGCTTATAAAAGAGATTATTTTCAATATGATCATTTATTTATACCTTGGAAATCTGCAAATGGTACAGATCAGGACTTAAGTTATTATTTTGTTGATTGACTAAACTTAAGAAAGTGATAGATAAAATATTGATACTGCAGATTAAACTTTAAAGTATACTTTTCCTCCCTAGATAGTCAATTGCTAAACATTCACCAGGGTTGTTTGGAAGGGGCCTCAGAGGTTGTGTGGCCCATCCCATGCCTGGACTGGGATAGTCTCTACAACATCCAGGGATACAAACTGATTTCCTCCTCGGGTAATTCATTGTACTTTTTGGCAGTCCTAACATTTAATACATTTCCCTTTAGTTTGAACTTAAATCTGCCATTTGATGTCCACAATGGTTGTTATGCCGGACTCCATCCTAAGCAAAAACTCAATAACTGTAAAGGAGAAAAAACCTGGACTAATGATAGGACAGGGTAGGATATCTATTCTTCTCATGGGTGATAAACTTAGTTAAAATATGCAGATACCAATGAGGAACTATCAACCACTCGATCAATCTTGGTGGATCTGAAGTATGTCCAGCATGCCCAAGAATTTCATTGACCATATGTTTGTGATAGATGGAAATCTTGGTAAATTCAGACACTTCTTTTTATAAAAGAGTTTATTGCTGGGGTTGGGTCCAGTGATTTTAGAGAAGGAGCAAATCATAGAGGTTGTGGAGGATCATAAGAGGTGATCCCCTTTATGTAACCTGACCTCTTCTTTCCTCAAGTCTTAGGTATTCAGTGATTGTACTGGCCTAAATCTCCTAATGTTTGGTGTATTTGCTCTTGGTTTTACCTAGTGGAATTAAACTAAGAAATAGATAGATTCCTGAAGACTTCATATTGACATAGAAAACCATAAAATAACATTATCCATGGTGCATTGTATTTTTATTTATTTTGTTAAAAATTTCCTAATTACTTTTTAATCTAGCAGCTGAAAGCAGCTGAAATTGCAAGTTTGACATCTCTCTAGAGTAAGCCATTAGAGAACCTCAGTAGAGCAGGGAGGACCAATCCAGGGAAAGAAGCTGGGCCTGGCCTACATGGAAAATACTGAGGGTTCTATGATTTTTTTTCCCTAAGAAAACAGGTACTTTGCTATCTCTAATATAGTTTTAGGTTTTCACTATAGATTTACAGGTTTATCTGTTCCTGTGGAGCAAATGTATTCATTATCGGAACTAGAGGCTATGACCCTCACTTTCCTTATTTGTACAATGAAGTTCGTAATATGTGTTTTACCTACCTCAAAGAATTGCAAATAAAGTGCTTTAAAAATAAAAATATGAATTATTGATTATAGATGATCATGTTACATATATTATATATTATTACAATATAGTATAGTAATTATTAGTAACTAACATTTAGCTGGACTTTTAAAATTTTCAAAACATTTTACATGCATTATCTCATTTCACCTCTGCAATAATTTTTTGGGAGGTAGAGACTATGGATATTGATAAAGCTTTGTTTCTCTCTCTCTCTCTCTCTCTCTCTCTCTCTCTCTCTCTCTCTCTCTCTCTCTTTCTCTTTTTAAACCCTTACCTTCGTTCTCTGAATCAATACTATGTCTTGGTTCTTAGGAAAAAGAGCAATAAGGGCTAGGAAATGTCTGAGGCCAGATTTGACCCCAGAGACCTGGCTCTCTATCCACTGAGTCATTGAGCCACCTAGCTGGCCCCTGCTATATCTCTCTTAGTACCGTTATCCTAGAAAAGGTCTTAGTAGTAATTGCTATAGCAGCTGGCAGAAGGCTTTTGTTGCCTGAAGCTGTCCAGCAGCTCCACGAAGATTCCTAATGTGTTGGACACTTAGAAAGGGGAACCAAGGACTGAGTGAAAATAGGTAGTGGGTTAAAAATTAGTGGAAAGAGAACATAAGGCGAGAATAAAGACACACAGACATAGAAAATTTTGGGATCAGGTAGACAGACAGCAAGTAAGCTCTGGTGGCCAAGAGCTTACATGGTTCAGAGCTCTGATGGTCAAGAGCTCTTTTGCCAACTGACTTCTTGTCACCTTTATTGGGGTTACAACAGTATGGGGGAAAGGGGAGAGCCCAGTGGCTTGATACATTAACATTATGAGGTAATCATCATAAAATGCAAACTACCAGAACCTAAAACAATAGGTAGAGCTAAGAACTGGATGGGAGCCCATATGGCCCAAGGCATCTACAGATGTTTGATACCTATGTTAATTGATCATTGAAGATAAAGTAAGGAGACTGAGATAACTGACCTGTCTTCTGGGGTGTAGCCTTAGGGAAGGGCTAGGGATCTGGCAAGGTCTATGTTTAATTTGACTCAAGATTACAGAGATGGATTATTAGCAGTATAAGAGTTAAGTTTTTGAGCACTCTTGAAATAATATCACAATTAATGTATACCTGGATTGCTATCTTGACTTTTGAGCTTGACCTTTTCAAGACCACCTTCACCTTGCCTACCCAGACATTTTGCTTTTAAAGGGTCTTTTCTGGTGTCTCAAAAGACTTCTCTGTAGGCAGATGGATGGATAAATAAATAAATAGATGGGCAAAGAGAAATTTAGAAGCCTTCAACATTTATTAACCACTTACAGAGTGCCAGGCTCTCTGCAAAGCTTGTAGGGATATAAATCCAAGAAAATAAGATGGTACTTTCTTTCAAGGGGGTTCTGTTCAAATGGGAGAAGCCCAGAAATAAAAGGGGGCTTGAAAGAAGGGGTGGGGAGGAGGTTATCCCATCTAGAAAGGAAGTCACTACTCAGAAAAACAAGTATCAAGTACCCACTCCTTGTTGGTAATGGCAAGGCAGCTAGCAGCAGTATCCTCTGGCAGAAGCACCTTCTCTGGATGAATAGGGGAGATTTAGTCATTGTACTTGGGTCCTTGGATAACACATTAATGTTATCATATTGGGAAGCAGAATGTATAGGGGATTCATGATTTGTTTAGTCTGGGTATTCCTTTCACAGGCACTGATTGTAATCTTTCTACATCTTCTAATCTTATAAGATTCTTTTTCATGTTTTTTAGAATAAAGAAATTCAAAGAGGATTTAACTGATGTAAGGGAGACCTTCTCTATGTTCTTATTCTGGGATACCAGTTTATCACACAAATCACTTATTTATTATGCTTTCTTCTTGTTATATATCTTTTCCACATTTTCTGGTCATATACTCTCAATATTGTTTTTAATTCTACTTCTATTTAAGTTAACGTTAGTAACACGCAGTTTGACTTTTTAAATGCACTTGCTTTAAGTTTCAACTTTGAATAGATTGCACATAAGAGTAAGAGTGAGTCAAAGTAAATTTGCCACAAATTCCTGGATTTACAAATGAACTTCTACTATTTAAAACCTGTGACTAGGCTAAGTGTAAGAGAGTAATTAAAAGCACATTAGTTACAAGTTAATTAGAAAAGACAGTGCACTACTGGTACTTGGCTTTTGTTTTATTTTCTTTTGCTCTATAATTTGTTGTTGATTTGGTTGTTATTTGAAAAAGTGAACTGAATTATTTATAGTTTGTTCTTATTTCAACACTTTGAAAGATCTGTGATTTTCATTCGCATGTATGTGCCCTCCAGTGACACAGATTACATGCCTTCCATATCTTATTGGATAGACAGTAGAATGGTTGTGGCCAAAAAAAAAAATCAGTACTGTGTGTCTAATTTTCTGATGATGAACTTTTCTGTACTTATCCAAGTAGGTTTTCAGATGACGCACAATTTGTTGCTAAGCCCATACTCAAAGCCTTTCTAGCTTGGTAGGACCTGCTGGAGGTTGTATTGTGCTGACATGACCTTCATGAATCCAGGTTCTACTTTTTGCAAAGATGTACCGGAAGAGAACTTTAGTAGAAGCTATAATTTGTTAATCAATCTACAAAAAATTCTTATGCACCTATTAGGTGTCAGACACAATGTTACTTATGTACTGATGATAGAAGGACAGGGATGAAACACTTCCTGACCTCAAATAGCTCTCATTCTTCAGTCAAATACAATCTCTCTCTCTCTCTCTCTCTCTCTCTCTCTCTCTCTCTCTCTCTCTCTCTCTCTCTCT